>NC_089742.1:30345847-30573347 GCF_040412425.1 Macrobrachium rosenbergii | reverse complement strand
TACGATGACGTTTCCGCAATCTGATGAAAGATAAACAAATCACGATGCCACAGTTCTTCAACCAGAAAGATGAACCACTACGATGAAAAGTTTCCGCAATCTGATGAAGGATAAGCAAATCACGATGCCACAGTTCTTCAACCAGAAAGATGAACTGACACGATGACACGTTTCCGCAATCTGATATAAGATAAACAAATCACGATGCCACAGTTCTTCAACCAGAAAGATGAACTGATACGATGACACGTTTCCGCAATCTGGTGAAGGGTGAACAAATCACGATGCCACAGTTCTTCAACCAGAAAGATGAACTGATACGATGACACGTTTCCGCAATCTGATGGAAGATAACCAAATCCCGATGCCACGTTTCCTCAGTCTGATGAAAGATAAACAAATCACGATGCCACGTTTCCTCAGTCTGATGAAAGATAAACAAACCAAGATGCCACGTTTCCTCAGTCTGATGAAAGATAAATAAATCACGATGCCACGTTTCCTCAGTCTGATGAAAGATAAACAAATCACGATGCCACGTTTCCTCAGTCTGATGAAAGATAAACAAACCAAGATGCCACGTTTCCTCAGTCTGATGAAAGATAAACAAATCACGATGCCACGTTTCCTCAGTCTGATGAAAGATAAACAAACCAGTCGATGATAAACAAACCAAGACGTTTCCTCAGTCTGATGAAAGATAAACAAACCAAGATGCCACGTTTCCTCAGTCTGATGAAAGATAAACAAACCAAGATGCCACGTTTCCTCAGTCTGATGAAAGATAAACAAACCACGATGCCACGTTTCCTCAGTCTGATGAAAGATAAACAAACCAAGATGCCACGTTTCCTCAGTCTGATGAAAGATAAACAAATCACGATGCCACGTTTCCTCAGTCTGATGAAAGATAAACAAACCACGATGCCACGTTTCCTCAAACAGGTAAAAGATACACCACGATGCCACGTGTTTGCTTACGAAGAGAACAAATCACGATGCCACGTTTCTCCAATTTGGTGATAACTTAAATTACGAAATCTGGCGAGGGATAAATCACGGTGCCACGTTTCCTCAATCTGACGAATGGCAAACAAATACCGATGCCACGTGTACCCAGAGATAAATTAAACCTCAAAGCCGTGTCTTATACAATACATACAAATCATGACAGCAAGTTCCTTCATCCAAAAAGACATGCAAATCAGATACCTTAATTCTTCACCCAGAAATACCCACAAATCACGGTGCCGCCGCGTCTCCTCACCCAGAGGACACGAAGCAGCGGGGTGTCCCCCGAGTGATAAAAGAGAAAAAAGAAGAAGAATAAACAATAAGGACCACTCCCCCAAAAAGTAATTCGCTACACTTTGGATCAGCCGGTTCTGGAAGGCGGTACCCTCAACCTTCTCACCCCCTCCCCCCTCCCAACTAAAATCCCTCCACCTCCCTCCTCCCTCCCGCCTCCACCTCAACCATCTCCTTTTCTCTCCCTCCCTTAGTTCCACTCCATTACCCCATTACCTCACACACTGACACCCTAAACACAACACCCCTTCCCCAAACACAAACACCCTAACCCACCCCACCACCTATATCTCCCACCCTCCCCGCCTTCCTCTTCCCACAACTACTGCTAAAAACCGTAAGGACCCCCTCCCATCCCCTCCTAGAACCCCTTAACCCCCTACATCCCAGAGAGAGAGAGAGAGAGAGAGAGAGAGAGAGAGAGAGAGAGAGTGATTTCAATAGACAAAATATGACGCGACCCCGAAAAAAGGCCAAACCAGTATTTCGCAGAATGATATAGAAATATGGCGATACCATGAGCGAGGTCTTTTGTGGAGTTATCGGGATCTCGCCTCCAGCCAGGCGAGAGGACCTTCGGTAGGAATAAAAAAATGTCCGAGAGAGAGAGAGAGAGAGAGAGAGAGAGAGAGAGAGAGAGAGAGAGAGAGAGAGAGAAAAGGGGGAATGTTAGTAATGGAATGCAATTCAAGATTAAGAAGGCCTACTGCAGATGATAATGATATATATATATATATATATATATATATATATAGAGAGAGAGATAGAGAGAGAGAGAGAGAGAGAGAGAGAGAGAGGGAATTAAACGAATGAAAATAAACGTTTCAGAAAAGTATAACATACGCAACACATATAGGTGCAGAACGAGACAATATAATAATAATAATAATAATAATAATAATAATAATAATAATAATAGGAGAAAGGTAATAATAATACTACAACAACAACAACAACAATAACAATAATAATAATAATAATAATAATAATAATAATAATAATAATAATAGTGGGAGAAAGGTCTTGAGAACCTGAAAAGCGAGTCGGTCAGAAGGCAGCAGCTTAGCAATGCGGCCTCTTTCGTCTGATATTGGCAGGACTCGATTGGTAATGGCCAATGACGCTGGAGGCTGACCACCAAAATGGAGGACTATGAAGAAAAAATGAAGAGAGCACTATGAAGAAAAACTGAGAGAGAGAGAGAGAGAGAGAGAGGAAATCAGTACATGCATGCTTTGCTCTTTATGAATTAAGAAGGCATGTGCTACTATTACATTCACGAGAGAGAGAGAGAGAGAGAGCGAGAGAGGTCATTGTCTGAATGCCTTGCTCTTTACGATACAAGACCTGTGATAATATTAAATTCACGAGAGAGAGAGAGAGAGAGAGAGAGAGAGAGAGAGAGAGAGGTCAGTTAAAGAATTCTTTCCTCTTCATGAAAACAAGACCTGGGATACTACTAATTTCGAGAGAGAGAGAGAGAGAGAGAGAGAGAGAGAGAGAGAGAGAGAGAGAGAGAGAGAGAGAGAGAGAGAGAGAGAGAGATGTAAATAAAGGAATTAAACAACAACAGCCAACAGCAACTGTACTTATCCATATTCATCCATAATTCTGTTTCCGGCATAGGAGGTCTTCAAACCCAACACGGGGTCAGTCAGTCTAAATTTGTAAAAAAAAAAAAAAAAATCCGATTTTTGTGTATTTTGTCACAAGCTGCGTACCAAGACAAGATACATAATTCTGTATTTTGTAGAATTGAACTGAATATAGAATTTCGGTCAAAGGCCAAGCGCTGGGACCTCTGAGGCCATTCAGCGCTGAAACAGAAATTGACAGCAGAAGGTTTGAAAGGTGTAACAGGAGGAAAACCCCAAAGCAGTTGCACTATGAATCAACTGTTAGGAGAGGGTAGAAGGTAAGATGGAAAGAGAATATGAAAGGAAGTACAGTAAAAGGAACGAAAGGGGTTGCAGCTAGGGGCTGTATTTTGTGGAGGCTTCGTAGCTACACGAATAAATAAAAATTGTATTCTGTAGAGGTTCCGTGGCTACACGAATACTGTAGCAATCAAATGTGATTTATTTAACATCCTTAAAAAAAAAACTGACCCCCACACCAAAAAAAAAATTTTTTTCAATAAACTCAGAAAATTTTTTCCATAGCGCCAATTTACGATAAAATTACTAATATATTTAGGACGGTTATTTAATTTTTTTCCCCGTCTTTTTTTTTTTTTATTTTTATTTTTTTTTTTTTTGCGGGCGAGGGGACGAGACCGAGCGAGACCGCTTGTGTGTGTTGTATCGCAGATCCAATTAATAATTAACATCGGCGGCGTGTTCCCGAAATTTCATGCATGAATAATCGTGCCTGAAATTTGCATTAGTGGCCCCCCTACCCCCCATCGCCCTCCCCAAGACCCCCGCCCTCCCCCGGCCCACTTCACCCTGCTTTTGCGTTTTTTATAAGCGCATATGTTCGACGAAAAAAAAAAAATCGCCGCCATAAAGACATCGGCGTATTTTGCCTAATTATGAAGATTAACCGGTCCTCGGACCTCCAGGGTGGGGGGGGGGTGGGGGGGGCGGCGCTCCCACCCCTTCCATCTGTCCCTACCCCTCGGGGTTATCTCATTCGTTATTAATATCGCGCCGTTGATTAAGAGAGCCGTGCCCACGTCCGAGCCGTAATTGATCTAAGAACACGAGACGTAACACTGCGTCCGAAATAAAAAAAAAATACTTTCGTTAATTACACAATACATAACGGCAATGTAAACAAATGAACCTAGTTATCATCTCTAATTGATTACGAGGATGTTACTATTTACCTGGCGTTGCGTCACGGCGGCCCCTAATTAGATTACGGGAACATCTAATTAGGTTTTATAATGAGCGCTGCTAACAGGTGAGTTCCTTCGTCCTGACCGCAGCAGTTGTGATACGATGGGTTTCTGGAGTGGTCAATTATCATTTATTAATTGTAATGGGAGATTTATTTTACGTCATGGAGGCTGGGAGATTACAATGATGATGATGATGATGATGATGATGATTGCAAGAGTATGTTCCACGAATAATAATAATAATAATAATAATAATAATAATAATAATAATAATAATAATAATATGAAGGGAACAGACCCTCTCTTAAATAGGTCTTGTTAAAAATGATGGCTGTATTATGCGAATATCTTTTCTATTTTCCTTATAATTCGCTTTTCGGGCTCAGCGAATGATAAGGAAAATAGGAAAGATACTGTGTAAGATAAAGTCGCATAATACAGCCATCCTTTTTAACAACAATAATAATAATAATAATAACTAGACTTACACACCTTCAGATAAATATTCGAGAAATACTATATACTTGTACCCGTGCCACCAGGACAAACCATATATACACCTTCCCTCAGAGCGAAAACAATGAGCTGAAATTTCCTTTTAACATGACCTATAGTTTCATTTCGATGACCGACATCGGACGTGAATCTCCGTCACTTAGACGAAACAAATCAGATACGTTATATTCGAACGTCAGTGAATCTTTCCGTGAAATTACAAATTAACTAGGAAAAAATGCGCCGAAGATTCTTCGGCGCAATCGAGTTTTCTGTACAACCGCCACAGCGTGTAATCAAAGCCACCGAAAATAGATTTTCTGTATCTTTCGGTAGTTCCTCGTTGGAAGAGTCGGTGGAGTTGTCGGCTAGCACTCGCTAGGCCCGAGTTCGAGTCTCCGGACGGCTAATGAAGAATTAGAGGAATTAATTTCTGGTGATGGAAATTCATTTCTCGCTATGATGTGGTTCGGATTCCACAATAAGCTGTAGGTCCCGTTGCTAGGTAACCAATTGGTTCTTAGCCATGTAAAACAAGTCTAATCCTTCGGGCCAGCCCTAGGAGAGCTGTTAATCAGCTCAGTGGTCTGGCAAAACTAAGGTATACTTAACTTTTTTTGTATCTTTCGGTGGTCTAAGCATAATGCTGTAGGAGTCGAGGCCCATGAAACTTTAACCACGGCCAGAAGCACGATTATGGCTAAATTTCACCGTAAATCAAATAAAAAAAAAAGTACTAAGGAGGCTAGAGGGCTGCAATTTGGTAAGTATGATGACTGGAGGGTGGATGATCACCGTACCAATTTGCAGCCCTCTAGCCTTAGTCATTTTTAAGATCTGAGGGCGGACAGAAAAAGTGCGGACGGACAGCACACTCTCCTGCATGAGTCCTGGAGCTACTTCGGGATCTAGTTTTTCCAGGTTCCTTCTCAGGGATCTTGGGATCGTGCCTAGTGTTCCTATGATTGTGGGCACAATTTCCACTGGCATATTCTATATCCTTCTTATTTCGATTTTCAGATCTTGATACTTATCAATTTTTCCTCTTTCTTTCTCATCTATTCTGGTGTCCCATGGTATTGCGACATCAACGCGTGATACTTTCTTCTTGATTTTGTCCATCAACGTCACGTTCTTATTATTATTATTATTATTATTATTATTATTATTATTATTATTATTATTATTATTATTATTATTATTATTGGTTTTGTTAAACAAAATGAGAAGTTAGCATTTATTTTATATAGTAAACGCTCAATTTGTCTTATTGTTTTTTGCTTGCAACCATTCCAGCGCAAGAAAAACAATTATTGCTTGCAACCATTCCAGCGCAAGAAAAACAATTATTGCTTGCAACCATTCCAGCGCAAGAAAAATAATTATTGCTTGCAACCATTCCAGCGCAAGAAAAACAATTAATAAGATGCATTGAGCGTTTACTTTATAAAATAAATGTTGTTGAAACTGCCATTTTGTTTAACAAAACTGTACTAAAGAAGATCTTTTCCTATTATTATTATTATTATTATTATTATTATTATTATTATTATTATTATTATTATTATTATTATTATTATTATTATTCAAGTACAGTATACTATATAGAGGAGTTTCTATGTAAGACAAGAACATAAACAAACAGTAGCATAATGCATGAATTAAGTAAAATTCAACGAAATAAAAATTCAAATCAAAACACATTTCACTGGCTAAGATGGAGGTTCTCCGAGTTTGCGGTTCCTCTTAGGCAAACGGGCAAATGTTTCTGAGCTAGTCTTTACACCAAGCTTAAAATTAATAACCTCACAGAGAGAGAGAGAGAGAGAGAGAGAGAGAGAGAGAGAGAGAGAGAGAGAGAGAAAGAATGTGTGTATGCGTGTGACTTGCCACGCTTATTAGAGACACCCATGTGCAGTTTGTGACTGTACCATACAAACTGGAATTATTCCCAGGCCAACAGCGAGTTTCAGCGACCTGGACCAGTAATTTTTTACACGAAATTTCTTTTCTTCTACCCCTTACTCTTAGTACTAAGCAACGCCAACTAGAAATACGAGTCCGCAGACCGCCAATTGCCCCAAACGCATCAACTATTCATATCAATCTCGCGGTAAAGAAATATATTAGACAAGATACGGCAAGGGGAGCATCCCCCCTTCTTTATTGATTGTCAAATGTTAACTTCTTTTTTCATCTCCCCAAGCGCACATCATTTCAAAATCTCCCGCGCTAAAGACTGACTCTCTCTCTCTCTCTCTCTCTCTCTCTCTCTTCTCTCTCTCTCTCTCTCTCTCTCTCGCATCCTTTCCCTCGCCCCGACCATCAGTATATCATTACACACAATGGCAAGGAATGATCCAATTATACGGCGGAGGGAATCCTATTGTAATGAAGTGCACGCCTGTTAAAACAACTGCTTTTAAAGGGAGGGTTCCCGTTCCCCTACCATTACCTACCCCCCACACCACCCAAAACCTCCCCACCCCTTGCTTTGCCTCCTGACGACGGCACAAACCCCGGTTTGTGATTTAAGGAACGGGACGAAAAAATACGACAACAAATACATATATAAGTCTGATATGCTAATGATGGAGCCAGTAGCAGAGCAGAGAGAGAGAGAGAGAGAGAGAGAGAGAGAGAGAGAGAGTAAGAGAGCATGCTTAGAAGAGAAAAGAGAGAGAGAGAGAGAGAGAGAGAGAGAGAGAGAGAGAGTAATATGTATTCATTTATGCACAAAAGAGAGATTGAAAATTATCATACTGTATTTGTATGGGGCTCTGGAAGTTGCAGCGACTTACGCTGACATTATCATCTAATCTAAAATTGACGATCTGAATCCGCGTTCTATAAGGACAGTCAATTACTGAAGCAATTAAATCCAGTAATCTGTCATAAACTGTGATAAAAACTACACACTAAAAATCAGATCATTAACCAGTATAGCTGCGGCTGTATGTAACATCTACACAAATTATATATATATATATATATATATATATATATATATATATATATATATATATATATATATATATATATACATATATCTTTATATTATATATGTGTGTGTATTTGTGCGTGTGTGTAACCTAAGAATAAACAACTACTAAGAATACCAAAAGGAATATGAGGCAATTAAACTGAAGTACAAACACCAAATCCTTCATAACTCAGTCCATAAGGTAAAAAAAAAAAAAAAAAAAGCAACATTTTATCCTTACTGACAAGACTGAAAATGTTCGAGAAACATATCTGAAAGTAATCACTACGAGGTACGACAATACCTTTCTTGAAGCACACGAATCATGTACTGGGAGAAATGACAATGTAATTCACAAGTTATGCTACAAGAAAGAGGCGCCGTTGTAAAGTATGATCAAGGAATTTCCCGACATGCAAAGTTAATAAGACAATACATTTCAAGAACTACCCATAAGAACTAAATTAAATTGAAGTGAATACAGAACTTAGACCAAAGGCCAAGCACTGGGACCTATGAGGTCATTCAGCGCTGAAACGGAAATTGACAGAAATAGGTTTGAAAGGTGTAACAGGTGTTAGGAGAGGGTGGAGAGCAAGATGGAAGAAAGAGAATATGAAAGGAGGTGCAGTGAAGGGAACGGAAGGTGTTGCAGCTTCGGGCCGAAGGCGCGCTGCAAAGGACCTTAAGTAATGTTATGCGGTGCACTGACGCCACTGCCACCCTACGGAGTTACATAGTTAGACATTTCATAACATTATTTTTATTGGAGAAACAAATCCACAGTTATATATGGGTACACATTGAAAGGGGGAAAACTGAACAAATCCCTGAAAGCTCTTGGTAGAGGTATATTTTTAAATACATGTACCCATACATAACTGTGGAATTGTTTCTCCAATAAAAATAATGTTATGAGGTACACATCTATATAACTCACTATATACAGTATACTAATATGGCCCAGTAAATATACTAATGTAGAATGAATCCCTGGTGATTTTCGAAATAAAATCTTGTTGGAATATAAATAAATAAGAAGACACATTTATTAGCCATTAATCAATAAACAAACTTGTCGACGTAATCCAGCCAACCGCCGCAAACATTTAGCGGTGCTATTTTGGCTTGTTATCTACGCGTCACTAACACCGAGGTGCTAGTACTAAACATGGCGGAAGCTCCTTGGCCTTGGGACGCCGTGTTTAGTACTAGTCCCTCGTGGATCAAAGTATTATACACACCCATTTCTCTATTGTGTAGTCGACAAATTATATTAATAAACGATATCTTCGTGCGGCCGTCTACTTCACATTTACCATATGGTGTTTAGTACTGCACCTCAAAGCAGTTGACGCATAGATAACACGCCACAGTAGCACCCTTTTACCACTGTAGTAGATTATACAATACTTATCTTCCTTCTATAAAAGTCCCGTTCATTAAATTTAAACCTGAGAGAGAGAGAGAGAGAGAGAGAGAGAGAGAGAGAGAGATGTAACAAAAACATGGGCTAAACCATCGAAGATTAACATTTCTGCAAAAGCCATCGGCAAGGGTACATTCAGACACACTTACCTTATCTTCCATTTTTCTTTCTTTACTGTTAATAAACGTTCATTAGAATTATACACAGGGTTATTTGGTTGGCATTTCAATTGTGTATATCTATATTCATTGCTTTATCAATTTAAACAGCACTAATTTCTTTTTTACCTTACTCAGTCGAGTCACATTTCACCCAAAAACTCGCCATAAGGAATTATTCTTCAATGAGAGGTGAAAACTGTAACAAATTCAAATGAAAGAAGCTGGACAGCAAGATGAAATGTTGCAAAGAACATCCAATATCGCCTAGGTTAATTTATGCTCACTTGTTGGACTAACTATAATATGCCAATTGTCTCTGGCTCGTTCGGTAATAATAACGTAATTAATGAATAATTTTTGCATCATCATCCTCTCTACTTCAAAATTAAAGCTCTTTAAATGCATCATACAGCACGAAAATGCCACTGATAAGCTACAATCCTATTAACGTAAATACAATTATCACCAAAAGAACTTCTTTAGTTCGTCCTAGTTACGTTTTCTGTAGGTTTATTCACAACTATAGAAAATGGCTCAAAGATACGTAAACTTCGGGTAGACTTAAATATAACTGAGACACGACAAAATCTGTCTTAAAACTCTCATTAACTTGAGAGATTCGGCATCACAGACAGGTGAAAATCACAATGACTTGCCTCCTGTCATCAACAAATATATTATCAACAGCTCCAAGCTTTATTCCCATTTTCTACATGAAGATCCAAGTGGACGTCTTAAAGGTAAAATATGCTGCGTAGGTTAGTGTTAGGAATTTGTCTCATTCGTTCCCCGACACTACTATTACTATTACAAATACTGCTACTACTACCACTACTATTTATACAATACTTCTACTACTACAGTAGCCTGCTCACCCACCTGAGCCTATCACTGTACACTACAATAGCTTCCCGTTCTACCCTGAAACTTCTCCCCAAACTTTCATACGGTGACAGATATTAAAACTTGGAAAAAATCGAAGTAATTTCTTAGCTACTTATATGTGTTCGTCGAATCTATTATAGTATTATTATAATTTACAACGTGAATTATAAATATAAAAAAAGTAGGAACTGCGGAGGTATTTGCATTTAATATCCAAAGCTGGTGTTTTGGCATCCTAGGTAAACTTCAGCCCTAAAGGATAAAACAATTTAGTAGCCTAATAACAGCTCTCTTTTAACCGTCACTATACATTGTGTAAATTTCATTATCTTGGCTTCACAATAAATTAGCCAAAAACTGCTGCAGTTCAGAGATATTTCAAAATAATATTCTAATACAACCACATATCAAGCATGAAAGTGTCTTTTGTACCCTCAACATTCCCCATCATCCAGTGCCATAACCCATCTCTAAGACTGTATGAATCAGAATTTGTGGCATGAATTCCAGATTACATATAAAGGTATTACTACTTACTGGTAAACATACCAGAATACACTTTACCAAATAACAAAATTCGGAAGATTGTCATACTTAACATTTTTCTCATTCAGATACAACTGGAACCAACCAAAAATTTCCAGATAATAAGGTAATGTAAAATTTTACCATGATTATGAAGTGCACCAGTGCCAACTCACAACTACGGTACTTCATACACAATAAACACAGCCACAACCCTTTCAGCCATATATCTTATACAAGGTTTAAAAGGATGGATCACTCAAAGCACTATCTACCCCATCCCACATAAATAAAAGTGAGGAAGGGGAAAATAAGAGGTACCTAGAATGCAAAAGAACTATGAACCTCCTCTCAACATTACGGCGGTTACAGAAACCAGGGAAAACAGAATAATAACCGAGAAAACTTCATACTCACTGAGCCATGGGATCACAAGACTATAGATCTTCACAGAAAGTGTGACGTAATACCCACAGGGTGGATGCCTGAGAGAATGACAGTCCCCTACGAGAAAATAATGGTAATGCCCCTTAAATTCCTTCAAGCCCCCTAAAAGACACACAGCATATGTTAGTCATTACTCAAGTACAGTACTTCCACAGTTAGTTCTTACATTAAACAGGATCTAAAATGGACATATCATTACTATCTCTTTATTAAACATGTCAAAATTACTATCAACAAATACTGTACAGCACATACATAAAACATTAACAGAATTATACCTATCTCCTCAAAAATCAATATAATTTTATGGTCAGAACTTCTAACAAAAACAAATAACTCACATTCCTTCTCAATAAACTAAATAGACAACTGTCTGTGCATCACTATAATACTGTACTGTCCTCACAGCTACATGTGCAAGAGATGCAATGACCCAAACACCTGTTAGAACTCCATGAAAAAGATAAATGTCCAAATATATTACATCATGAAAACTGGGCTAAGACGATGACGAGGACCCTCCAAACCAAGAGGAGCTCATTGCGGAGAATAAAGACGCTGCGCTGCGAGAGGCTGACATGGCTGCCGATGACATCTCCCTGCGTACAGAGGTTGGACTGCTCTGGCCCTTGAGAGTAAAATAGAAGATATTAGGAAAAAGTAATCTAAATTAATAATATTTCACAAATAAATTATGTCATACTTAGATATATAATCGAATTATTAACCATAAATGGATTCTTCTGAAGTATGAAAGGCTATATTCAGACAACCTACGTGACAGATTCTTGATGAACCAAAACTTTTATAAGAAATATGAATTCTGGATGTCATATTCGTACGACGATGTGCCGACTTGCAATAAATTCAAAAAGGTATGTTTGAGCTTAATCAAGTAAGTTTTTAGAAAACTTTAGAAATCAGAAATATTTCAAGTTCCATGAAGATGATGCATAACTAAATCCATTAAGGTAACTTGCTTGCTTAGCTGGTTTTTAGTTCCAAAGAGCTTTAAATGACAGAGTGCGCATTATTTACCCTACAATTTACTGATAATATGAATACAAACAATATTCCCTAGAAAAATTATCTGCAAGAGGTTTGAATTTGAGCTTGAAATTTGGAGAACAAAAATGTTTCCAATGGCTCGATAAATCAAACAAAGATTAAATACAGTACAGTAATACTAATCACTTGTCAAATATAGGAAAAACTATCATAAGCCTTTAGTTTCCTCAGAACAAAACTATAAGCTTGAAATTAGAAGTCTCATAATAAATGCCTAAAGGAAACAAAATTTGACTATCATAAGAAGACCCCCACTCAGACATACTGCTGATTATCATTAATAACCAATTTATTCAGACGAATGAGGTACGGTTCTAAACTTGACTAGGGCTAACTCGGCGAGGCTTTCGAGACTAAACTACTAATGGTGATTCTATACATGACATCATTTCAAAAAGTATCATATATCAAAATAAGGGTCGAGTATCAAAGACCCATGAGAAGAATGTCTATGTAATATTCTGTTAAAAACACTGGGAACAGCTATTACCATGCCAAAATGAAAACTCGGCACTTCACTGGATGCTAACAATTATTCATGCATTGGAAACTTTAACCCTTCAAGAAAGTAAGGTCAACATTTAACAAATACAAGAAATTTCTCCTAATCAAGGCTTAAAAAGACCAGAAGACTATTAATATTTCATAAATAATTCTTGTAACATTTGGGGTTTTAACATTTTTCAGGAGTGAGCAGACTGGCCACATGCAATACTGTACTTTTGTGTCACAAGTGGTAAAGTACTGTAACTTTAGTTACATAATTAAAAGGCAAATAGAGAAAAATAATACTTCACTTGACTGGCCAGACTGTTGCTTGATATCAAGAGTAAAAATGAAAAAAAGGACAATTTCATGACACCTCAAGCCATACTTTTTTCACTTATTCTTGACATAGTATGCATAAAGCTATAAATTACAATGAAAAGACCTAATTATGTATAGAAAATGGGAAAACTTTCTGTCTACAGTCGTGTAAAATTAATGTGTCTACCGAGGTATAATAACGCAGTACTTGAAATGTCTACACTTCATGTACCACTTTCTTAACTTCAAGAACATTTTTCCCATTTTCAGAAAGTATTCTTATTTGCTAAATTAGATTTAATTAAGAGAGCACATTAACGACAAAATATATCATCTAACACTTTCTGGGGCAGGAATGTTAAGATGAAAGCATTATCTACAACTGCCTACAGAAGAAAAGTTATTAAAATACTATTAAAAACTATTTATTGAAAGACAAAGGGAGGGGGGAGAGAAGGGGGGTTAGTTAACAAAGTATACTCTTCAAGCATTAAAAATCATGTTAGACAGATTAACACTTCAATAAAACTTAAGGTTAGTTTAAAATTATACTATAATGTGATTTGGATACTAGGGTAGAATTAAACTTCCCAAAATTATTTGTTCATCAAAAGAACATTCTTATCACAGCTACTACATTTGAATGCTGACTAAAAAACTGGGCAACTGTTTCAAGGAATAACTTAAGATAGAAATTACAATTTATGCACTTCTATTTCTTGCTATAAACAAATCAAGCACAGTATTAAAACCAGAGTACAGTGGTACAGTATAAGTAATGTATGGTACAGTATACTGTATTTTCAAACTGAAAAAATGAATACTGTTTCTTGTAATCTCCAACCACCATACCCTATCAAAACCTGACCTTTTATCAATAATGCAAAACCACTAAGGATGTCATTAGTCCACACATATTAGTTTTGTTAAGCTTAGAAACAAACCTCATACTTATTTTGACCCAACAAATACACTCAGAATTCCTATGATACACTATTCTCAAGCTGCAAAACAAGAAATAAACCATCACTTACAGAATATCTCAAGGAAGGGCTGATAGAGACCAATCAAGCAAAGACTAACATTACAGTATCTAATATAACACTCATTACATTCAATCCTATATTACATGTATAGAAAGTAATGTACAATAGCATAGATTAGAAATCACTACAAATCTTTACCTTAGAAGAAATTATTTTAGATGGAGCATGATCTGCAACTGACGAGGATATGCTTAGGGTCGGGGTAGACATTGAGGATGGGATTGCTGGTCTTGATGTTGACACAGGTAGTGGAACATTCGAAAACCTGGGAATTTCGACAGGCAGAATGATAGGAAGGGCATTGTTGGCAGATGCAGAGGTCGAAGACGATGACTGGACACGACCTGAGACCACCTGACGATCTCGGGAAAAGACAGTGCCAAATATCACCTGTAGGAAAATTATTTCCCATTTTAACAGTCTGCAGATGTTAGGGCTGGCTATATAGAATTTTTTTTATAGGGCTGGAATTTTTTGAAATTATTATTAACAAAAATAACAATCTTCTCTACTAGCTTTACTTGCTCTAAGCATTATATGATGTCTAATTTCTTTTGCTGAACTTGTCCAGCAACTAAAATAGCAACATTTGCTTTGTTTAGCATCAATTTTTCTGCTATAATGATTTACAAAAATATGTATCTTTTTCTCAAATAATTGTCTTAAAGTTCAAAACAACATTCCTTCTCATTTAAACAAAATAAATATGAATGTACCATTTAAGTACTTTGGCTTTCCTGAAATACTTCCATTTTACATAAACTTTCACTAGAAAAAGTCAGAAGCATGGGATCCATGACTAGCCAAAGAAGCTATTAGACATCCATCTGAAATTGTTAATAACCTTAGGTTGGAATTTACAGCACATGTAAAAAAAATTTTTTTACTTTTGTTTACAAACATATTCAGCTTCAAACCTGTACTCTATAGGCTGCCAATTTGACCCTTGTTGTTATGTGAGGAGAGAAGACATCCAAGTCGAAAGGATCAACCTGCCGCTCCAAGTCCTGAATCATGGTTGTCACACGAGCAGTAACATCCTACAAAAAAAGCAGATCATTTATTGTGCATCACTTCTATACCAATAAAACACACAAGTATGTATAAAAATGTACAAAAACCCCAATGTATTAACAAACAAAAAATTCAATTTGTATCTAGAAGTACAAAAAATTAAATTCATAATTAAACTTATAAACAATTTGCCTCATATCTGAAGTAGTAAAATACACAGCAAAGCAAAGAAAAAGCAATTGACAAATACACATTACTAACAAATATACATTACAGTATAGGCAATATACAAACACTGCAGTAATAAAAAATATTGTAATACATGTATAACAGAAATGCTTACCACATAAAGTATGAGGGAAAGACGAAAATAATTATAACACTTACTGAAGGACATTACAATGTAGACATAAGATGGAAAACATGCAAGGAAATATCAGAAGCATGCAGATCTGGACTTACAGTGGTTTAATTATCTACAAACCTTATTCTCCCTTGGTAGAAGGACCGACTGCACAAAACGCAAGTCAAAAATAAGCTGCAGTGCAAGGGTCTGATTAATTTCCTTTGCTTCACCCAAGGAGCTTTCATAAGCGGAGGTCACTGCTTCACACACACCTGTGACTAACTCTGATTGAGCATTCCTGGAACACATGAACAAAAAGAAGAAAATAAAGTTTTATCTAAAGTACAAAGTACACACTTCACTTTTCTTGTAAATGTTCAAGCCCACAGAGTAGAATTATTGAAAAGTGATTATCATATAGTAGTCTGTAAATAAATAAATTAAATAAAGTACACTGAGACTTGACACTGAAAAACTTCATTTAGCTTTAGCATATCCTATTCTTTCTTCAACACCATCTACAACATGAAGATGGAACAAACACTATCTACATCATTGCTTACTCACTTGTAAAATGTTCCATCCACCAAGCACCAATTTAAACAGGTACTTCCTTATCAATATAAAAGTATTTCTGGGCAAAAAATAATTCCCTATCGGGAATCACAGCAACATAAAACTCCATTAATAACCTTGTTATTGTATGAGCAGCCACACAGTTAACAGAGGAGCAAAGATGGGCAAGTGCTTGAGATAGGACAGGTGTTGGATGGGCTGGCACATAAATGGAAGATTTGACAATGTTTCCTCCTTCTCCTTCCTCTTCTATAGTGACACTCTCCCAAGTCTGTGTGGTCAGAAGATTTATAAATGACCAAAAGCATGTTGACAATTTGTTTCCAAATGTTTTACAGAATACAAAGAAGAGATATAAATACCTTGCAGTTAAAACTGACTGGTTCTACGACAGAATAACCAACACAGCTTCACAAGAAAATGGTTATAATTTTGCAAAGTTACTGCTGATATTACCGGAAAGGAGGATATAATAGCCTCCACTGCTCCCCGTGAGAGTTCAGACATTAGGCAACCCTTCAGTTCTGCATTCAGAGTATCTGTCAAAGATCCCAAGAACAGACCAAAGAGACGACTGCTGGTGTTCTGTAGCTCCAGATGAACCTTCGACCAAGATTCAGATTCAACCCTTGAACCCAGAGACACTCGCTGCAGGAAAACAAAAAGCAATGCATGACTCAGCTCATACATAGCCTCCAAGGGCCATTAGTCTCCTTTTGAACTTACATTTATAATGAATTACAGTACTCTGATTTCATTCTCAGAAATCAGTTTCCAAACTGAATAATTTCATGTGATTTTACTGCTTCACTTCAATAAAATCTCCATAAACTAATACAACTGCTTCCAGAAACCTCGATTAATTTTGAATTACCCACATATAAATCTATCAATTTACAGCTTGGTACATACCTTTATACCCAAGGCCTTTAACTAGAATCACTATATCTAAATCAATTAAATGAGATAACCAATCAATTTGAGGAAATAAATGTAGTAATAATTTCACATTCATTTCATTACCAAAAATACAAATTCTGATAAAGAATGCTCTAACAGCAAACACATAAATTACCCTGGCAACATCCGGATTTGTCAAATTAGCTGCAGAGGCACAGATCTGCATCTGGGGGCAAACATTTGGTAAAGCCTGACATATGCGGCCCACGACAACCAAAATGGTTGAGGCTGGAGAATGAGTCGCAGTCCATATATCCTCATCCCACTCTTGATGCCTCTCTGGTGCCGGCACTGACTGATACTGTTTGGCCAATTTTTCTAGTTCTAACACAAGCCTGAAAAAGATGAGAAATCGTTAAAATTTTTTCTTTTTGCAAATACTCATGGAGGTGTACAGTACTTCTTATAATGTGCCTTCTGTACAATGCTCCAGGAGTACTAATGGTGCTTTAGAGTCCCTTCAGCCATAGCTGCATTGCTTTCTACATTAATATTTTTACTGGTTCCTTTGTTCTGTTCTTATATAGTCATTCAATCTTTTTAACTTTATCATGTGCCAAATTATAAACCCCCTTTAACAAGAGATCTTTAAAGGTTCATTTTATAATAATAATAAGGAAATTTAAGAAATATTATTATTATTATTATTATTATTATTATTATTATTATTATTATTATTATTATTATTAGTTAAATAAGACCACTTAGTTACAGTCCTTGAGCTTGCATAAAGGACTTTTCCCTAAATGAGAGGTGAAGATTATAGCAAAGTAAAACTAAAGAAGTTGGACAGCTAAGTAAGGAGAATCTCATGGAAACAGAATGATGAAAAGTATATGGCAAAAATCAACAAATCTGGGAGCCACAAGGAACCTGCAAAGACCATTTAGCAGTATCCACAGTACAGTATTTCACAAGTGGAAACCATCTCCATATTTGAGATCTCAATACATAATCAGCTACTTTAAATCAACTGTGCAACCACATACGAAAGTACAGACACCACCCTAAATACAAACTAGTTATGTTCTGGTTGGCCATTTGTATACTTAATACTTTGTGAGTTGGTTACTACTCTTTATCCTACTTAAGTACAGTACAGTATGATACCAAATCAATAAGTATTGTGTTTTTTCATCCCAGAACACAATACATGTAAAGTACTGTTTGTACAGAATAGGTGAGCAAAACAAAATTTAAACTTACTGGGTGGGAGAGGGGAACACTTTGAACACAACTTTAATTTGCAATCCCGTTTGTTTGTATCTTTGAATGTTTGTAAGTTGAATGTTCATAAGTAGGGTGGTGCCTGTATTTGAATTCATCCACAAACACTGACCAACTCCACTTTAAAACTCACAGAGAAACAAACTTACTCGACAAATGTAGAGCAACTGGCATCTTGAAGAAAACTCAGCAGAGAACTGTAGTCTTCTGCAGCATTTCGTTCTTGGTCAGCTGATGGCGTTTCCTTCTCAAACTGATAGGCAAACTCTTTTGGAGATCCTATATGGTCAATAAGATATATGAGATCAACAAGATTACATGGAATATCATCAGATATAAATAAAAAGTAAAATAATTAACAAGCAAACTTGTTATTTATCTTTCGAAGACATCTCTTCTACTGACTCAACAAACTAACAATTATATAAAGTAAAAGTACACAAGCACCATCTACAGTGTGCCCATCAAGGCACACTTTAACCAGGACCCCACCTGCTGGGAGGGTTGCAATCCAAAACTAGCTTATACTGTACGTATAAAAAAAGATTAACTTTTTATTTCTATACACGAATTTTCCTCTGTAAAGTAATATTGTACCACTTTTTCTGCCAACAAGCTCTAGTATTGAAAAAAATCTAAAATTACATTGTAAAAATTTCATTTACTATAAAACCTGATCATGAACTGATGGCTTGGCTGAGCTTAATGCCTGATATTACATATTAAGTTAAAATGCCTTAATGATGAAAATGCTATCAATATAAATACAGAAATCTAAAAATAAACAGAAAATCTGGGAAAACAACTCACCACCACTGAAATTAGCTACATCTTGCATCAAAGCTGTTAATCTGGAATTCAGAGCACGGCAAATGGTTTGCAGACGACTCGTGTAACCCCGCGTCTTGTAATACAAACCTGAAGGGAATAAAATTCCTTGGTAACAAATTACGAGAGAGAGAGAGAGAGAGAGAGAGAGAGAGAGAGAGAGAGAGAGAGAGAGAGAGAGAGAGAGAGAGAGAGAGAGTGTGTGTGTGTGTGTGATTTAATGAGACCACATAATCTCATGCCTCCACTCTTACAAGGATCCCCCAGAAGATTTGTTTGAAAAGAGAAAATCAGAATGAGATAAGGTAAAGAAATTCAACAGCTAGGTGGGAAGGGATCAAAATACAAAGCTAAAAAGTACTCACGCTGAGGAATGATGGAACAGTGTAAGTACTAATCCTTACAGGGTGAAGTTCAACTTGCATTTCCAGGGTATTAAGATAAAATAACAAGATAAAAATTCTGTTTCATTTTATTTTAAAATGTCCAATATCTTGACTAAAGATTCAGATTTCATAAGGACTAAGACATTCACACATAGGTACACAAATATTACACTAGAATTTACGCCATATAATATCAATAACCCAATACAATAATACAAACCTCCAGCCTGTGAAACAGTTCGTGAGGAAGCTGAAGTCCAACCAACACGCTCTGGTAAATCCCCCGCAGATTCGCTCCAAACAAAACTGCTGATGTCACCTTCATCTTGCGCAATTCTAGTGAAGAATAACCAGAGAGAGGTGAAATGTGACTTGGGATAATCATATGCAGGGTTTGAAAAATTACAGTGCATCTTTAAAAAATCCGAATGCTATGTAAGAATCAGTCTGTAAGCCAAGAAAACTGATCTTTTACCAAAGATTACTGAAAGCACCAAAATTAATGCAAGCACCACATTTCTGCCTCTATATTGTTGTAATCTGAAAATAATACTTCTGAAATCAGATCAAGGGTCTTACATACTGCCCTTGGGAAATTTCACCTGAAAAATCTTATTTTTATTTTAATAGCTTACTTTGGGTCAGCAGCAATATCTGAGGCTAGCTTAGTGACCATCTGGATAATAGCTTCTTTCATAGATGACAGCTGGGATGAAATGACTTGTCTGGCCCTTTCTGTGACCTGGTTTCTCACCAATGAGTCCCATGGATCTAATTTATCACCATACAAAGTCCCAGTAATCTAGAGAAACATAAAAATGTTAGTAACTTTTTTTATATCATAATCTTTACGACAATGAATTATTTATGTAAACAATACAAGAACATATATTCAACTATGGTATATTAATTATACCCTACACTGCTGCTTGTCTTGACCCTATTCTGAAGACCTACCTTATTCCACTGGGACCACTCTATCTTTTCCTCACAAATTTCCCAAACACTGCTTCTAATCATGGCCAAGGCTTTCACACTGGTTGTGAATGCTGTAAAAAAAAAAATCAAACCTTGAAAACCTCTAAAATTAGTAACTGAATTGCTGACAGAAAGAAGAACCAAGTTTAAAGGCTGTCACTACATATGAATAGGCTGAACATTTCTAACATCTGATGACAGGAAACCAAATCATCATCAATTCTGCCAGTAAACTACCGTGCAATTTCAAACACAACATAACTCTTTAAAAGTAATTTATATTTTCCATAGGTACATGAACCAAAGCCTTTGAAGTGGAGAATATCTTTCATGCACAGCTGAATGGTTGAATGAATGTAGTTACAAGGTTAGCCATATGGTGGTGTGAGTGAGTGAGGGATAGCCACTCCTGCTAGCATCTAGGCATCACTTTATCTTTTTGCCTCAGGAACTGAGCAGGGTGGAAGAGGTGGGATATACAGTACATTAAACGGCTTCGGCTTGTATACTATGAAAAGCACAAAGTACTCTTAGACATGTTATTTGTTTTTATAAGAATACAAAGTGACACCTTTTCAATGTAACCCCTCTCAAAGAAATGTCTAATGCAAATTTTTTACCCAAAAACACTTAGCCTTTAATGTATAACAAAACCAATAATTACTTACACAATAAAGTACACAAGCTTTGTGAGACTTCTCCAAGAACAGAATTCAACCATGAAATGACTTGTGTCTTCACAAACTGATTACCAAGTGCCTCAGTGCTCCCATGTACAACCGGTCTGCAAAATACCATCATGTTCTACACTGTCTTTGCAGAAAAGAAAGTAGGGTTTTGTGCATGTTTCGCATCCAATACCATAAGAACATATACACAATGAGCAACAATAATAACATAATGAAAACTTCCATAAATTACCTGAACTGCCTTATACTTTGTGGGAGAAAAGACAGAGTAAGAGATGATTCTTGAAGGAGAGAAACAGGTGAAGAGTCATCCCCTTCATACTGCACTATCTCCTGCAATCGTCGTTCAAGCAAACTCTTTCCATTCTCTTCTGCAAAAGGAAAATAAATACAAATAATTCAATAATAAAAGAAAACAAAAACAAAAAAATGCAGCAGTGTAGTACTGCTTCTCAAATTCTCAAGTCATTATCACTAGTTACACACAAATAACGGATAAGGCTACCAAATGAAAAATATTTATAATCTAATGCCCTATGACACCACTCAGCAACAGCCACCTGTAGGTCAAAGACTTACAGCAAATTACACAAGAGCTTTGAAGTAAACAATGAGTACTTGAAACCTGTTAAAATCATCCCACTATTGGAAGCTTTGGACTTTTAAAATCTCAACAACAAGGAAGACAAAAGTTTGAGAGAAGTTTTAGAAAAAGGTGATCAAGTAACTACTATCGAGGTCTTAAAAAATATTACTAAATATATATTACTAATGTTATTTGTACTACTAAAAATATATTACTTCTGTTATTATTATTATTATCATATATTAGTTTCATGAGACCTGAGAATCATTTCTATATTCTCACAGACCTCACCAACAAGTAGAGGCAAAGACTGAAAAAAATAATAGTTAAAGACATGGAACAGTAAAGTATAAAGAGACTCTTGAGAACAGATGACAGAGGAATTTTAGTACCATCTACAATCCCTCATGCAAGACACACTCTGGGTGGTACCCCTTTAAAAGGTGTACGGGTAAAAATGAAGATGTACTATTCTGCACTGACAGACACAATAAGAAAGCTAGGTCTTCAAAGTACAATGAAAACAAAATCATAAATAACACTCAAAAAAATTACAGTATATCAAAACTCATCACTCTACAGAGATACATGTAATCCTTGGTTAGAACTTACTTCTATATCTGCTTACCTGCAAAGATAGCATAGATGATATTCAAAGAAGCGACAAACAGTGTCACGAACTGCGAAATCTGAGCTTTGGCTATGGCAGATGGTTTGGGTGTCACCACTGCCAAGAGCGACGAATGACGCAGCTGGAGGACACGGGAAAGAAGCTCTTTGGAGCTGCAACCTTCTACCAACATGATTGATACCATGGCATCTAATACTGCCTGTAAGAGAGAAAACATTCCTATGCACCAAAAATTCAAAAAGAATAAAACACAGAGCCATACTGCAATACTGGAATCTAGCAATAATAATAAGTTTTAACAGATACCTTTAGTTAAATTTTTCTTTAGATAAACTCTAAGAGGACTTTTCCAATATTTGTGAAGTGATAAAGAAAAAGGTTTGACTTATCAAAGATGGGTAAGGAAACCATAACATAGCCACTGCAAGACTTAAATTCACTCATATATACAGTAAATGAAGTGCTTATGTTCCTACACATTCAAGGTCAAAATGGCCCTATTACTAAACAGTCCCAAATTCCTATCAACATACCAAATAGGTTACAACGGTTTATTTGATACTACTGTTCCATCAATGTCTTACATATCATAACTATGTCTTACATATCTATAACTATATAGATTAGCAATCATTATCAGTCAAATTTACTCTATAGTAACAGCAACAGTACCAATGTAAAATTTAATCAATATATTCACACTTACATAGAACCAGCAACTGCAAGTTACAGATTGTGACAAACATCTATAACAAACGGTGCATGACACAAACCTGGATATCATCTACTTCTGTACTGATCACATTGGAGCATCCCCTCACAATAGTTGACCTGAACTGGGTAATACTTGCCCACTGGCGTTCAATGACTGGAAACCAGGAAGTTACCTAGAAAGAAAAAATTGCCCACTGGCGTTCAATGACTGGAAACCAGGAAGTTACCTAGAAAGAAAAAATAGTAATCACTTTTGGAAAAATTGAGCACAATATCTATTCTCTGCTCTGTTGATGCATCTAGAAAGAGTGCTTCAACTTGTATATGCTGTCTCAGTCAGCTTTCAAGCAGTATGCTTCTCATGTTCACTAAAGAGAATAAACAGTCCTTAAATGACCTTGAACTAAGTACAATGCAGAGAACAGCAACTATATGCAAACTATGTACAATGCATTTTGCTATATCTGTCATCAAGCAACTTCCAATATATTAAATATTCTCAAAAGCTAGTATATATATTTTATTTGTAAATTATGCATGACAAATGGATAGCTTTCACTTGTTATGGGTAGCTTTCACTTGTTACAATGATTTATTACTGCTGTGTTCATTAGTTAGGCACATGGAAAACAAGAATTTGTTTTTAAGTATGGAACTTTAGATGTGCACAAAATTTCATTAAGATACGGTTACATACTGCAAAGATAACCAAACTACAAAGAAATTAGAAGCTTCACATGGGACCCATCATTTATTGTTTGTACAGTTCATTAATGTTCTGATGCCCATTCATACATTACTGTATTTATCTTAAAATCATACTACTGTATGATTTGGAACCCAGTTGAGGAATTGATGACTTATGCAAGACACCAGAAAAAGAGTCTTTTTTAATGTATGTAAAATAATTAGAAAAATGGCTCACAGGCACTTAAGAAAAGATGAAGGCCAATATATTTACCTTGGCAGCATTGGGTGACAGCTGCAGAGCAGTGTGTGTATGATGGGCAAGTAAGAGTAACTGAGTAGCTTGCAGGTACTGACCATGTTCTGTTAGACTCCACAGAGTTTCTGGGATTGTTACCAACAATTTCACCTGAACAGCTAAGGAGTAATGGGTTCCAGATGTAGACGACCTGTAATATTAAATATTTATGTATACAGTAGTTCATATCTTAGGTGGCTCAGATTGATTATGAGTAGTGAGATTTTATTCAATGTGCAATATTGTATAGCATGAAAATAAGTTTCTACTTTAGCCTATAATTAATTAACAAATCTTTTTAACATAATTTTCCTTATAATTCATAAAAAAAGTAATATATAGGACTTCTTTTAGCCACAAACGGACTAAAATTTAATGGCAAAGGCACTTTTGTCCACACACACTTGTATTTTTCCAAGGATGCAAATTTATGGGCCTAAAAACACACAAGAATTTTTAAAACTTCTACTTTTTCTATGGAAAAAAATCTGCAGCATGACAGCATATTTCTTGTTTCTTAACATCTGACATATGTCAACACAGACCTAACCTTTAGAATTTAAAATTCAGTTAAGGAACTGCAATCATAAATTTTAGAAGACGACTGTCCAAGCTTTGAGACCCCAAATTACTATAGTTATGATCCATACACAGAGAAAAGTAATAAATTAATACATTAACAAAACCCGCAAAAAAACCAAAATACTCACCGATCATTACCGATGGCCGGAAGGCTCTTCGTCTTAAATCCAATGAGTCCACGCTGCTGAAGACTCTCACAAAGACCTTCCATCGTTTGTATATTTTTACATATTGCATTTGCACTTTCTTGCATTTCTGCTATGGTATCAGCTGCTTCTATTAGGTCTCGATACCTCTCTCTGATAAAAGAAGAGGAATTCAGAAGTAATCTTCTAATGTTCAAGCACTAAACATGCTTAGAGCCCTAATCAAAGTATGGTTATTAAATACATCTACTGTAGTTATGTAGTTATTAAATACATCTCGTATGCCACTCTTATATTTGTTTTCAAGCATTCTAACCTATTCATGATACTGTATTATACTTGAAGTAACGAAATGATTAAAATTTTAGGCTATATGCAAGATTCTTTTACCTTCAATTTCTCACCTTTATCAATAGATTCATTCCTGTGATGTTGTTTATAACCATACATCCATGAATTTTATACACATTGTAAAAATATTCTGTGTACACTATGGTTGTTTGCTAATATATCAAGATTTGAAAATTATACTATACGCAATTTAAAATCATACAATAACTTTGCAAAAGCATTCAGAATTCTGACTTGAGTAAAAATGAAATGAAGCAGCCATAAATAATGGTTAATACCCTGCCCTGGTAATGACTAACTTAGCCATAATCTTTCATAAATAAGTCAAGGTTATCCAATTTTCCAGTGGATCTTAAATTCCATCCAAGATGTGCCAACTGACTAAATATTATAATTCTCCAACTTGTAGCTGTTTATAAATGCAGATCAACACTAAGCTTAACTAGGACGCATGGATGAAAGAATGAATGAATATACTAAAGGACCAAAACACAATACATCCCCTCCTTAACATCATTGGACAAGTGGGTAAACAGCACAAGATAATTGAAATATTATGACTGCATAGCAAGAAAAATGCTGAATTCATTTCATTACATAGTTTTAGGGAAATAATAATGGAATGTCTTCAATAAACTTTGTGTCAGAACAGGGAATAAGCTGAGATGATGATATAAACATACTAACTACCCTAAAACATTGAAACTCTTACATACCCAACCATAATTCTGAGGTCTTCTTTTTTTCGTTCAATGTCATTTCTGGTTTTTGTTAATATCTCCTGAACCTGGGTCACAGTGTTGTTTTCAAAAAGGATTGTCACTTCATCATCATGAGACATCCTGAAATAATCTGATCTGAAAACAGACAGAGCACATAAAATATTAAAGAATGACTTAAATTGCTAAAAAAAACCTAATATGTTTTGTATAAAAATCATACACATTAAAGGTAAATCTATTTATTAATGAAGAAAGATTAGAAAAATCTAATCAAGTTATTTCTGGTTTGTTAACCAATATTGTTTCAGGCCTGCTGTGCCGGTGTTTGTCTCAGGACGACTAACTCACACTCTTAACCGTGAAGTTCCTTTTCTGTCAAAAAGCTATTTTTTTCCACAAATCAATAAAATTATAAAAACTTCTGCAACCATTCAATGGTATTTAGAAACCTTCCCACACAGATCTGTTAAAATTCTTTGCAATAAACTTAAAAAGCTACACTTTTAGACAACAGCAGCCTAGACTAGACTGTGATTTTTCCTTCTTCTTGTGCATAGGCCAACTAGCTTGACGTGAAAAAGAAATAGGGATTGGGAAAAAGTCGGGCATAAACCTACAGAAAACCAATGAAGGAAGAGAATTCC
This sequence comes from Macrobrachium rosenbergii, assembly GCF_040412425.1. Classification (NCBI taxonomy): domain Eukaryota; kingdom Metazoa; phylum Arthropoda; class Malacostraca; order Decapoda; family Palaemonidae; genus Macrobrachium; species Macrobrachium rosenbergii. The sequence continues at coordinate 30,546,983 of NC_089742.1, read as the reverse complement.
AAGGTTTAGGCATCAAAAATGACATTTAATATTTACATTTTGGAACCCTGAGCTCCTCTTACGAATCATCTGTCATGCTTCACATACAGGACTGTATCAACCACAACATGGTCATTTTCCTTAGTAGACTTTCTACGAGGAATATGCAACATTCAAATTAACAGACAAGACAAGGTTATTTCTCCAATAGGACTAAGCCCAAGTTACCCGTTTACCCTACTAAATCGTTCAATACCCCCTAACTTCTTCTTACACCTTTTTTGGAGTACCCATGGCTAGGCCTAAAAAATAACATGTCTTAGGGACACTACTGTACTTACTTTTAGTCCACTGGCTATCAAAACAATCTACTGGCTACCTAAACCAATATTAACTATTTTGATTGGCCCTCCTCACTTCAGTAAGCTTAAAGTAGCCATGTTTTGTATAATTAACACAAGTGTCTGTGACACCATTTGGGCCACCTAGTTAATCTGAATTCAGGACGATTAGGCCTTATTATTTTCGGCTGTGAACCCGTTGGGCTGTCACAACTTTAGGCCGTATGAAGTTTAGGCCGTAAGACATGGCGGAAGCTCCTTGGGACAATGTGTTTAGTACTAGCCCCTCGGAGATCAAAGTATTATATACACCCATATCGGCCGTTTGCCAGTTTGGATGTTATGGCCTAAATGACTTGCGGCCGAAACGACCAGGACCCTTTAATCTCAGCTTTCACTGTACCCTTGGTTTTTCACTGACTCTGGTCTGAGTGGGTTTACTTAATGATACCGTTGCGCACATATCACTTTGTTCTGACTAGTCGTATTTCATTCTGAGCTGCCAATCTAACTATTCAGCCTATTACCCTGCAACAGGCCTAAAAACAATCATCTTAGCAATGTAGCATATGGAAGTCTTTTTTTCTTCCTTGTGTTGTTTGTTAATGGTGATTGTATACATTTCTCCTCAGGTTAAAAAATGATCAGCTTGGCCCAACATTCTTTCCAGGAAATTCATTCGTCTTCAGTCACATTGTTCATTATTATGATATCCGAACTTTCAACACCATTGCTAGCAGTGGGTTTGGGTTTGCCTAAATATAATACTTGTGCTAGGTCAAGTTAGGTTAGGTCTGATGCTGAGGTATAACGGGGCTAGGCTACGCCCATTCTATATGGGTCACTACCTACTTAAAAGCAGATCGGAGACACATTTCAACACTGATGCATCATAACCTATTTTTCCTTTAGCCAGACCTATCCTGGAGGAGTTCGGGTCGTTTCGACCATAAGCCATTAAGGCCGTGGGCACGTTTACGTGCAGAATGGGTGCCATGTTTAGTACCAGCCCCTTGGGGATGTACGTAAAACATAAAATAATGATGGTAAATACCATAAACATAAGGTTAAATGCCATAAACACAATGTCTTACATTGTTTTGGATGTTACGGCCTAAATGACTTATGGCAGTAACGACCAGGACTGTCCTAGAGCACCGTAAGCTCACCCGACTGGAGGGTCAAGGAAGCGAAATCCTCAGAACGATGAGGAGCTTCTACCTAGGCCTATTAGCTTGTAGGCCTAGGGTTCATTATCAACAGGTCAGCCTAGGCCTATGCTGCAATGCAATGAGCAAAGCCACAACTCTTTCCATAAAAATGCAAGAATTTCCTTGCTACTGAAATCTGACAGTTGTATGGTTTGTTTTGGTTGTGTATTCTAGACTACATAAGCCTATTTTACTTCGCATAGGCCTAGCCTAGGCTAGGTTTATTTATCTTCCTCAAATTAGGCCTACACGTTTATCTACATTGGTCAGCCTAACTTAACATTAAGGAGCTATGAAGATCTAGATTATAAGCCTATTTAGCCTACATTTTAAATTCATATAAGCCTATGTGGCTAGCGTACAGGCTTAGGCCTATAGGCTAACCTCGTATAGGCCTAGTCTAGGCCTATATTACTCTCAGCCTTCCCGCTACCTATATTACGGCGTCAGCAAATAAAACATATGAGAATTACCAACAGCGACAAATAAATGCTAGGCAATAAAATATAAACGGGGATTACTCACAGGTAAACGACAACGTTAAATCCCTTATAAAAAATTTTTACACTTTTTGACAGTTCTCCGCCTGACACCTAATTCTATGCGGTGTCATAAATCGTTAGTCTCCCACAGGTAAATAGACGTTATTTTTAAGCGATTTCTTTTGATTTACACTATTATAATCACTAAGGTAACGTTAATGAATTGTAGCCTTACTTCTGATATGTTATTCATTAGTTATTTAGTTTTCAATGATTATTACTTGCTATCCTGTTCTACCCGGTTTCCTGAATTACCAATCTTATGCCAAGTAATAACATTTAGTATGCATATGTATGTATGTATATGTATATATATATATATATATATATATATATATATATATATATATTGATTTGTAGTTTGTTTCCTCATCTATCCGAAAATAGTTTCCTGCACTATAAGGTAGAATATTACAATTTGCTGTGGTGGCACCGCTGATCTATTATGTTGTTGTTGTTGTTGTTCTTTATGTGTCCTGAATGCTAATGTGGGATCTTTCTCCATGGGTACCCTATAACACATATGCGACACTTGCAGAGTGTATTATGTAAAATATTTGAATAATAAGTGCATCCGGTATTCTGAATCTCCCCAAAATCCACCTCATGATTTTCAGGTGTCATCATGAGCCCATTCATATATGTAATATATTTAGATATATTTCTGTGCAGTTTGAATGTGTTTTGATGTGTTCACTATTTCCAACACCTATTTCCTCTCAATCTGATATGTTCGCTTAATAAAATGCGCCATAATTTTCCAAACGTTTCAATAAGCAGCTTCAAATTCTTTCGCATTTTTTATTCTTTACTTTGCCCTTCATTTTCTCTTTATCTTTACAACATCATTTTACTTCATAATCTGTTGCTTTAGTGAGCGTGAAAATGGAAAGATTCATTCTCAAAAACTGAGTTAATCAGTAAGCCTTCAACATATATATTCGAAGTACGCTTGCATGCATGTTTTGCAAAATATTCATTAAAAATTCTGTGCATGCTTGTAACAGCAAAAATGAGCCGGAGAATTATGTTTCTCAAAACTAAAACTAAATGCAAAGTTCAAGGGCATAACATTTAATGAGACCATAAATACATTCATTTTGCGTTGTATGAATGATATATATTGAATATATACAGTATATAATTGTCACATGGTTTTGTGAAAATTAAAAAAAAAAACCATGCTGTTCAAGAGTTGAAGGTCCTAACAGGGAACCTCTGATTATTATAAAGACCAAAAAGTGGCAAACATTTAAACTTTCCCAGTTAGTTCCGGGATTCGTTAAAGAAATCACTGTCATGAAATCAGCTGATTTTGATAAACAAGAGTGCCATAGAAAAGCGCATTCTACTAGATTCTTGGGGCGTTCTCTACTGCTAATATTTCACAATCCAATAGTTTAGCGGCAAATGAGGGAAAACTTGCGTATGAATCAGCAATTAAAAATTTTTTTAATGAAGCATAATTATATATTTATTGAATTTTAGTATTATTTTAGGATTTATTGCATTTTTTAGGCATTAAATCTCCAAAAAAATAAATCTGTCTTACGGCGTGTTCTGATCAACCCCTGTGATTTCATAACAAGCAGAACCTTTGCTGTGACTAAGCAGTATCCTACTTTAAAGGTAAATCTTATTCTGTGCCAACATAATTAGGACGTAGATCGAAATTACTCCGGCATGACACCCAATTTTTTATTCAGTCCAGAGGTCTCTCTGCCACCCCATGACTCTTAGAACTTGTTTAGCATAACCTGACAGATTTTACCATGCAAGCTACCTTAGCGCTTTCTTAATTACTTAACATGGCTTGACTTAAGCAACAGTAATAAAAGCCTGGCTGATTTCTGACATTTATTTCACGCAAATACCATGTAGTGATAAATTCTCACCTCGCCAGGACCGTGAACCATTATATCCTATTTTATGACTACTCATCTTAGTTACTTTACCGTAGCCTATTTTTCGACTACACTGTTGGGTAAATCATTAGCTTTTGCCAATTTCGTGACCAAGGTGAAGCTAAAATAGGTTTCGTTAATAGAAAAAAAGATTAGTTGAGCATAGAATCTCAAGCAATGATGAAACACTAAAAAATACAAGAGGCAAAAAGTGAAATTAATGTTTAGGAAATGTCTGCATGAAAGGAAAGGAATTCCACTCATAAGGGATATTGTACTTACTGACCTAACCTCACATACGATGCAGTGTCCTACAAAACCATGGATGGGTCCTAACCTTGAAAGAAAACAGATCAAGTGCAACTAAAAAGAGATAGATCGCATCCTAACCTCACATGGGCTAAGATGCAGCATCTTACCTGACCATGGGATTTTGCCCCTTCTGGGCATCCCAACACAGGATGCAGTCACGTACCTATCCAGCCCCCCCCCCCTCCCTTTTTTAACGTTCTGTACAATTAATCTTAAGCATGGAAATGGGAATTCGAAAAGTCGATGTTTGTCATAATGACAATGGTTGTTCTAGCCAATCTGTTATTGATAGTTCTTTACCAGGGAAAAAGTTCAGGTATTATTACACTATGTATGCTAAGATGAGATTAGTTTGTAAGAATAAAAAATCCAGTTCAGTCATAAAAACAAAATCATCATCAAAATCAAGAGTGGTATCATATCATATAATACTGTGTAATTTTACCAGTTTACCTTCAAGCTACATTTTCCTCAGTTTTCAGAATGAGTAACGATGCAGAAGTTCCGTTCACCAAAAAGATGCGGATTGTCACCAGAGAAATTCACAATGTTAGTGATGCCCTGATTAATGCCAAGCTTGGAATTGGTAAGTTTCAGGGTGAATATATAAAATACAAGATACTACTGTATATAGGAAAAGTATTATTATGTTTAATGTATGAATAATTTATTGTGCTTGTGGTGTTTCATTTTGAAGGTATTCATCAACTATCACTGTAAATGTTACTGTACCTAAAACATGTTGATCGTCAAACTTGAAGAGTAATTTAATTTCCATACAAGTTTTGCCAGTGAACCTGTCTGTTACATTTCTCAGTGAAATGAAAGATTTGTAGAACTTCTGTACTTCCTTCTAAAACTGGTCTCTACCCAAACAGCAATGTCAGAAAATCGTGTATGGGCTGAGGGATTGCTGGTGTTCTATGAGATATTCCGATACCTAGAAGGAGCTATGGACCGTTACTCTCACACATTAATTGGCGAATTAGATGTTCCTGGTATGCGACGTGCCGAAGCTTTTGAAAAGGTAAGCTTCTCTTCAACTGGCTGTAGTACTGCAGTTTGCACTTTTTTTGTTTTTATTTTTTTTATCAGACATGGTAGAAATGACTCGTGAAAGATATCTGCAATTTGAAGCATTAGATCAGTTTTGTAGCCAACTATTGTATTTTTCATATCAAGTTAATGATACTTGCTGACCATGAAAGGAAAATATTATTAGCTTCACATTGTGTTTCCTCTATCTCAGGACCTGACATACTACATGGGCAGTGACTGGAAGAAGAACTATTCTCCACGAGAAAGTGTGTGTGAGTACTTGAAGCATTTAGAGACAATCGAAAAGGAAAACCCCTATTATCTGACTGCTTACATATATCATCTGTACATGGGACTCCTCTCAGGAGGGCAAATTTTGCGTCGAAAGAAAACTCTGATGGAAAAGCTGAAGTTTTCACGAAAGGTAAAAATATTGTGTTCTTGTACAGTAGTCAGTTGCACTGAATTATGTTCTGCAATGTTGTATTCTCATACTGTCTGATTTTATGCTATACTTTCCTAAATACAGAAGTTATTGTAACAAAAAAGAAACTAGTAGAACTTTTATATCTGGAATTTTGCTGTAGGTGAATTTTGTTATGTACAGTATTTTAATTTATGGTAGTTACTATAAAGAAAACTAACACTTAATTGCACAGTGGTTCATTTCCAGCAGATTTGTGAAAAAATCTTTCGTTAGTATCTCTTGACTTTTTTTTATTTATTAATTACAAAGAAGAAATGTGTAAAGAATATTACTCTCATGAACAGTAGGACGCAAAGTTATCTCACTTTTAAATGGAGCTAAATTACTGCTGTATTTTGTGTGCATTGGTGTGTAGGAATAGTAAAGGAGTTGAATTCCTGAAAGGTCATTGTATTGCTGGAGTTGACAGATTGCTGAAATTATAGTCTGATGAAATAATAAATTATTTGTAGGTCAATTCAAGATCGTTAATTGCAGCATGGCTAATTTATAGGAAAGGGAATGAAATTTATGCTTTAAATTTTTTATAGGCAATCTGCTATCAGGACTGTCATACAGTACCATGCAAGTTAGTCTTAAAAACTGCTAAATTTTCATCACATAAATACCTTTAGCCATTGCAATACACTCAAAATATCTATAATTTTAAATATAGGATTATCAGGACTGTCATACAGTACCATGCAAGTTAGTCTTAAAAACTGCTAAATTTTCATCACATAAATACCTTTAGCCATTGCAATACACTCAAAATATCTATAATTTTAAATATAGGAGATATCCTATATTTAAAATTATAGATATTTTGAGTGTATTGCAATGGCTAAAGGTATTTATGATGAAAATTTAGCAGTTTTTCTTTGCATGGTACTGTATGACAGTCCTGTCAGGCAACATAACTTAAACACTTATGCTGCTATGCTTATACTATTCATGCAACATGTTCCCTTAACATATATACTAGACTATGCTTTCATTTCAGGAAAAAACTGAAGGCATGGCAGTCACCGAGATAACAGAGGGAACCATAGCATCCGTAAAGAAAAGGATTAATGAAGCCATGAATAAGATAGCGGAAGAAATGGATGAGGAATCTCGTCAGAGGCTCCTGGAAGAGAGCAAGATGGTCTTTATCCTTAACAACAAGATCGTTCATTCAGTGCAGGGTGCAGGGGCAGTCGTAGCAATCAAGCTGCTGAAACTGGGTGTCTGCGGACTCTTTTTTGCTCTTTTGTATAGATATATTAAGAAGTTTACCTTAGGTTAAGGCGGAGGTTATAGCCTTCCAAGGCTGTGATATCTAATTTAGGGAAAGAGAAAGTATTCCAGTTGATAGGTTTGGAGGAAAGGTTTGAGTCTGTCGATCACCGTAAGTTTTATTGTAAATACTGTAGAATACTGTAAATATTTTTAGGGAGCAAGTAAAAAGAAATTATTTGAAAGACATTCTTTTCTCTGTATATACTGTACAGTACTCTATAATTGCATCAATGATGTGCACTGATTTATATTCTGCCTAATGGTTGTCACCTTTATAGAAGACCATTAAGAGGTCAGCTTGTTGTTTAATGATTAATTTTTAGTATTGTACGCTCAAAGTTTATCTGCTCTGCTAGAAGCATAGTGGTTTATTTTTCTTAGGTGGCTTAATCATTTTTTAAACATATTTTCTAATACTAATGGTAGATATTTAAGAACGCTTTTAATTTATTTTTTCATTTTAAATGCAATGAAAAGGTTCAAGAATCTCCGTTCTGTGCTGATATATGTGAGAATTTTTAATGTTGTGGTCCAAGTTACCTTTATTAAGTTTTCAAGATGCTGAAATAATTGTTTGATTGTGTTCAGATCACTGTTTTATGATGGTGTGAATCAGACGATTTAACTGTAAAATTATTGCCGCCCTATGAATTTTTTGTTTCATATATTACTATGAAATGGGACCTTTTGTATCACTTCCTGTTTTACTGGATTATTATTTGAATTAATAGCAGCATTATTCTAAGCGTAATGCATATGACTGACTGAGAGTCTTAAATTTTGTACTATTTTTCAGTTAGAATTACAAATGTGTACTGTGGATACATATGGTTTGCATGCAATTGCAGTGTTGTTGGACACCTTAACCTTCATTTTTCATTTCAAATTATATTGAGAAGTCCATTTTAGTTTTTGTTTTCCTTGAACCAAAGTGTTGATAACCAAACCCTGTGTAATATTTGTTATGCTTAACTTTAGTGTTCATACACATGATTATGGTTCATACTCATTTACAATACTCAGTAAGTTTGACAACTAAACTAGCATAATATAAAACTTGAATGTGTTGTTATTTCGACACTGCATAACAAGCTCAAAAGTCAAAGAGAACCTAGATTCCATTTTACCAAAACTTCACATAAAATTAAAAATTTTTCCTTGAATGGAAAGTTTTATAGGCTAATAGTACCCTATGTTAATATAGTAATATTCACATGCTGATGAGATGACACAAGACTGTTTTGGCTGAAGTGCAACCTGAAACACTGCACTGTGCATCTTTAATTGGTACCCTGTAGTGGGGTAGTGCCAACAGTGTACCTCATGCGGTGCACTGTAGGCATTATTTAAGGTTCTTTGCAGTGTGCCTTCAGCCCCTAGCTGCAACCCCATTTGTTCCTTTTATTGTACCTCCTTTCATATTCACTTTCTTCCATCTTACCTTCCACCCTCTCTTAACAATTGATTCACAGTGCAACTGCTTTGAGGTTTTCCTCGTGCTACACCTTTCGAATCTTTTACCAGCAATTTCCGTTTCAGAGTTGAATGACCTCATCAGTGCCAGTGCTTGGCCTTTGGCCTAAATTCTGTATTCGGTTCAATTCAATCTTTAATTGGCAATGGAATCTTGGAGTGGTGTCACACGGATTGTGCTGAAAAGTCAGAATTTTGTGTTGGTGCATTTGTGGCCTGATGATGCATGCACAGCAGTTTAATTCTGATTATTTACAGAGTGAGATGGTGCAAAAATACAAATTGAAATAGGATATTCAGAAAATACCTGCATGCACTTGATTATACAGCATATTGTATATACTAATGGACCTTATGTAAATAGGTAAAGGAAAAAATAAGTACAAATTTAGTTTTATATTCACTTACAACCCAACACACACACACACACACACACACACACACACACATATATATATATATATATATATATATATATATATATATATATATATATTGTGTGTGTGTGTCTGTGTGTACAGTACATCAAATTCTCTCTATACCTTGGGAATAACTTGCTACCAAAGGTCATTACTGCACCAGTATGTATGATGAGCGCATTTGACATGGTCAGTAATCGAACCTATGCCTTATGGGTACGGTACACTAACAGGTACTTTCCACTAAGGCTAAGCTATCATGTGATAACTTAAAGGACAAAGGAAACGTAATTATCACATGTTTCCCTTTAGTTGTTAGTTATTTTCAAGGTAAAGACAAGTCATTATATATATATATATATATATATATATATATGTGTGTGTATATGTATATATGTGTGTGTGTGTATGTAATATATGTGTGTGTGTATAATATAAAAGGCTAATGCCACGAACAAAAGAAAATGAAACAATGGAGTCGTTGCTAGCCTTTGACAATGGTCCTTTACTAGCAGGCCATTGTGTCAAAAGGCCTAGCAACCACTCCGTTGTTTCAAATTTATTTTTCATTCTTAACATTGCCTTTATTTATACACATTCATTACATTCCATATCTTCGAGAATCAGAATCAGTTTTATATATATATATATATATATATATATATATATATATATATATATATATATCAAATGCTTCCATTTTCCATTTTAGGGCCCGGCATGCGATATCTCTTCCTGAAGTGAAGGAGTTGGCACATCACCCGTCCACCCACTTCTCCATATTTATAGTCTCTCTCTCTGAGAATGGGTTTTCCTTGAGAATTAGTTTTCCATCTTTTTGGTTGTTTAAGACAGACAACAATTGTTTTACATTTGTTTATTCATACATTCACTTTCAGCTTGTTTCCTGTTTTTATTTTTTTTTTTCGTAAGTCTAGAATGTTTCTTGGCTTCAACGAGGTTCTGATAGGAATATATTCAAACTAATAAAACCGTTATTTTCATCTTTATATATATATTTAATGTGTCTGATTCAAGAAGCACATAATCACTGCGTTCATCAACCGCCAAATGATTAACTAGGGCGAGGTGGCACACTTTCAAATTATATCGTTTAAACATCCTGGCTTACGTACACAATATTCTAAATTCATGTATGTATACATGCAATATTTCGTTCATTTCGACCGAAGTTCTCCGCAAAAGAACGAAAACAACAAATAGCAAAATATTAGAAGCGAAGAAGAAGAATAAGGCTCCACTGTTTGCGGTTCGTCTCAAAGCAAGCAACATCACAAATGATGGGACGATTATCTTCACGTTTGGCTCAACTGTAAAATCTGTCTCGCCTCTTTTAAAGTCATACATTCATGAATTCTCTCTCTCTCTCTCTCTCTCTCTCTCTCTCTCTCTCTCTCTCTCTCTCCCTCTCTCTCTCTCTCTATTGTCTCTCTCTATGGCTATTGCAGTTGTTATGCCTTTACCCACCCTGAAATAGAATAGTGAATAGAATACTGACCACTTTAGAATGCGGGTCTGTCTGTCGTAGGCTATTTTGCATTGAGAAGTTTTGTTGGGCAACAGTGATAGTTTGCTCTCTCTCTCTCTCTCTCTCTCTCTCTCTCTCTCTCTCTCTCTCTCTCTCTCTCTCTCTCTCTCTTTAACATGGAGTCTAATCTAAGATATCACAATATCACGTTAGGTCTATGGCGAACGCCTGTTCTTCTGTCTTCACGGATTTAGGATACATAAGAAGCCATGGGTCGTCGTAGGCCTAAGTGCTTACGGCCTCTCACACCTTTTCTCTTAAAAGCGTTATGTTACTAACCGGTTCTGCAATGATTTTCCTGCTTACACAAATTTTGTTTAAGACCCAAAGAATGCACAAATTTAAATAGACAGATATAGACAGCATGTGAGTTTTAGAAATCAATTCGTGTTTGATTTGATTGACACTAAGTTTTAAAAGAACTTTAGCATAATATAAATTTTACATGCAATGTAACATATATATATATATATATATATATATATATATATATATATATATATATATATATATATATATATATATATATATATATATATGAGTAAATGTACAGTATTACTGCATATAAAACACGCTCTGTACACTGTAAGTGTCTACCGCCAAATATTTCACCATGGAGCAAGATAGAGCCAAAGTAAGTACAGATGGCACCAAAATGGGACAGGCATAAATCATCGCCCACAATGTACACTAGAACCAGACAATCTCTCTCTCTCTCTCTCTCTCTCTCTCTCTCTCTTTGATTCAGAGGAGAGTGGCTTTTAGTACTAGTAATACCACAGAAGCTTTCACTATCTTACTACTACTTTTAAAGTTATTGTTACGGTTCCTATTAGAGCTAATAGGACTAGAGTGGATTCAAAGTAGGCTATTCAAAGTTTGATCTAATAGCCCTAGCGTGGATTCAAAATAGGCTACTCAAAGTCTTCAATCAACATTGTACGATAAGTATTCATCAGATTTTTACCTGATGGTAAAATCATAAACAAACAACTGTATACAAAGATTTTATTACAATAAAGATATAAAGATTATTGTCATTTTCCTATCTAGACTACGATGATCTATAAATACTTTGATTCTACTTCCTGTGAATGAAAAAAAAACACGATATATATATATATATATATATATAATATATATATATATATATATATATATATATATATATCTTAATAGTTATAGTTAATTATATGTTAGGTTAGCCTACTAGACTGGGTCACAGTTACGTTACAAAAAGGCATGAGACTAGAACCTCACCTCGAAAGCACTAGCTGAGGACCAGGTTAACAACCTGTGAAGCCATCCCGAGGGGAACCTTCCTCAATAATACAGTGAATTTAGTTCAAGCTCCATTTTCTCATATATGGCAACCTGGTCCCCTTATCGTATACTCTACTTGGCAACCATTCTGTCTCCGTGCGCTTCCTTCATGAAACACCTGTTCGTTTTACCTGTATAGAAAGTCTGGATTTGGTTAGACTTAGACCTGTAAAAGTAGCATCAAGTTTAATTCAACAAGAAAATATTCATAAATTGTACCTCAACGTTAGTTGATTTAAACAACTTTGTGTTGTTTGCGATATGGACAGTAAATAAGGTTTTATATATAAATTATAGAAACCATAACTTACCAATAACGCCATGTTACCTATTTAGAGCGTCCGAATTTGGTTAGACCGGTATAAGTGGTAAAATTCTACATCAAAAGAGAGAAACATTCAGAAATCGTTCCCCAACGCTAATTGATTAAAAAAAAAAACTTCACGGTTTTTGCAATGAGGACAGTAAATTAGGTTTTGTAAATATATTGCAGTAACCTTTACTTGTCAATGACGTCATATATAGGTGTGCCCTAGTGAAACCATTTATGTACTCTCCAAATGCACGTAGTCTGAGTAATTCACCCAGTTCCTAGAGTCTTCATTATCTCGGCTTATCCTCGATCTAGAGCTTCTATGACGTCAACGACTTCATCTCCAATCCCGTCGAAAGTCACACTTTGGTGACATCACTGGTTATATCCTGAAGTCTCCCATTGGAAAGATGCTCCATGACGTCGTCCCTTTGCAACTCCCTGATTGGTAAACCTGAGATGCATATGCGTCTAAATATAGGAGCGCCATGAAGGAGCGTTTATCCGAGGACCGAGACTTGGTTTATCACAGTAGGAGAATGTTTCCAAATATGGGTGGGTTAATCAGAGCTAGGGAAAGTGTTCTAGAACATCCACTCGAGACTGTGAAAAGAAGGTATTTCTTTTTCCTTTGCAAGGCAAAACTGACGTTAGTCTCGCATTTTCAACAAGAGTATTTCAGTTCTGTTTATGAAGACGAGTAAGTTCTTGACAATTTCCCAACGGTGACGTCACAATTTCAAAGTTTACTACGTTGAGCAACATGTTTATCAGTCGTTTATGTTATTTTATTATTCTTAATCTTTTCACATAATTCTTACAAATACTTCTTTCTTTTGCTTGGCATATTCCTTAATTAAAAGGTCATGAGTCTTCCATATTGTTCCCTCCTCAAAACCCAGAATGAAATGAAGTTATCCAAAGAAACAATCACAACCATTGTTAGAACAAGCAATTAAAAAAACATTCATGCAGTTCGTGAAACTACCGGACACGTCTTGTACATGTCACTATAATGTCACTGTTGGTGACTGTACATTTGTGAGGTCTCAGTTTTGTATTTGTTTGTCGTTGTCTGGAAACTAGCCTTAGGCCTAAACGAACATGAGATTTTGTGAGGGCTAACAAGAACACCGGACGCCTTTGTGTAAGTTGCGTAGCAACTTCCTTCCGGTTTTAGACTGATCATTAGTCTTTTTTCAGGCTTATAAGGCATATTTACTTATGCATTTATTTGTTTGATGATTTATTTATGGTTATTTATTTATAACTATTATATTTATTGTTATAAGTAATTATCATATTATTGTTATTTATATGTAATTATTATCTACATTACAAAAAAATTATCTTATCCTGTTTCTCTGTTCTCTTCTTTCTCAGATAGACACTCTACCCTGAGGAATGTTGCTTAGCATGTTAGTGATCTCATGGGAAACATGAAATCATGACAGCCAACACATTAAGAATAACAATGATAACGTTTCTGCTTACGAGAGTCACTTCCGCTGTAGTTACCGATAAACGGAGCCACACAAATCATTTGTTTGTTCTAATATGACTTTATAATTATCAATATCATAAATGTTTATACAATTTAATTACAAAGACTCTACAGAAATAGGTCTAAATATCGCTACTTAGCCCAGCGGAGTATATAAGTAGTAGACTATCATGAAGTAGTGTCACTGATGTTTTTATTGTAGCGCATAAAGCAGCAAGTAGCCGAGGCAACCTTTACAAGGCTTGGAAAATTAGACCGATAGTCTGCCATTAATGCTCTTTGGCAACTCTTTCAATCAGCAACGTGTGAGTCAGGCGTTTGCATCCGGATTTGTGTATGCAATCCACGTATGTATGCGTGTATTGCACGTATGGGTGCAATATACGTATACATACGACTGGCTGTATACATGTGTTGTTAGATTAAGGAAATTAGGCTAAATGACTTCATTACCAGTGAAAGTGACCTTCGACACTGCAACGCCATTTAATAATTGTAATTTTTATCATAGTTCAGTCAGTCGCTAAGTGAATGAGTAATTATATGTTAAGTTTCCTTAGAAGCTTATTCTTATTAATAAACAGATAAATTTATGTGTGATGTAATCCTGTCCTCTTTCAGCATAATTCAGTTTTTACTTGTTTTCTGTTTCTTTTCTTCTCCCAGCCTGGGTTACCTATGCGCACTGGGAACTATTCATTTTAGAAGTGTCAAGGATAGCTCATTTCTTCTGAAGGGAGGAAAAGATTATGTATAGAGTTGATTTTCATGGAGAACTGTTTTCTTATAAAGAATTATAAAGTGTTGAGCAAGTATTCTTTATATCAGATTTTCCAGAAGCATTGTTTGCATAGAAGGAACTGCACTGTTCAGAGCTTTCTGCAATCCCACTTCAGAAAGAAAGAGGTTTAATAATACTGAATATTGAGTTCAAGACTTTATTTTATAGAAAAATAAAATGGCACTTAACTAGGCATTAGCAGTTATTTAGATCAGTACTGAACAGTCCCTGTAAATATCTAAGAGATAAAAATAAAGTACAAAGTTTTATCTATGCGAAGAGATCATAATAATTCACCAAAAAAAAATATATAAATAAACTTATGAAATCTGTTAATCAGTTACTGACTTAATCAACTTCCTCAACAGTTGGTCCCCTGCCTGAACCCTGCTGACCTGAGCTGCCCCCTTGGCCGTGGACCTTGCTAGCCAGGGGTCGCCAAACTTGCTCCAATTCCTTCATCTGGTGCTCGTATTCCTCCTTCTCGGCGAGCTGGTTGGCATCCAGCCACTTCAAGCAATCCTCTGCCTTCTGTTCTACAGACCTCTTCTCGTCCGCAGACAGCTTGTCTGCCACGGAGGGCTCCGAGACGGCAGACTTGACGCTGAAGCAGAGTGACTCGAGACGGTTCTTGGCTTCGATACGTTCTCTCTGCTTGGCGTCGTCCTCCTGGTACTTCTCTGCGTCGTTCACCATCCTGTCGATTTCCTCCTTGCTCAGACGGCCCTTGTCATTGGTGATGGTGATCTTGTTCTCCTTTCCAGTGGACTTATCAACTGCAGAAACGTTGAGAATTCCATTGGCGTCTATGTCAAAAGTAACCTCAATCTGAGGCACTCCTCTGGGAGCAGGTGGTATTCCACTCAATTCGAATTTACCCAAGAGATTATTGTCCTTAGTCATTGCACGTTCGCCTTCATAAACCTGAATCAAAACACCTGGCTGGTTATCAGCATAGGTTGTGAAGACTTGCTGCTGCTTGGTGGGAATTGTGGTGTTCCTCTTGATAAGAGCAGTCATAACACCTCCAGCAGTTTCAATACCTAGGGAAAGAGGGGCCACATCTAGAAGTAAGACATCTTTCACTCCTTCAGACTGGTCTCCTCTTAAGATTGCTCCCTGTACAGCAGCACCGTAAGCTACAGCTTCATCTGGGTTGATGGATTTATTCAATTCCTTTCCATTGAAGAAATCCTGAAGTAGCTTCTGAATCTTAGGAATACGAGTAGATCCTCCTACAAGGACGATTTCTGAAATAGTTCCCTTGTCTAGCTTTGCATCCCTCAGAGCTTTTTCTACAGGCTCAAGTGTACCTCTGAAGAGATCAGAGCATAGTTCCTCAAAACGGGCCCTGGTAATAGATGTATAAAAGTCAGTGCCTTCATAGAGGGAATCAATTTCAATGCTAGCCTGTGTAGAAGAAGATAGAGTCCTCTTTGCTCTTTCACATGCTGTCCTAAGACGTCTAATTGCTCGCTTGTTGGTTGTTAGGTCCTTCTTGTACTTGCGCTGGAACTCCTGAACGAAATGGTTTACCATTCTGTTATCAAAGTCTTCTCCACCAAGGTGCGTATCACCAGCAGTAGATTTGACTTCAAAGACACCTTCATCAATACTAAGAATAGAAACATCGAAAGTACCACCACCAAGGTCAAAAATAAGAACATTCTTTTCTCCCCTCATTCCTCCCTTCTTATCAAGGCCATAGGCTATGGCAGCAGCGGTTGGTTCATTGATAATTCTAAGAACATTGATCCCAGCAATTGTGCCAGCATCTTTTGTAGCCTGTCTCTGAGAGTCGTTAAAGTATGCAGGAACTGTGATGACAGCATCTTTAACTGTCTTTCCTAGGTAAGCTTCTGCAGTTTCCTTCATCTTGGTCAGTACCATGGAAGAGATTTCTTCTGGGTTGAATGTCTTCATTTCACCTTTGAATTCAACTCTAAGCTTTGGTTTTCCTCCTTCATTGACAACAGTGAAAGGCCAATGTTTCATGTCACTCTGAACTGTTGGGTCTTCGAACTTCCTTCCAATGAGTCTTTTTGCATCGAACACTGTGTTGTTGGGGTTCATGGCCACCTGGAATGAGCAGAATTACCCACTTCACTTTTCTGAACAACTGTCACCAGTGCAGTTCTACAAGTTCTTGAGATACTTACAGACACCTTCGACAGACGTTCTGTCAGTGAACCTTATTTCCTACAGTCACATGAAATGCTAAGTTTGAAGTCTATGTGAAATTTATTGACAAAATAAAGGTTTTACAGCATTGCTAAAGTCTAAGTAATTAGAATTTTGCTGATAAAGCACATGAACTTTTGTATCCTTACCTGATTCTTTGCAGCATCTCCTATGAGTCTCTCAGTGTCCGTGAAGGCCACATAGGAAGGGGTGGTCCTGTTTCCTTGGTCGTTGGCGATGATTTCCACTTTTCCGTGCTGGAAAACGCCCACGCAGGAGTAGGTGGTTCCCAAGTCAATACCAATGGCTGGGGCTGACATCTGGTGAAAGAATTATGGTATGAATATTGTGAACTTATATATAGATGAAGTAAATTCATATACTATCAGAATTGTTCTGCAAGTTGAAGGAAGTAGGTCTAGATAAAACAGTTTTATCTATCTTCTGGAACATAGGCCTTAATTATGAAAACGATATCAGTTACATCAACAGGATTTATTTTAAGGAAAGGTGAAAAGGAATACTTGTGAATACTTTGATTCACTCACTGAAGTTTTAATTCCAGAGGTTTTGATCGTCTGTATTGTTCAGTGCTATATATAGGAAATCAATAAATTATGAATGAAGCTGATTGTCTAAACAATTTCTCTTTAATGAGAGCAGAGTGGAAACTACAAACTAATTTGATTTCCCGAGCGCAAAATTCTAAAAGTGATATTATATTTTGTAAAATGGAAAAATAAACATTTCAAGAAGAAGACTGCTTGTCTTTAGAATCGACTAAATTAACTAGCCATTGCTTAGAATACAGTGTAGAATGGTCTTCAAGAATGCTATGAAATCAAATCTGAATTTACAAATGTTAACTCTACAAAATCAGTGTGAATTTGCCGGTACAAACAAATGGCTTGTATTCATCTTACCTTCAAGAAGCTGTCTCACTAAACTCTTCAAATTAAAAAGTTCTGTAGTTTCGCTTCGCGCACTTCCTGAGAAGAGAGAAGAAGAAGCTCTCGGGAAACAAGCTATAGTCAGTCGCCTTCGACGTCAACTCGTTCACTGTCTGAACTCAACTGAAGACCGGGAGGCGCGTACTAGACATTTATACGCTGGCAGCATTAGTCTAGAAGCCTCGAGAGGGTGACGGTATAACCTGCCACTCCTCTCCCGTGAGGAGGTTTTTCGGGAGGTGGCGGCGCCCTTCTCCCTCCCGCCCACCCGCCCACCAACCGCCCACTCACGTAAACCTCGCCGACCGAGTGTCAGTGAGTGTGCTGGGTATAAATACCCGTGAGTTTTATTATTGCTGGGTCGTTATTTTTTCTGTTACAATGAGAATTTTTTTTTCGCGAGTGAAATAATTGATGTATGATTACAAAATATAAAATATATTAGTAAGCATTTATATATATATATATATATATATATATATATATATATATATATATATATATACATATACATATACATATATATATATAATTGACTGCAAATTTTTTTATTTTTTTATTTTTTATTCTATTCATAGAAATTATCAATTTCAATAAAAGATAACGTTTTCAGTACTGCAGTAAAAATTTTTAAAATATATATAATAAAAATTATGAACTCTGTATAAATAATAATTCTGTAATAATAATAATAATAATAATAATAATAATAATAATAATAATAATAATAATAATAATAATACACTACGCCTTCTGCTTCGTCTCAAGAGCTGACTAACGGGTAAAGTAACCTCGGGTACGGATACGCTTCGCAAACCGGCCGGGAACCGGTTACGAAGAACCGAAGGTAAGTTCGGACTTCTTTTTAACTTTCTGAAAAAAAAAAAAATATTGTGCCGGGTATGTCTGTCCGTCCGCAGTTTTTTCTGTCCTCACTTTCCTGTCTTTGTCGCACTTTTTCTGTTCTGCACTTTCTGTCTGTCTGCACTGCACTTTTCTGCACTTTCTGTCACTGTCTTTTCTGTCAGCACTTTTTTGTCAGCACTTTGTCTGCACTTTTTCTGTCAGCACTTTGTCCTGCACTTTTTCAATTTGTCTGCACTTTCTGTCAGCACTTTGTCTGCAGCAATTTGCACTTTTTCTGTCAACAATTTGTCTGCCTTTTCTGTCAACGTTGTCTGCACTTTTCTATCAACACTTGTGCACTTTTCTGTCAATTTGTCTTTTCTGTCAACAATGTCTGCACTTTTTGTCAGCAGTCTCTTTTTCTGTCAGCAATTTGTCTGCACTTTTTCTGTCAGCACTTTGTCTGCACTTTTTCTGTCAGCACTTTGTCTGCACTTTTTCTGTCAGCACTTTGTCTGCACTTTTTCTGTCAGCACTTTGTCTGCACTTTTTCTGTCAGCAGCACTTTTTGTCAGCACTTTTTGCACTTTTTGTCCA
Organism: Macrobrachium rosenbergii; assembly: GCF_040412425.1. Lineage (NCBI taxonomy): Eukaryota > Metazoa > Arthropoda > Malacostraca > Decapoda > Palaemonidae > Macrobrachium > Macrobrachium rosenbergii. Next base: position 30,527,973 of record NC_089742.1, on the reverse strand, counting down.
ATTTGTCTGCCACTTTTTCTGTCAACACTTTGTCTGCCTGTCAGCACTTTGTCTGCACTTTTTCTGCAAACTTTTTCTGGCACTTTGTCTACCTTTTTCGACTCGTCTGCACCTGTCCGCCCTCAATCATCAAACATACCAATTGGTATGTTGATCGCAGCCCCTGGCCTCAGTGGTGGTTTTCATTTTATTTAAGGTTAAAGTTAGCCATGATCGTGCTTCTGGCAACGATATAGGATAGGCCACAACCCGGCCGTTGTTAAAGTTTCATGGGCCGCGGTTTATACAGCATTATACCGAGACCACCGAAAGATAGATCTATTTTCGGTGGTCTTGATTGTGCGCTGTAGCTGCTGTACAGAAAACTTGATTGCGCCGAAGAAACTTCAGTGCATTGTTTACTTGTTATTTATTTGTCTACTTATTTATTTTATTTTTCTATCTATTAATTCATTTATAAAAGAGATAAAATTCCACAGTTGAATTAAGTTTATGATTTTCATTTTTTGAAATTTTTTTTTTTTGTGCTTTATAAATCTTAAGGGGATATAGATATTAAATTTTTATTTATCAGTTCATTAATTGATCTATGGTTTTCAATTTATGTTACTGGGATAGGTTTAAAAAATGTATAATATAAATTGCCAAACCTCCTGAGTTAAATGACTGAGTTTGGTCAGGCCTTGGACTGGTGACCACCAATGAATGCTAGACATCGCTTGGAGCATCATCTCACGTCATTGCTTAGAAACTTTGTATCAGATTCCTCCTCTCTCTCTCTCTCTCTCTCTCTCTCTCTCTCTCTCTCTTAAAGCAAATTCTGGAGCTGTCTTCCAAGGAAGTCATTTTCCCGCTCAGAAATTATCTTGATTTATTCATCAATAAACATCAGTATTTTTTCAGCTTTCTGTCTTTAAATATTTAACAGTTCATCAGTAAAATAATCCATTTTTATCTGAAAAACTGAATATTCATAAAGACAGAAACACTGGGTATTCAAATAAGAAATAAATAAATCAGTTTCCTGCCAATTCACAAAACTGCAGACTCCCAGTCACTAGAAGGTGCCAGAAAGGCTCCGCCCACTTTGATGACGTCACTGAGTTGGTCTCGCTCGGCGACGGCGTCTGGTTCAATTTCCAAGTTGTTTGCAATTCTCGAGATCTTTATGAGCGCGTTTGGTGTTTATTTAACACGTAATTGTATCTCTCTGTTGTCTTACTTTATTTACATGATATTGCACGTTTATTTAATCACGATTTGAACGTGTATATGCACATATATAAGCGTCCCACACGCATACAAATTTTGTCAAGATATGTATCTGTTGTGAAGAAAGATATTTCAATCTCTCTTTCTTACTTTACTTTATACTGCATGACATTGCGCGTATATCTAATCGCGATTTAAACGTGTGCGTGCATATGTCAACGCCCACGCACGCGTGCATGCTAAATTGTGACGCAAACGTATTTCTCGTTACGTCGTTAAAGAAATATAATCTAAACGATACTTGGCTGGTATACGTCACTTGAACACCAAGTTTGATGTCCATTTTCTTTGTAAAGCCTCACCTGCAAGTTCTCCAACAGAATCCGTAGAGTTTTTCGCAACTATTGTTGAATCTGTGCAAAAAAATTTGGACAAATTTGGCAAAATTTTATACTAAAAAACTTTGGATAAATTTGGCAAAATTATATGCATAACATTTTGGATAAAATTGGCCAAATTTTATAAAAAAAAAAAAATTGGATAAATCTGGAGACATTTTATACAAAAAAAACTTTGATAAATTTGACCAAATTTTATATAAAAAAAAAACTTTGGATAAATTTGGCCAAATTTTTTTACAAAGAACTTTGGGAAAATTTGGCCGAATTTTATAAAAATTAAAACTTGGATAAATTTGGCCAAATTTTATACAAAAAACTTTGGATAAATTTGGTAAAATTTTATACAAAAAACTGAATAAATTTGGTCAAATTTTATACAAAAAAAACTTTGGATAATTTTGGCCATATTTTATACAAAAAACTTTGGATAAATCTGGCCAAATTTTATCTAAAAAACTGGATAAATTTGGCCCAGTTTTATAAAATAAAAAACTTGGATAAATGTGGCCAAATTTTGTGCAAAATATTTGTGCCAAATTTTACGAAATATTATAAATAAAATTTTGACCAATTTTTGCAAAATATAGTGTAAAAATATTTTCGTAAATTTGGCCAAATTTTAAGAAATTCTATATACAAATTTTGACCAATTTTTGCAAAATTTAGTGGGAAAAAATTTTGTGTAAATTTGGCCAAATTTCGTGCATAACATTTCTGACAAATTTTTGCATTTGGACAACCATCTTCCAACGGTGATTAATGTAGAGTCTTCTCTACAATACACCTTCAGCTATTTCCTTGAACAATTAACCCATTTTTAAGATCTTTAATTTATTATTATTATTATTATTATTATTATTATTATTATTATTATTATTATTATTATTATTATTATTAATGACTTATTTTCATTTTTAGTCCCTGGCTCAGAATTCACTTTAAGATAAAAATTTTCATTTCTTTTCTATTCTCGGTTTCTTTGATGTTCCTGATAATGGTTTGCAAAGATTTTACCGCCTCATCTAAGTGGAATCTCTTTTTGCTTGATTATTCTCAAATATGCTTCGTACATATATAGTTTATTGATTTTACCCTATTTATAATTTACTTAATGCTCTTATTCATCTATCGTTTTAATTCATCTGTCTATTTATACATCTAATATTCATCGAAAGATCTGACACCGAAGTGCAACACCCCTGCCTGCAGCTATGAGCCCAAATAAAAACAATTTCTGAAATGATCACTAACTCAAGATATTACTCATGGCATCATGGACTGACGCAGTTCATTAATAAAAGTACCTAATACCTCTTCTTCTTCTTCTTTTAGTACCTGATTTTAATTGTAATGTTAAAAAAAAAGGTAAATTTTCTCTTTGCAATGGCGCGCGCGCTGGCAATAGGTCTAATGGTACAGGGCATCTTGGCAATCACTTCATTTAGCAGCAACAGCCCAGAGACTTCTAGACCACCTGTGCTTGAGTATATATTGGCAGAGGGGACGCTTGAGTGTTCAGTAACTCTCAAACGCTTGTAGCTAACACAGGCAGATAGCTGCGAACGAGGAAGCTTTGATAACTATTTTCGTGGTGGAAAATAGTATAATTCTGAATAACAGTTTCCTGACATCGAGGATTTTAAGAGTATAGACATTAGAGGTAAGTTTTATTGAGGAAATGTTTTCTTAAGTATTCTTGTTTATAAGTGGAATTTACAAGGAATTATATGCTATGGTCTTCCATCAAGTGTGTTGGAATACACTTGTAATGAATGAGACCAAAAGTAAGCAAAAGACTAAACAGCACACCTCTTTCAGAAATTATCAGTTGATATTAGTTTCCTCTTTATTGCCACAACAGAATGGAGACTCCAGCCATTGGCATTGACTTGGGAACCACCTACTCCTGCGTGGGCGTTTTCCAGCACGGAAAAGTGGAAATCATCGCCAACGACCAAGGAAACAGGACCACCCCTTCCTATGTGGCCTTCACGGACACTGAGAGACTCATAGGAGATGCTGCAAAGAATCAGGTAAGTGAAAGATTTACCACTATATATTCAAGCTGAAAAGATGCTCAATGTAGAAACTGTCCTTAAAAGCAATCTGGAAAACCTCTATGCAAATGTTAATAATAATACAAGTGTCCAAAGTTTTAAAAATCACAATAAATAGCAAGTGGTCATTTCCATTCCAGGTGGCCATGAACCCTAACAACACAGTGTTCGATGCAAAGCGCCTCAGTGGAAGGAAATTCGACGACCCAACAGTTCAGAGTGACATGAAACATTGGCCTTTCACTGTTGTCAGTGAAGGAGGAAAACCAAAGATGAAGGTGGAATTCAAAGGTGAGACAAAGACTTTCAACCCAGAAGAAATCTCTTCTATGGTACTGACTAAGATGAAGGAAACTGCAGAAGCCTATTTGGGAAAGACAGTCAAGGATACTGTCATCACAGTTCCTGCTTACTTCAATGACTCTCAGAGACAGGCAACTAAAGATGCTGGAGCTATTGCAGGACTCAATGTCCTTAGGATCATCAATGAACCAACAGCTGCTGCCATTTGCTTATGGACTTGATAAGAAAGTGGGCTTGAGAGGAGAAAGAATGTTCTTATTTTTGACCTTGGTGGTGGTACTTTCGATGTTTCCATTCTTAGTATTGATGAAGGCGTCTTTTGAAGTGAAAAGCTACAGCTGGTGATACACCTTGGTGGAGAAGACTTTGATAACAGAATGGTAAACCATTTCGTTCAAGAGTTTCAGCGTAAATACAAGAAGGACTTAACAACCAACAAAAGAGCAATTAGACGTCTTAGGACAGCATGTGAAGAGCAAAGAGGAACTCTATCTTCTTCTACGCAGGCTAGCATTGAAATTGACTCTTTTTTGAAGGCATTGACTTCTATACTTCCATTACAAGGGCTCGTTTTGATGAACTTTGCTCAGATCTCTTCAGAGGTACACTTGAGCCTGTAGAAAAAGCTCTGAGGGATGCAAAGCTAGACAAGGGAAGTATTGCAGAAATCGTCCTTGTTGGAGGATCTACTCGTATTCCTAAGATTCAAAAGCTACTTCAGGACTTCTTTAATGGAAAGGAACTGAATAAATCTATCAACCCAGATGAAGCTGTAGCTTATGGTGCTGCTGTACAGGGAGCTATCTTAAGAGGAGACCAATCTGAAGGGGTTAAAGATGTTTTGCTTCTGGACGTGGCCCCTCTTTCCCTAGGTATTGAAACTGCTGGAGGTGTTATGACTGCTCTTATCAAGAGGAACACTACAATTCCTACAAAACAGCAGCAGATCTTCACAACTTATGCAGATAACCAGCCAGGTGTTCTAATTCAGGTTTATGAAGGTGAACGTCCAATGACTAAGGATAATAATCTCTTGGGTAAATTCGAATTGAGTGGAATACCACCTGCTCCCAGAGGAGTACCTCAGATTGAAGTCACTTTTGACATTGACGCTAATGGAATTCTCAATGTTTCTGCAGTTGATAAGTCTACTGGAAAAGAAAATAAGATCACCATCACAAATGACAAAGGACGTCTGAGTAAGGAAGAAATCGAGAAGATGGTTAATGATGCTGAAAGGTACAAGGAAGAGGATGACAAGCAGAGAGAAAGAGTGGAAGCTAAGAATCGTCTTGAGTCAATGTGTTATAGCGTCAAGTCTGCAGTTTGTGAACCTTCAGTGGCAGACAAGTTGTCTGCTAATGAAAAACGATGTGTAGAGCAGAAAGCAGAAGAAACCCTTCGGTGGCTAGATGCAAATCAACTGGCAGAGAAGGAGGAGTTCGAATATCAGATGAATGAGTTAGAAAAAGTGTGGAGACCTTTGGCCAGCAAGGTCCATGGTCAGGGAGGCCATGGAGGCAATGCAGGTTGCCAGGGTAGAACTGGTGGTCCAACTGTCGAGGAGGTTGACTAATCCAAACATTTTTGCATTTCTCTGAAGTCATGTGCCTATTATTGACATGTTAATACATCTATGATTTTAAATGTTGGCTGGGAATTTTATGTTTTTATAATAAATAAATGAACAATGTATATTTACTTTCGTTATCATCTTAGGCTTATGGATGCTAGTCACTTATATGTCAAGTTCACAGTTTCCAAAATTTACTTCAAAGTTTAGAAGGTCATGCAGGCTTGTGGTTAATAAGCATTTGAAAGTAATGCCAAAAGCAACATTTATAGCATATGAAGAGGATAGCTAAACTAGGAGAATTTGAGTCTATATTAAAAGGAAGGGTCAGGTCATTGGCAAAAACACATATCACACCTGAATTCACTCCCATCTTTTTGGAGGCAGTTTTAGTCAGGCCTATCAGAAAACATTTGCCTTAGTTTATTTCTAAGTTCAATATGCTGATGCATCTCAGGGTTCCATTATCATATTCCTTGTTATCATTAGACAGCTAAAAGTGTTATACTTGTTAAGGAGATTAGAAGGAGAATTGCTCAGGAATCTCTTAAACAAACAAAGGCTCCTCCTTCTATTCAGGGTCACAGTCCAGTTTTAGATTATTGCCCATAAAAAGTTAGTGGTACTAAGATCTTCATAAGGGGCCTAGAGAAAGCTGATCTGAGAAGAGATTCCTCATCTTCATTTAATGGTTAGGACAAAAGGAGTTTAAAGAGCGTTGTTGAAGAATAGGAAGGAGAGTGCTACAGAGATTATTGAGCAGTATTTCTTGCTAAAAAGAAAACTGAGCAGCCACACATAGAAAATCTCCTCAGCTCAAAATTATACATTCTGCCACAAACAGGAATATGCCGGGCCCATTCAAAATGCTTGGACATATTAAAAACGTCAACAAAATATCCCCCAATGGCTTTTTTGAAGGAGGGAAGAAAGATTGTCAGCAAGTTGTTTTATGCAGAGTCCTTAAGGACGACCAGAGAGATGATTATAAGTTTCCAAGTGCTCTAGAAAGTGATCATTATGATGTCTTCAAATAATACTCATTCATTTTTTTAGATTATCGGAATTTGTTTTGACTCACTGATGCTCACACTCTCTATTATAACTAACTTATGTATAAGTCCTAACATATTTCACCAAGACCAAATGTTACTAAGACCAGATGTTGCCTAAACCCACTCATCAAGACATCAAAAGTGTAATGAACATATTACTGCCTCTAATTCACGGGTACAGTAGACTGAACCATAAAGGACACCAGGGTTAGAACCTGAGGCATATAAATATTTCTACTCTTCTTCTGTTATTATTTTCCTCTGTTCAGATAGTTCAAAAAACGGTTTGCCTTTATCCTCTAGAAGAAGCGTGTTTTTATATGGATCCTTTTGACTTTTTTTCAAATGTGCTGGGTCATTGAGGATGTGCATCATTTTTTTCCAAAGAATCACTTCTCTTCATAATGGTGACACCTTTCCCTTTATTTGGTCTAGAAAAATGAGTTCCTTGTCTTTACTCAAATTCCTCAGTGTTTTCATGTCATTTTGATCAAATAGCGATATACTAATTTCTTTCTTGCATTCATCAGTTGCGATAGAAAACAGATCTTTGGTGTCGTTAATAAACACTGCTTTTTTGTCAACACAGCTGAATAGTCATTCAACAGGTGCCAATAAACGTTAGCGGTACGATAAGGTACTTGAAAGGCTGACTTGTTCAAGAACTGGAAAACTTGCAAGAGAAATGATGCAGAAGTGTTTTTGTTTCGCCAAATTTTTCCAGATTAATTAAAGCTATCAAAGTCTTTACTCAGTAAAAAATAATGGTATTCTCAGCCTCAGAATTCATTAAATGTCAGTTTAAGTAAAAGGAACCATCATTTGCATTTGGGCACCCTATTTACAGTTTTGTTTATCTTATTTCTGTTTTTTTAAAGATGACTCTAAAGGTGGGCGGTTTCCTTTGATCCTAGACCTGACCTGAGTCTTTCATTTCATATGGCAATTCAAATACAGTGAGATTTATCCAATATTGATATGCCTCACTGAACATACAGTAATTAGGATGTTATACAAGAAATAGGAGACATACAAGAAAAATTCTGCTACTCAAGGTTAAAGGAAAAACAAGGCTTTAATTAAACATTTTGAGTGTATTTATTTATAAAAATGGAAAATACATTTTCTGCATACAATATAAAAGGTAGATAATATTCTTAACTTTATCTTCAAGCTCTGAAACAGTAAACAAAAATTCTCAATTAGTCAACCTCCTCGACAGTGGGACCACCAGTGCTACCCTGATAACCTGCATTGCCTGCATAGCCTCCTTGACCATGGACCTTGCTGGCTAAAGGTCTCCACAATTTTTCTAACTCATTCATCTGATATTCGAACTCTTCTTTCTCTGCCAGTTGATTTGCTTCCAGCCACCGAAGGGTTTCTTCTGCTTTCTGTTCCACACATCGTTTTTCATCAGCAGACAACTTGTCTGCCACTGAAGGCTCACAAACTGCAGACTTGATGCTATAACACATTGACTCAAGACGATTCTTAGCTTCCACTCTTTCTCTCTGCTTGTCATCCTCTTCCTTGTACCTTTCAGCATCATTAACCATCTTCTCGATTTCTTCCTTACTCAGACGTCCTTTGTCATTGGTGATGGTGATCTTATTTTCCTTTCCAGTAGACTTATCAACTGCAGAAACATTGAGAATTCCATTAGCGTCGATGTCAAAAGTGACTTCAATCTGAGGTACTCCTCTGGGAGCAGGTGGTATTCCACTCAGTTCAAATTTACCTAATAGATTATTGTCCTTAGTCATTGGACGTTCACCTTCATAAACCTGAATTAGAACACCTGGCTGGTTATCTGCATAAGTTGTGAAGATCTGCTGCTGTTTTGTAGGAATTGTAGTGTTCCTCTTGATAAGAGCAGTCATAACACCTCCAGCAGTTTCAATACCTAGGGAAAGAGGGGCCACGTCCAGAAGTAAGACATCTTTAACTCCTTCAGACTGGTCTCCTCTTAAGATAGCTCCCTGCACAGCAGCACCATAAGCTACAGCTTCATCTGGGTTGATGGATTTATTCAGTTCCTTTCCATTAAAGAAGTCCTGAAGTAGTTTCTGTATCTTGGGAATACGAGTAGATCCTCCAACAAGGACTATTTCTGCAATACTTCCCTTGTCTAGTTTTGCATCCCTCAGAGCTTTTTCTACAGGCTCAAGTGTACCTCTGAAGAGATCTGAGCAAAGTTCATCAAGAGCCCTTGTAATGGAAGTATAAGTCAATGCCTTCAAAAGAGAGTCAATTTCAATACTAGCCTGTGTAGAAGAAGATAGAGTCCTCTTTGCTCTTTCACATGCTGTCCTAAGACGCCTTATTGCTCGTTTGTTGGTTGTTAAGTCCTTCTTGTATTTACGCTGGAACTCTTGAACGAAATGGTTTACCATTCTGTTATCAAAGTCTTCTCCACCAAGGTGTGTATCACCAGCTGTAGCTTTCACTTCAAAGACGCCTTCATCAATACTAAGAATGGAAACATCAGTACCACCACCAAGGTCAAAAATAAGAACATTCTTTTCTCCTCTCAAGCCCACTTTCTTATCAAGTCCATAAGCAATGGCAGCAGCTGTTGGTTCATTGATGATCCTAAGGACACTGAGTCCTGCAACAGCTCCAGCATCTTTAGTTGCCTGTCTCTGAGAGTCATTGAAGTAAGCAGGAACTGTGATGACAGCATCCTTGACTGTCTTTCCCAAATAGGCTTCTGCAGTTTCCTTCATCTTAGTCAGTACCATAGAAGAGATTTCTTCTGGGTTGAAAGTCTTCGTCTCACCTTTGAATTCCACCTTCATCTTTGGTTTTCCTCCTTCACTGACAACAGTGAAAGGCCAGTGTTTCATGTCACTCTGAACTGTTGGGTCGTCGAATTTCCTTCCAATGAGGCGCTTTGCATCGAACACTGTATTGTTAGGGTTCATGGCCACCTGGAATGCAATTAAAGAATATTGTGAGTTTCTTAAGACGTGTGTTAGCATTTCTTTGCTTATGAAGCTCATAAAATATGTTGGAAGCATTACATCAGCAGCTAATATCTGAATCTTTTTCTTCTAATCTAAGTATCTTCTTTGCACATAAATTAGTCTTTCACCTACCTGATTCTTTGCAGCATCTCCTATGAGTCTCTCAGTGTCCGTGAAGGCCACATAGGAAGGGGTGGTCCTGTTTCCTTGGTCGTTGGCGATGATCTCCACTTTTCCGTGCTGGAAAACGCCCACGCAGGAGTAGGTGGTTCCCAAGTCAATGCCAATGGCTGGAGTGTCCATTCTGCCTGTATGATTAACATCGTTAATATACACTGTTCACTGTCATCAACTGTATTTTAAACTTTACTTATAATTTATGTCATTTGTATATAAAATCACACTAGCATTCTCCTAAACAGAAGCTATTTTTAACTGACTTGTTAATGTTGATCATATGCCTTCAAAATTATGAAAATTGCAAATTCAATTCACATCTGTATAAATGGGAAACCAGTATGTTCTCTGCATATCTGTAAACTTACTAACTAAAGTTCTGGAAAAGCTTTAAGTATTGGTTGAAGTATTTCCACGGAATTTACCTTACTATTTCCTGTCCTCTGATAACGCTGACAACAATTCCTGAGGCGATTCCCACCAAACTACGAATATCTGGGATTTTCGCACCAAGAGAAAGTTATATTCGCTCAGTGGCTTCCTGCTCGTATTAGCACTTGCTAGTTGCTATCGACTGAATGCGGCCTCTGCCTGTCCGCTCACTTATACCCGGGTGCAGGCGATCTAGAAGCCTCGAGGCGTTGCCATGGCCACCGATTCCGGAGAGGTGCCAAGATGAGTAACGTCACTCTAGCAGTTGCCACTGACTCAACTTGGAAAATGTGGCGTCACGGAAGAGTTTCTAGATTGATAGAATGATCTCGACGTTCGTTTTGTTTACTGTTAACGTTCTACCCATCATTTGTTATTAGTGGCATCTGGTAGAGAATTCTATGACTATGGTAAATACTATAATGTGGAGATTTCAGTGAATGATAACAACCAATAGATTTATATTTATTAGTCATATGAATAAAACGGCGTTTTCTTTACATTTAGCAATTTGATAAAGAAATAAAATTATTTTTGTTGATAATATCCACAAGAACATTGAATAAATATGGAAAGAAAAATAGCGTATATATTACTCTGAAGCAATGGCATTTACTAATCTGTTGTTACGATAGCGTCAAGAGATGATATACTGTATGATATGCCTGAGGGAATGGTGTGAAATTATAAAATTATATAATATATATATATATATATATATATATATATATATATATATATATATATATATATGTATATGTGTGTGTATGTATGTATATATGCATATATATATATGTGTGTGTGCGTGTGAGTGTATTTTGTTAATATGTGATGTATAATTTACAAATGCCACAATTGCGCAAAAGAAAAATGAACCTCTATTTCATTATTTACCGTAAATTTTCAGAAAAATATAACTTCTTCAGTTTTACTGAGTTTAGCCAGAGAAAGTTATGAATTTTCATTTTTAACTCTTAGCACATAAAGAGAAAATTCCTAATCATTCTCACACAAAAATACTCGGGAAGTAAATAAGAACAATTCAAGCATGGAAATATTCAAACGTTGATGAAATCACTGTGATTCATCACCAAAAAAGAACGATAGAAGTTCGAACACTTGACATTTTAAGTAGACAAACACATTCTTTATTTCTCTCAATTCGGTTTTTTAAAACTCAGATATCGTTTATTGCAATCAATGGCAACTAATCCTGTGAGGTAACGCAAGTTGGCAACACCTGCATCGGTGACCATAGCAACGCCTCGAGTCTTCTAGACCACCTGTGCCCGGGTATAAATGGGCATCGACGTTGCCGTTGCATTCAGTTGACAACAAGCAATCAGGGCAACCACAAGCACAAAACTGCGAAGCGAGCGAACTCCTCTTATTAAAGTGATCATCAGTAAACACAGTTGGGTAATCTTCTAAAAACTCGAATAGTGTAAGGAGCGATCTTAGTGAAACACTAAGAAGTTCGTACTATTTGCTTGGAGCGAAACACCTTTACTGTCTGCTGGCTTTGATTAGGAAGCGCTAGATTTAAAACTTTAAATGTAAGTTGACTACCAACATTCTTATGAACATTGAATATATATTTACAATTTATTAATCAAGAGCAAAATTTATGGAAGTGGAATGATACTTCAGTTATTTCCAAAAGTCACAAGAATGGACAATGGAAATACATTCATTCCTTCAAGCAGAAATGATGAGTTTTCAATAATTCACTTTTTCATAATTACAGAATGGAGACTCCAGCCATTGGTATTGACTTGGGAACCACCTACTCCTGCGTGGGCGTTTTCCAGCACGGAAAAGTGGAGATCATCGCCAACGACCAAGGAAACAGGACCACCCCTTCCTATGTGGCCTTCACGGACACTGAGAGACTCATAGGAGATGCTGCAAAGAATCAGGTAAGTGAAAGATTTACCACACTATATATTCAAGCTGAAAAAGATGCTCATTGTAGAAACTGTCCTTAAAAGCAATCTGGAAAACCTCTATGCAAATGTTAATAATAATACAAGTGTCCAAAGTTTTAAAAAATCACAATAAATAGCAAGTGGTCATTTCCATTCCAGGTGGCCATGAACCCTAACAACACAGTGTTCGATGCAAAGCGCCTCATTGGAAGGAAATTCGACGACCCAACAGTTCAGAGTGACATGAAACATTGGCCTTTCACTGTTGTCAGTGAAGGAGGAAAACCAAAGATGAAGGTGGAATTCAAAGGTGAGACAAAGACTTTCAACCCAGAAGAAATCTCTTCTATGGTACTGACTAAGATGAAGGAAACTGCAGAAGCCTATTTGGGAAAGACAGTCAAGGATGCTGTCATCACAGTTCCTGCTTACTTCAATGACTCTCAGAGACAGGCAACTAAAGATGCTGGAGCTATTGCAGGACTCAATGTCCTTAGGATCATCAATGAACCAACAGCTGCTGCCATTGCTTATGGACTTGATAAGAAAGTGGGCTTGAGAGGAGAAAAGAATGTTCTTATTTTTGACCTTGGTGGTGGTACTTTCGATGTTTCCATTCTTAGTATTGATGAAGGCGTCTTTGAAGTGAAAGCTACAGCTGGTGATACACACCTTGGTGGAGAAGACTTTGATAACAGAATGGTAAACCATTTCGTTCAAGAGTTCCAGCGTAAATACAAGAAGGACTTAACAACCAACAAACGAGCAATTAGACGTCTTAGGACAGCATGTGAAAGAGCAAAGAGGACTCTATCTTCTTCTACACAGGCTAGTATTGAAATTGACTCTCTTTTTGAAGGCATTGACTTCTATACTTCCATTACAAGGGCTCGTTTTGATGAACTTTGCTCAGACCTCTTCAGAGGTACACTTGAGCCTGTAGAAAAAGCTCTGAGGGATGCAAAGCTAGACAAGGGAAGTATTGCAGAAATAGTCCTTGTTGGAGGATCTACTCGTATTCCTAAGATTCAGAAACTGCTTCAGGACTTCTTTAATGGAAAGGAACTGAATAAATCTATCAACCCAGATGAAGCCGTGGCTTATGGTGCTGCTGTACAGGGAGCAATCTTAAGGGGAGACCAATCTGAAGGAGTTAAAGACGTCTTACTTCTAGATGTGGCCCCTCTTTCCCTAGGTATTGAAACTGCTGGAGGTGTTATGACTGCTCTTATCAAGAGGAACACTACAATTCCTACAAAACAGCAGCAGATCTTCACAACTTATGCAGATAACCAGCCAGGTGTTCTAATTCAGGTTTATGAAGGTGAACGTCCAATGACTAAAGACAATAATCTATTAGGTAAATTTGAACTGAGTGGAATACCACCTGCTCCCAGAGGAGTACCTCAGATTGAAGTCACTTTTGACATCGACGCTAATGGAATTCTCAATGTTTCTGCAGTTGATAAGTCTACTGGAAAGGAAAATAAGATCACCATCACCAATGACAAAGGACGTCTGAGTAAGGAAGAAATCGAGAAGATGGTTAATGATGCTGAAAGGTACAAGGAAGAGGATGACAAGCAGAGAGAAAGAGTGGAAGCTAAGAATCGTCTTGAGTCAATGTGTTATAGCGTCAAGTCTGCAGTTTTCAGAGTTTCAGTGGCAGACAAGTTGTCTGCTGATGAAAAACGATGTGTAGAGCAGAAAGCAGAAGAAACCCTTCGGTGGCTGGAAGCAAATCAACTGGCAGAGAAAGATGAGTTCGAATATCAGATGAATGAGTTAGAAAAAGTGTGGAGACCTTTAGCCAGCAAAGTCCATGGTCAAGGAGGCTATGCAGCTAATGCAGGTTATCAGGGTAGCGCTGGTGGTCCCAAAGTCGAGGAGGTTGACTAATAAAGATAATTTTCATGTTATCTACTCATGTTCCAAAAGATTTACACTGAATATTATTATGTAAAATCATTTTTATGGGAAATTTTACAATTTTATAAAATAAAATCTCTATTGTAATCTAATCTATAATTATCCTTTTAACTAGGTCAGTCAAACTGTTCTGTGTAATTGCACAGAAATATGACTACTTAAAATAGAGTTAAATCTTGTAAAATAATGAAATTAGGCAGATGTGTAAGGAACACCACCAATCCAGCTGAAATGACATTTCTGATGGCAACAATATCGGAACTTCGATTTAACAACACTTCATCATAAACTAATCAATTCTTGCCCATATACGGGTACAGTAAGGCTAACTGTCTCATAATGGAAGTTCACTGTCCAGCACATTCAAGTAATTCCATGGAAAAGTGACCATCTTACCGAGGCCTGTGTTCCCCATGAGAGAATCAAGAAGCATCCTAGATCATACTCAGTCCTTATTACCAGGATACTACTAAATACCTTTCATTTATTTAGAATGAGTCCTATTTGGGGACATGGTTGTGACAGACTTAGTTGCTGGCTTGATCCCTAAATCTAAATTACATCCATTTGTGTTTGGTAAATGTAGACTACTTACCACCAAGAACAGGATCATTTAAAAGTAAGGTTAACTTTACTTTCAGTCATTTCAAAAGGAAAGGGTCAATACATGCAACCAGATTTTCATTCGCCACGAAAGTGATTGGTTAGAGTTTTCAAATAAAATGGTTTGGCTGCTGAAATCTTGGCTTAGAGGTTGAGAGTGAAAACTAGGTTCAAGCTTGCAGGCTCTCACAACCTCGTCCTTCTACCCATTTTTTCCTTTAAAAGTTCATCTTCTTCCTGTTATCGTGAGTTTCTTCCCTCCGAAACAAATACAATTCCCACATTCCTTTTTATTTTAAAGTCCTGTGATATACCATGAGTCACCAAAATCAAACATTTCCAGAGCTCTGTTCTCTAATAAACAGAAAAGGTAAGTGAGTGAAACTCTACACAAAGAGTATTTCTGAGAGTTTTATTATCTAAAATAGAGAAACATTCTACAATAAATAGATAAAGATGTAGCTTCATATGACAGAAGAATGGAATGTACTGGAGTTAATATCTGAAAAAACTGAATATTGTCTGTAAAGGAATTGACGCTGGAAACTGATATGACTTAATCAACCTCTTCCACAGTTGGACCTTTCGCCCCAGCACCTCCATAGGACCCATCAAAACCTCTGGCAGTTCCATGAATTTTGGCAGACAGAGGCTGCCACACTTTTTCCAGCTCTTTCATTCGGTGGTCAAACTCTTCTTTCTCTGCCAGCTGGTTTCCATCCAGCCACCTCAAAGTCTCTTCAACCTTCTTCTCTATTGACCGTTTTTCATCTGCGGACAGTTTTTCCGTCACTGATGAGTCAGAGAGAGAAGATTTGATGCTGAAACAAAATGATTCTAGGCGGTTCTTAGTGTCGATTTTCAGGCGCTGTTTTGAGTCTTCTTCTTGGTATTTTTCTGCATCGCTGACCATCCTGTCTATCTCCTCTTTGCTGAGACGCCCTTTGTCATTGGTTATGGTGATCTTGCTTTCCTTTCTGGTGGCCTTTTCGAAAGCAAAGACGTTCAAGATGCCGTTTGCATCAATGTCAAAAGTGACTTCAACTTGAGGAACACCTCTTGGTGCTGGGGGTATGCCACTCAGTTCGAACTTGCCGAGCAGGTTGTTATCCTTGGTCATTGCACGTTCACCTTCAAAAACTTTGATGAGCACTCCAGGCTGATTGTTAGCATAAGTTGTAAATATCTGCTTTTGTTTTGTGGGAATGGTGGTGTTACGTTTGATGAGAGGTGTCATGACGCCACCCGCTGTTTCAATTCCTAGGGACAAAGGTGTAACATCAAGTAACAAAACATCTTTGACACCTTCTGATTGGTCTCCTTTCAAAATGGCTCCTTGTACAGCAGCACCATAAGCAACTGCTTCATCTGGGTTGATGGACTTATTAAGGTCCTTGCCATTGAAAAAGTCCTGGAGAAGTTTTTGGATTTTAGGAATGCGTGTGGACCCTCCTACTAATACAATCTCATCAATGCCCCCCTTGTCAATCTTAGCATCACGTAATGCTTTTTCAACTGGGTCTAAAGTACCTCGAAATAGATCAGAACAGAGCTCTTCGAACCGAGCTCGGGTGATGGACGTGTAAAAGTCAATGCCATCATAGAGAGAGTCAATTTCTATAGTGGCTTGAGTTGACGAGGATAGCGTCCTTTTGGCTCTCTCACAAGCAGTCCTCAAGCGCCTGAGTGACCTTTTGTTGACGGTCATATCCTTCCTGTACTTTCGTTCAAATTCCTGTGCAAAGTGAGTGACCAGTCTGCTGTCGAAATCTTCCCCACCAAGATGTGTGTCACCAGCTGTTGATTTGACCTCAAAAACCCCTTCGTCAATACTTAGTACGGACACATCAAATGTTCCTCCACCTAAGTCAAATATTAGGACATTCCGCTCACCCACCACACCACCTTTCTTGTCCAGGCCATAGGCAATCGCAGCAGCTGTAGGCTCGTTGATGATTCTGAGGACGTTTATGCCGGCAATGGTCCCAGCATCTTTTGTAGCCTGTCTCTGGGAATCGTTGAAGTAAGCGGGGACGGTGATGACAGCATCCTTTACGGTCTGACCGAGAAAGGCTTCCGCTGTCTCTTTCATCTTGATCAGCACCATGGAGGATATTTCCTCCGGATTAAAAGTTTTCGTTTCACCTCTAAATTCGACTTGTAGCTTGGGTCTGTCCTCATCGCTGACGACAGTAAATGGCCAGTGGCGCATGTCGTTCTGGACTGAGGAGTCGCTAAATTTTCTGCCAATCAATCTCTTTGCGTCAAAGACTGTGTTGATGGGATTCATTGCTACCTGGAAAAAGTGAAAAATTAAGTCATTAATTCTACTTTATTTACATATAAGGACGACGTGCTATTCAGATTAAGATAATAATCATCTGTATTTACTCTTCTCAGAAATGCCCGGTTAGGAGTACACTTGTGTTTTACTAGAGAAGGAGTGTTCAGTAGCCTGAAAAGAATATCGCTTGACCTGCAATAGCGAACAGTCTTATCATCACTGAGTCCTGAAGGATGCAAGGTCTACAGAAAACCAGAAAATTCTGACTACTAGTGAATAACGTTCAAACAGTCGTAATTTTATAAACATCTGCCATCGTGCAAGATAATGTTCTCTAAGTACTGCCTTGAATTGTCATTTGTTCAAACTAACTTGATTTTTAGCTGCTTCTCCTATGAGTCTCTCGGTGTCCGTGAAGGCCACATAGGAAGGGGTGGTCCTGTTTCCTTGGTCGTTGGCGATGATTTCCACTTTTCCGTGGTAGAATACGCCCACGCAGGAGTAGGTGGTTCCCAAGTCAATACCGATGGCTGGAGCTTCCATTCTGTTGATGGGAAAAAGCCTGAAGAATTTCCATTCTGCTGATGGGAAAGTGATTAAAGAATTTCCATTCTGCTGATGGGAAAATGACTAAAGAATTTCTGTTCTGTTGATGCAAACATGACTAAAGAATTTCCATTCTACTGGTGGGAAAATGACTAAAGAATTTCCATTCTACTGATGGGAAAAATGACTAAAGAATTTCCATTCTGCTGATGGGAAAATGACTACAGAATTTCTGTACTATTGATGGGAAACATGACTAAAGAATTTCCATTTTACTGGTGGGAAAATGAGTAAAGAATTTCCATTCTGTTGATGGGGAACAAGGACTTAGAAATTTGATTCAGTTGATGGAATACTGTAAAATGGGAAAAATGCCTGAAGAATTTCCATTCTGCTGATGGGAAAAATTACTAAAGAATTTCCTCCTGCAGATGGGAAAATTAATAAAGAATTTTTATTCTACTGACGGGAAAAATTACTAAAGCATTTCCATTCTGCTGATGGGAAAAATGACTAAAGAATTTCTTTTCTGTTTATGTGAAAAAAGGATTTAAACTCCATTTTGTTGATGGGAAACATGACTAAAGATTTTTCATTCTGCTGATGGGAAAATGACTAAAGAATTCCCATTCTGCTGATGGGAAAATGACTCATGAATTTCTGTTCTGTTGATAGGAAACATGGCTAAAATATTTCCATTCTGTTGATGGGAAAAATGACTAAAGAATTTCTGTTCTGTTGATGGGAAACATAGCTATAGAATTTCCATTCTGTTGATGGGAAAATGACTGAAGAATTTCTGTTCTGTTGATGGGAAACATGACTAAAGAATTTCCATTCTGCTGATGGGAAAATGACTGAAGAATTTCTGTTCTGTTGATGGGAAACATGACTAAAGAATTTCCATTCTGCTGATGGGAAAATGACTGAAGAATTTCTGTTCTGTTGATGGGAAACATGACTAAAGAATTTCCATTCTGCTGATCGGAAAATAACGAAAGAATTTACATTCTGTTCATGGGGAAAAAGGAATTAGGAAATTTGTTTAAGTTGATGGAATAAAATTGGAAAAATGCCTGAAGAATTTTCAATCTGCTGATGGGAAAAATTACTAGGGAATTTCCATTGTGCTGATGGGAAAATTCCTAAAGAATTTTTATTCTACTGAAGGGAAAACTGACTAAAGAATTTCTTTTCTGTTCTGTTGATGGGAAACATGACTAAAGAATTTCCATTCTGCCGATGGGAAAAATGACTTAAGAAATTCCATTCTGTTGATGGGAGCAATGATTTTTTGATGGGGAGAAATGCCTGAAGAAATTCCATTCTGCTGGTAGGAAAAATGGACAGAAGAATTTCCATTCTCCTGATTGGAGAATTAGCTAAAGAATTTCTGTTCTGCTGATGGGAAAGAAGCCTAAACGACGTTTATTCTGCCGATGGGAAAATATGGTTATTGGATCTGGGTTCTATTGATGGGAAATGTTAAATGATTTCCATTCTGTTGTGAAAATGCGCTGAAATCATTTACATCCAGTTCGCAGACAAAAAAGGATTAAAATAATTTTTACTCTTTAAATGAAAAAAACGCTCATACTCATACTGATAACTGAATAAAAACTGCTTAAATAGTTCCCATTGTGTTGTTGGAGAACCGGTATATATATCAGTTTCCCTGTTCTTTCGAAATGCCACTGATTGTTTTATTGCAGAAGGATTGTGTCATGCTGAAATAAAGAATATTATTATTATTATTATTATTATTATTATTATTATTATTATTATTATTATTATCTTTGGTCGTGTCTTCGAAAAACAGAAACTTAAAACTGTCAGTGGAAAGACAAAGCTTTTGCAGTGTAAATAGTTGGTCACCCTGAAGTTGGTTTGGTTTCTCTCTCTCTCTCTCTCTCTCTCTCTCTCTCTCTCTCTCTCTCTCTCTCTAAAAAAAAATGTTGACGAAAAGGAAAGGGGGATTCATATTAAGTGTGTCAGGTCTATGGCTACTTAGACTATAGAGCGCCGATTTGCTTGTCACAATTATGAGCAGAGAGTCATCCCCCCAAGCTCTCTCTCTCTCTCTCTCTCTCTCTCTCTCTCTCTCTCTCTCTCTCTCTCTCTCTCGCTCTCTCTCTAAAAGAAAAGGTTGAAGAAAAGGGATTCTGTCATGCTGAAATAAAGATATTATTATTATTATTATTATTATTATTATTATTATTATTATTATTATTATTATTATTATTATTATTATTATATCTTTTGCCTCATCATTGAAAAACAGAAACTCTAAAAAACGGTTGATGAAAAGGGATTGTGTCATGCTGAAATAAAGAATATATTATTATTATTATTATTATTATTATTATTATTATTATTATTATTGAAAAACAGAAACTCTAAAGAAAGGTTGACGAAAAGGAAAGGGGGTTTCATATCAAGCGTGTCAGGTCTAGGCTACTTAGAACTACAGAGCGCCGATTTGCTCTCTCTCTCTCTCTCTCTCTCTCTCTCTCTCTCTCTCTCTCTCTCTCTCTCTCTCTCTTTAAAATTAAATGTGTCGGGCCTATAGGCTGCTTAGATTCCATTGGCCTTCAGAAATAAAAAACTTCGGTCAGACGACATTCATTTGTTTTTTATCGTTTTCATTTAGGTTTGGTTTGTTTACAATAAACAATTACAAGAGACAGGCAGACATACAGACAGACTGACTGATAGACAAACAGAAATCAACTAAAATGATGAACGAGGTTTTCCGTAGACCATTAAATTGAAAAAGCACGACTGGAAATTAGAAAATAAATAAACAGATAAATAAATAAATAAGTAAATAGGCAAATAAATAAATAAATAAAGAAGCATTACAAACGCTACAGAGCCTTTGGAATACAAAAAAAAATAAAGTGTTACAAAAAACAAAGCCTGGAAAATCCACAAAGGATGAAGCATTGCAAAAATAAAAAATAGCAAAGCACAAGATATCAACAAAAAATCAAGAATAGAATATTAAAGGAACCGAAGTGTAAAAAAAAAAAAATCGGCGAGAAGATGGCAGCACTCACGCGCAAGTATGTATAAGAACAGATGTCTATACTTATGTACAGGATGTGAATTTCGTTACTAGACCCAGAAAAGGGTCAACCTTCCTTAAAGCTTCATATCTCGCTCTCTCTCTCTCTCTCTCTCTCTACATACATACATACATACATACATACATACATATATATATATATATATATATATATATATATATATATATATATATATATATATATATATATATATATATATATATATGTGTGTGTATTTATATATAAATACATATATAATATATATACAGTAAATATATATATATGTATATATATAATATATATATACAGTATATACATATGTCTGTGTATGTGTATGTGCCTGCATGTATTAATGCGTACGTGTAACGCCCCCTGTATGCACTGAAGCATGTTTGAATATTACATGCATTTTAATTTGCATAAATATTCATCCAGCGCCGAAACTTCATGACGCATTATTCTCTCTCTCTCTCTCTCTCTCTCTCTCTCTCTCTCTCTCTCTCTCTCTCTCTCTCTCTCTCTCTCTCAGTTTAGTTTAAACTACTTAATTCTCTTCTCTCTCTCTGAAAATACTCAGCTACTTAACTGCGACGAAAGAGAGAGAGAGAGAGAGAGAGAGAGAGAGAGAGAATAACGTACTATGCAGCTTATTGATAAGTAGCAACCAGTAGCATGAGTTATTGTCAGTTTAGATTAAGTAGTAGGCATCAACTAGACACCTATACTATAGAAGGTGTTGAAGGGGTTTAAGGGGCTTTATATGGACCTCAGAACTCGGTCAGACCAACCCAGAAGAATCAATAGCCCACTGCAACGTCGTCCCTCCGTCGTGTGGGGGTGGGAGGTAGGGGGGGGAAGTCGACTGCAAAGTAATCACTGCGGTCTTTCAGAAACTGTGCTTCGTTGTTTCTCCTTCCGTTGTTTATTTCTTTTATTTTTTTTCATTTTCTCTCTTTAATTCCTGTTTATTTTTCTGTCTTTATTTCGATTTTACTATCCCCTTTTATCTTCGTTATTTCGTTGGTTCCCGTATGTTTATTCTTATCTATTTTCTTTTGATATTTTGATCAAGTTTTTTTAGATTTTTCGAGTGATTTAAAATTTTACGTCTACGCCTACCCAGCGCTCATGTGCCGAGAGAGAGAGAGAGAGAGAGAGAGAGAGAGAGAGAGAGAGAGAGAGAGAGAGAGAGATTAAAAAATCAAATTTGTCGCCAGAATTTATTATTTATTATTTCAAAATATTTCTCAGCAAGAAACGTTACTTTCTCAGCACGTATAATTCCTTAAACTAAGAATATGTGTATATATATGTTGTGTGTATATATATGTGTATATATATATATATATATATATATATATATATATATATATATATATATATATATATATATATATATATATATATATATATGGCTCGATGACCACTGCCGGACGCCTGACGCCAAAGAGTCAAAACTCACACTCAGTCAACCAGCCATCTCGTTCTCACTCACTCACTCGTGACCGAGTAAATCTTAAAGACGAAACAAAAGACTTACTCGTCTTTTTTTCAAACGCAAGTACTAATAACAAGAGATTACAATGAACAATACAAAAGCCCCTCTCGTAAGATATATATCTGTCACGTTCTTCTTCTTCCTCCGACGCACTCTGAGAGGTTTGCACTACTGGCGGCAAAAGCACTATACCCTCAGATATATACAACACCTCCCCCCCTCCATCCCTCTCTCCTAAGCTTTCCCCAGCTCTCACCAACCCCAACACTCCAACACATCCCGATACCCTTCTCCCCTAGGGTGGGGGGAGAAGGGAAGGGGGTATATTGGGTCTACCCAGGCGATAGAGAGGGGGTGTTGGAAGGGAATAGGGGAGGGGTAGGGGAGTGCAGCAGTGTCATGGCAGTGCCGCGTACTCATTACGTCATCATGGCACAGCGGTTGCTGCAATGACTCTGCAATACGTAAAAGAGAGAGAGAGAGAGAGAGAGAGAGAGAGAGAGAGAGAGAGAGTGGTGAAACTTTCCAATCATTTATTCACGCAACGTTTTCCATGACTGCCATCTCCACTCTCTCTAGGCCTATCGTAAGTCACTGTTCTTGTTGTAAATGAAGCTGGCCTTATGCCAGCTCGGGCTTGTTGCTCCTGGAGCAGCCCTTGGGAGGAAAAGTCGAGGTGATTGTTAGGCACAGACTCTGTAATCTCCCTTGGGAAACTGTAGTAGTAGTTTGTTTAAGATACGAATATTTGTTTATGTGTACTTGTATGCAGTGAGTCCAGATATCTTACCTTTATCAATTCTCCTTATCTATTTTCATTGTTCTTTCTCTTTATTGTTTATCTTTATCTTTATTTCCCCTTTTCTCAGCTCTGTCCGTCAGCACTTTTCCGGCTCGCACTTTTTTTGTCCGCCCTCAGATCTTAAAAACTACTGAGGCTAGAGGGCTGCAAATTGGGATGTTGATCATCCACCCTCCAGTCATCAAACATACCAAATTGCAGCCCTCTAGCCTCAGTAGCTTTTATTTTTATTTAAGGTTAAAGTTGGCCATGATCGATATAGGATAGGCCACAACCGGGCCGTGGTTAAAATTTCATGGACCCGCGGCTCATACAGCATTATACCGAGACCACCGGAAGATAGATCTATTTTCGGTGGCCTTGATTATACTCTGTACAGAAAACTCGATTGCGACGAAGAAACTTCGGCGCATTTTATACCTGTTTATTTCGTCAATCCTTCAAGAAATCTTGACTTCAAGAGAGGGGACTGTTTTGCATATTATTATTATTATTATTATTATTATTATTATTATTATTATTATTATTATTATTATTGCTCAAACTAAGCCAATGACAATAATGATAGTTTGAAGGCTCTAAAGAACTTGAATACCTTTATATAAAAAAAGATAAAACGAAATTAACATTAAATATGGTTACATACGCTACCGGGGTCTAAGCGATGTCAGGCAGGGCAGCCGATCGAGACCACAGGTGCTACCCTAAAGCCAAATCAAAAAGTCCTTCAAAAGAAGGCATCGTGCTTACCCCATACAAAAATGGGTTAAAAAAGCACGTTAAAAGAAGAAGAAGAAGACTTAACGAAATGATAAATAAGTACATGCCTAAGGAAGACACCGAACACAAAAAATGAAGGGTTTCGAACACAAAAAGAAGAGCAGGTAATGCGGTCTGTATAATTAATGAGTGATTGCATGCGCTAGCACAGCCGGAGTGCGGAGTGCATTTACAGCATGCTCGGTGGATGAAGGAAGGAGGTTCTTGCGCCTTCATCCGGCTTACTTAAGAGAGAAAACAAGTAAAATATGCGCCGAAGTTTCTTCGGCGCAATCGAGTTTTCTGTACAGCAGCTACTGCGTACAATCAAGGCCACCTAAAATTGATCCGTCTTTCGGTGGTCTCGGTATAATGCTCTGTGAGCCGCCGGCCCACGAAACTCCAACCACGGCCCGGTGGTGGACTATCCTATATCGTTGCCAGAAGCACGATTATGGCTAACTTTAACCTTAAATGAAATAAAAACTACAGAGGCTGGAGGGCTGCAATTTGGTATGTTTGATGATTGGAGGGTGGATGATCAACATACCAATTTGCAGCCCTCTAGCCTCAGTAGTTTTCATTATCTGAGGGCGGACAGAAAAAGTGCGGGCAAAATAAAGTGTGGACGGACAGACAAAGCCGGCACAATACCTTTCTTTTACAGAAAACTAAAAGGAAGAGTCAATGTCCAGATCTTTCGGTGCACCCATCAAATACACGGAAAGACACCTTAGGTGCATTTGTCACTTTTTAATCGATTTTTTTCAGTTACTTTCAAGTCTCATTTAAGAAACTACTACAGGTGTTGCGTCTTTATAATAAGCCTCTTTGGAAAAAAGATAACTGAGATATTGCATTTCAACTGTGCCAAGACCGTCAGTTAGTATCAGTATTAATTTTAGAAATGTATGAAAGTATTCCAATTTAAGTGAATAACTGATAGATTGTTATTCAAACATCAACAATTCTATTGTTTTATCTTATTTATCAATAGTAACGTGACTAGCTAATTATTACACTGTAGTGTCAAATAATCAAAGCTTTTGATAATCCAAAAATTTCGGTGTGATATACTGTACATACAATGTTCTAAGATAGTAATGTGAATTCTATATAACACTCACTTGGTATGTCTGAAATCTTCGAGTCCGGGGGAATATGATGGCCTAGTGAGTGTCCCTTTCGTCTAGAATTAAAATTTGTCCCTACGGAAAGAACCGGAAATGGTTTTCTGTACATAATAAGACTTGGTCCTGCAGAAAGCTTCCAGTTATTATTATAAAGTTAACTTGTCCACAGGAAAATATCATGGACATTAGCAAGAGACAAAGACAAAAGACAAAATAAGTAGCACTACTGATAATTCAGTCAATTAATGTGTTTAAAAAATTTAAACCATATTGTAAAGGAGTCGACAGAAAATGAGTGAATCGTCTGTTTATAAACGACAGGCTGACATACAAGGGAAAACTCGTAACTTTGGAAGTGTAGCATGGCTGGAACTGTGTTTTTGGAGGAATCACAGAAAAATAAAGGGGTTCGAGTATAAGAAGAAGAGCAATTGTTTACAAAAATGTAGAAAATAAGACACACGCACATAAGAGGCATAAAATAAAAAGAGGAAGAATTGTGTACGTCTGTGTAAGAAAGAGAAGAATTGGCATCCGAACAAGGAAGAAGAAGAAGTGAAAAGGACGTATGCACGTCTTCTTAGTGCGTGCGTTCAATCTAGCAGAGTAGCAATGAATGAAATGGGCGTGGTTTACAGCTACAAAAGCAACGCCAAGGGCGAGAGTCTCGCCATCGGTCAAGTTGGTGGTGCCGAGTTGGCTGTCTTGTGAATACATGAGGTACCGCATAGCGGTCGTTGGAAGTTGTTGGGGAGTAAGTATAAGGACCACCACGGTCTACAAAGAACAGTACTTGTTGGCAGATTCTTTGGGCATTTTTCGTCGTCGACTTTTTGTTTCTTTCGTATTTCGTTTGTTATCTTGCTCTCTCTACTATACTCGTATCCGTGACGAATTGCATGGGTCTATGAATTGCTTAGCTCTCTGCAGTTGGTTACTTAGCTTGGCCTAGTCTTATGTAAGAAAGAAACTGTATTCTGTATTTTCGTCTTGAGAGAGAAAAAAAAAAGACTAAATCAAATGGGTCAGCTTAATCTGCTTTTATTTATTTTCCTTTTCTGCTTTTTATATTTCTCTGTTTCTCTCAATTTTTATATATATATATATATATAATATCATATATATATACATATATATATATATATATATATATATATATATATATATATATATATATATATATATATATATATATATATATATATATACATATAAACACCTTGAAGTCCGCGAAGGAAAGAGGAACAATGGAATACTGCAAGGCCTTTCGACTTCTTGTCCTTTACTTAACAGTATGCATTGTTTCTCTTTCCTTCGTGGATTTTGTCTTTATTATATATATTCATCAAGTTCCATATTTTCGTGATTCAGTTATACACACACACACACATACATATGTATGCTGCATATTCATAAACAAATTTTTATTAAGATTTATGAAATTTCAACATAGAAGATAAGTGACGTATGAATGTGGTCCACGGTTGTTTTTCTTATCGGAATCATGAGCTGAGAGAGAGAGAGAGAGAGAGAGAGAGAGAGAGAGAGAGAGAGAGAGAGAGAGCACACCATACTAATATAAAATCTACTGAAAACACAGCAATGGTCTTAAAAGTAAGTCAAAGGCACAGGAATATGGAACAGCTACATGTGTAAAGTGTAAAGGAAAGCACTTTTTATATGAGAGGTTATTCCAGACATAATTTTTAAATATCGTTTATTCGATACTGAGCTTCTTTCAACGACTGTTGGTAGCCAACATGAACACTATTTTTGTGTTCTTTTTTATTCCTGAGATATATTATTATTATTATTATTATTATTATTATTATTATTATTATTATTATTATTATTATTATTATTATTATCTAAAGGGTTTGGTTGCTGATAAAGTGACGTTATCTTGAGTTAAATGGCTGTTATCTTTGTAATCTTTTTTTATTCGAGAACATTTTTGACAGACGTACCCAGTACATGTTTAATTTCTAAAAGTATCCTATTTTCAGTTCTATGGCAGTCTATTTTTATCTCTCAAATTTTTATCACCATTCTATAGGAGGATTTGTTATAAATGGAAAGGTAGTGTCAACAAGTTTCTGAGTTTATATCCTATCGGATTTTCATTTTTCATCTCCAGTACACTTTTTCGTCTCATCAAAAAATACCACCAAAATATTTTTCGTTTTTTGTAATTTTGTTCAATATTTCATAATGAATTAAACTTCTATCACATTTGTGTTTATTTGTATTTCATTCACAGTTGTCACTTGTTTTAATATAATTATTTCTTTATCCAGCAGTGTAGAGTAATAGTTCATCCGCTTCGGAAAAGGTTTTTTAGTAATGTATTTAAGAATGGGTCCTACTCCTTAGCTTTTATTTTTTTCATTATTTTCTGTTTATGTTTTTTGTTTGAATAAACCTAAAGGCAGACATATTTCAAAGTTCAGCGAGTACAAGAAGCACATTGAATTTGCCGATATCATTCAGAGCTATTCCGTACGTTTATATCTTTATTTTGAAAATTTAAATTCATATATATACAAATTTTTCAAGATTAATTGTAAAATAATTAAATTAAAATGTAATTTTATTACTTAAAGAGTGCATTTTGTAAGCAAATAGAAAATTACAGAGCTATAACGCACATAATTATATCATTCAGAGCTATTCCATACGTTTAAGTCTTTATTTTGGAAATTTAAATTCATGTAGGTACAAATCTTTCAAGATTAATTGTAAAATAGTTAAATAAAAACGTAATCCAATCCATTAAAAAGAGTATTTTGTAAGGAAGTAGAAAATTACAGAGCTACAACGCACAAAATGACGAAGTAAACGCACCAATCCGGCACATTCTTCTTCTTTATCTCTGTCAAATCATTTGACGCTTCTAGAAAAAAACAAACATTTCAACGGTTGAAAAAGGTAACTCCGCCGCCGAGCGGCGATTATCGAGTCATACTGATAAGGAATTACATGGAATTACTTTGAAATTTACTGTATAGACGTCTTAAAACATAGGTTATTGTATTCTTCATCGTAAATAGCTCATTTTTATTAAGGTCAGGCCTCTAGACCGCATGAAATAGGTATGGCTAGGGCAAGGCCCTACCTACCATACCCAGGAACGTGACAAGTGACACCCGTCAGATTAGTTTTTTTTTTTTTCGTTCAGTATGGCTTCCATCACTGATATTTAAGGACGATTTATTGGTACGGCGCAGAAATTGTAATTTATTTGGTTACACGTCGAAAACATTCCGTAATCTTAACCTACCCATTAGGGAATGACTTGGATATTTTGCCGTAAAGTGCCTCTTCATTTATACACTCGGCTTTGATTATTTAGGTATTTTTAGTACGCTTGCATTCTCTTGTTGGTTTTTTGTAATTATAATTTGATGCCCAAGTGACCAGCCATAGCTTTTATTAGCATACAAAATAATTCGAGCTCTGAGGCTTAGATAGGTTAGCCTAGTGTAATGTGCCGTAATGTACGTTGCTTACTTTATTTTATGATTAACCTCCACGAGGCATAGATTTGCTATGTGAATTGTAAGAACTGTATAGTAGCTCCCGCGTCTATGACCTGCCTTCTAACTTCTAACTTTTTCAACAGTTTTTGTTGCCTAATTATGAATTTACTTTTAATTTTTGGCGCTCGGTGTAATTAACCTGCCAATTAACCCCAGAAGTCCATCCAGCAAGGGGTTTCCATACGCGATCTCCACAAGACGGCACGGCACGTCTGTTTGACGGTTTATATCCCGTCCGCCGTGCAATAACTTGTTAACATATGGGTACCCAACCTCCCGGGGCCAGTATTAAACACGGCGGAAGGGACATTCCATTTGGCCGAAAACAAACAGATGCACCGCCAGTAATAGAACCCCAAAAAGTAGAAAAACCAGTTGAAAAGGTAAAAACAAGCTGCGGAGCTAATATATAGAATTACCGTGAATTCTAAGAAAGTTTTAGCCTCCACAGGTTAGGCTGGGTATTAAGGTAGGCTGGGCTTTTGGGTTATTTTTTGGAAGACTCCAGCCACCTCCTACTTTATAATTTATATTTTTGTTGGGTAAATCGCATCAAAACAAAAAATTTCTTCTCAGTACATAGCCTTCGCAAATGCTTGGTAACAGAAAAATAATTAATCAAATTACGTCTTATAGGGTAATATAATACCTGCCCCCCACCCACCTCCATAGCTAATACGGCAAAAATGTAACCAGTAAACTCCCAGGTTACGATAGGTTGGTATTATTAGGTTCTTTTAGTGCCCTGTCATTTCCCAGCCATTTTTGCGTGTAAAACCCAAAGTGGTTTTTCATGCAAAAATGGCTAGCTGTCGCCTGTTGAAATGGCTGGCTGGAGTCTTCCGAAAAATTACCAGCTTGTGTCCGACCCAGCGTCATTTACTGTTGATTTCAGTTGGTAAGCTCATGGATGAATAGAGGCTAGATTGAGGATGCTCAAAATTTATTATCTAGGAAACTAGGCCAACTTTTGAGTTTATGGGTCCCAGATTGCACCCCAGACATTTAGGCTACCTATTAAGCTGCGGTGATTTAGTAATTGCAAGGTTTTCTCTTAAAATTTTTACTAAGTTTCTTAAAACTACCCAAAATGCCTGTTGGATATGAGCAACTAGTCATAGAACCAAAAGTTACAGGAATTTAGGCCACCAAGTCTTATCTGGCTGGGAGCCCTTGCCCTTGTCTAAGAAATATGATAGTGGGATTTACAGGGATACATCCTAACCTAATTTAGGTTGCTGCATACTTTCAGGCCAGGTGCATCCACTTCTTCCTGGACTTCACTACCCACCCCACCTTGACTAAAAAGTCAGGCAATTGTACCTTAATGGGTTATCTTGCCCTAACCTTGTTTCCTACATCCTCCCTAACCTAACCTTGTTTTGGGCATCCTCCCTAACCTAATGTTGTTTGGGACATCCTCCCTAACCTAACCTAACCAAAGCAGTTATGTACAAGCTATTGTATACAGTATTGGTACTGTTTGTTAAATACCTGTAGATATTTCAAGACTCTGGTTACTTATGGTAGATAAAAAGTATAAACATTCTGAGAAGTCCCGCTCAGTTGTCTGAAATGCAGCATATTACCTTATGGGGCTTTACCCATTCCTTGAAGCCCCCCTCCCTCCAGCCAACAGTGTTCTAGACCTATCTTCACCCAGGACACTTCTGCTTTACCTGACAGGTAAAGCACGGAACCCCTCCCCCTCCCATCCTTCCTATAAATAGAGTAAAAACTATTGTAACCCCAGTTATGGTAGCCTTTTGATGACATTTGCTAACATTTTAAGTCCTCTGCTGATAATAGCTTAGCCCAACTGTATACAGAATAGATTAAAGTAGAGCATCAGGTTTTTTCCAGATCTGTGAAGATGCCAGAAGTAGATCAGTCAAAGGAAGTGAAGGTTGAGAAGGTGGAGGAAGTGGAAGTTGAAGGCAAGACGGAAGAGCTGTCTGATGAGTGGCTTGATGTTCTTGGAAGTGGAGGTTTAAAGAAAAAGGTGAGCAGAGTTTTTTTATTTGGTCAGTAATCATTAACTTTTTGGAAGTCTGTTGGTGTCATATTTTATTGAACTTATACCATATCTTTGTTTTGTAATTTTTAGAAAAACAATTTTAACCAGTTTAATTTTTTGTGTGAAAGTAAGAGACAGATAGTATGGTCTGCAAATTGAAATACAGTACAGTAAAAGGTGATATTATTTGTGTACTTTATTTTTTCAGACATTTTATAAATTTCCATTATTGACTTTAACATTTAACTCCCATTGATGACCAAAGACTTTAAATTTTGGCCTAAATTATACAGTTTATGAACCTGGCCAAGTTGTTCTTGAAAGACAGTTTGGTTGCGTTGGTGATTATTTCTGTGTAAAATTTCTTTAAATCCATCTTTTTAATAAATGATTACATTGTTTGGGAATTGTGTAACATAAAAATATGGTACCGTATTTATATATATTCAGGATTGTGTTGGTTTCTGTGCCAGCCTAAACTACAATACAGTAGACTCATCTAACTTTACCAGTAGCCTTTATATTTATGTGATTTCTCGTTTTCAGGTATTGAAAGCAGGCATTGTTGATTCTAGACCCGTTAAGGGAGACACTGTTATCATCCAGGCAAATGGAAGACTGGAAGATGACACAGAAGTTGACAAGCACACACAGCTGACATTCACCATCGGGGATGGTGAGGTATGAAGTTACGTTGTTTTCCTTCATTACCTGGTTTAATTACTGCACTGTAGATTACTTACAGCTATTGTATATGGAAATCGGGTTATTTCAGGTATAGTCTTGAATATATGGGATGCTCCATTGTCTGTGATTAAATTTAAATGCTGTAGCATTTTATGTTTCAGGTAATTGTTGGCCTTGACATGATTGTGCCTTTAATGGACAAAGGTGAAGTCGCTGATGTCCTCATTGAACCAAGGTATGTAATCGTATCTTCAGTATAGTGTATTATAGTTACTATATCATAGATTGTGGGCTTTTTGGAAGAACTATTATTATGAAATAATTTAACCAGAGCACATACTTAAAATTCATAACTCATGGGGCTTGCCTTTGGAGAAGTGCTTTTATAGTTTAATGCTCAAGTAATTTTTTGCCATGACCTAAAAGTAAGAAGGGTATTAGGAATGTGAAGGTTTAAATTATTTCGCTTCTCACTGTTATCAGCTGCAGTTCTGGCTGATGTGTTTTAACATAACACTAGTTCAGGTAAATACAACAGCTGTTATGTGAAGTACAAACCTCCAGATCAAGAACCAGGAGGTATTTCTGTAATGCAAATGTTCATTCATTGAGAATATTTATTTAACAAGGCCTACAGTACAGTACATATAATGTATTTCAAGTTTATAATCATTATTTTCATTTAAACCTTGGTTTCTGTGGGAGTTTTCCACAGATATTGAAATAAGGTTTTTATAAATGTATACTGTATTTACTGTAATATCAAGAAGCTCCAAACAGGTGATACGGTAGCAGTTTGTTGATTTATGTAGCTGAAATGATACATGACATACAGTAATACCTCAACCGTAAGCAAGGTTAGGTTCCAGAACCCCTCGTGTAAAGCGAGGATTCGCATGAGTTTGGTATGGTCACTGAAAATGCTTATACAGGCGGTCCCGGTTTACGACGGGGTTCGTTCTTCTTGCGCCAAGCGTCAGAACCGAAAATCGTCAGAAGTCGGAACATCGCCGAAAATCGTCAAAATCATAAGAAAACCTTACTTTTAATGCTCTGTGCATTAGAAACGATGTAAACTGCATTATTATTGAGTTTTACATCAAAAAACCTTCAAATTATGATTATTCTGCCATTTTTTGGGGCCATATTTCTTCGTCGGATGGCGTCTGACTGGCCGTAACCCCCGAACATGCGCCGTAAGCCAGGAAATAATTTCTGATGAATATATTTGAAAAGCGTCGTAACCTCGGAACGTCGTAAGCCGGAACCGTCGTAAACCGGGGACTGCCTGTATATGCTTATTTCTAGAGTTTAAACACTAAATATGACCCTAATTATGCTCCCAAATCATTAAGCTAGCTTTTAAATGAAATTAAAGTTACTATAATTTTATTTAAAAGTTAGCTTAATACATTACCCTTTAAAAAAGAAATAAATGGTTGACGTAAAAAATAGAGGACAGTATCGTCATGGGTACTGTATTTGCCACACGAGTACATTTAGTACAGTAGGTACATACGTATGTGTAGTAACATGATTTTCTGTTCCTCTTTTCAGATTTGCATTCGGTGCCAAAGGATTGCCTCCCAGTGTTCCAGGAGACACGAATCTTATCTATAAGGTTGAGTTGCTGGATTTTGCCCCTGAAAAATCCCCAGCTGAGGTCCCCATCGACCAAAGGATAGTCATAGGGTCAGTAACTTCCCCTCTGTATACGTTGGTTTTTATTATTATTATTCAAAAGATAAACCCCTATTCATATAGGATAAGCCTACAGGGGCCATTGACTTGCAATTCAAGTTAGAAATTTATTCATATAGCATGTTCATTAGTTATGTGATGCAAGAAAGGAAGGTAAATTAACGTAATATAGTATCGTGTAATAGGACTGTTACAGCAATAATGTAGTTACAAAATGACGTCTCTGAGGAACTCCCGACAAAAGCAATGCACAAGACTAGGACTTGTGTAGTCATAAAGGAATGAGGCTGCAAAAAGTGAAGGACCGGTAAGAAGCATACCCATCAGAAACAGAAGTAAACTGTAAGTGTACTTGTCTAAGCTTATAAGTTGGTGCAGTGACATTAAAAAGATTGAAATCAGAATGGGAAAATGGTCCTCACATAGAAGCAAGTGGCAGGTTAAAGCCCACATACAGTATTATCAAGTTAGCATATTGATGGCCATCAATATCCAGATGTCAGGATGAAAGGTGTTGTTACAATGATAGTGTAAGAATAGCCTTAAAACTTAACTCCAAGTGGTAGGGTACATAACCTTCCAGTATGTAATGCATTAGTTTATTTGTTTCCTTCTCTAGGATTAGATCCACTTCATATCCACTGTAACTGGGGTGGATAATGGTATTGGGTTGCACATCTCTAGCCTCACAATTAAAACAAAAGAATGTGGGAAAAGCAGTGTCTTCAGAGAATGATGGGCAATTTCTTCTAGACCACAATACTTCCAAGAGTTTATTAAGGGCAAAAAACCTGTATGTTTCAGTGATCATGGTCAAGACTTTTTAATAAACCTCGTTTACCAACTGCAGGAATCGTAAACGTGAGCGTGGAAATTGGTGGTTCAACAGACAAGAATATTCTCTGGCTATCCAGTGCTACAGTGCAGCCATTGATTACTTAGATGATGCAGAGGAGGAATATGGGGTGAGATTTTTTAAAAATAATTTTTACATGTGTTTAATTGAGGGATATAAGCATGTGAGCTTTTATAATAATGATTAATACTTTTGGGGAACTGTTTTAGTGAAACTGCTTTTACAGTTGTAATTAAGGTTTGCTTTATAGTTTTGCAAGGTGTTTTGTTGTTTCTGTAAATGTAAGTTGGAGCACTGCTTTCTGTTTTTTATTTCATCAGCACAAACACTTTTCAGTTTAATTTTTAGCCATTCCCAGATGATCATGATGTGTTAACCATATTGTTGGTCTCACATTATTATTCAAGGTACTTCTTTCAGTTTTTATGCACTGAACGATGTTTTAATTTAAGGAGGAGAGAATTGTAAATCTTTGGATGGTGGATCAGATATGTTATACTTAATCATTTGTGCCATCTTTGATAATGTTATTAACAGTTATTTCAGTGGCCATTTTGGGATGGAAGTAGATCCCCAGTGAGTAGTATTACTTATATACCCTTGATATAAAGGTCTTGTAACCTATACCTTACGTACACATATACTCACTCATATGGTCACTCCAAGATTCTTTCAACAGATCATAGTCTGTTGAGTAAGGTTGATTTATCTCTGATCACTGATCTTTTTTACTATCTCAGGGCAAACATAAAATTTTAACTGAAGACTGTTCAAACAACTTTTAAAATGTTTTTATCAATGAGTTTAAAGATAATGAACAAATGCATGGTTCAACTCATTCATATTTAATGAAGGATGGCGAGGCAAACCAGCCATTTTGAGTCTATTTGAAATTGTGACCTGCAAGTTTAGTCTTGTTAGAGATTGAAGTTAAAAACATATTGTTTTCCAGGAGGACATTAGACCCGAAGTTCAAGGTATCCTGGAAGAACGGCTGAAAGCTCTCAACAACATGGGGGCAGCGCAGATGAAGGTAGAAGCGTATGAGGTTGCTTTGAAGTCTTTTGAAGCAGTTCTGAGGTGTCAGCCTGATAATGTCAAAGCCCTGTTCAGAAAAGGAAAGGTAAGCTCATAGAACAACATATTGGGGAAAGGGAAGATGAACCATCAGGTAAGCAAGTGGAGGAAGGAAAGAATAGTTTAAGAGAAAATAGATTGATCGGAAGAAATAAATGTGACCTGTCGAAACATTTGCAAATTATTATTACACTGTATCTGTAAACTAATTTTAACGAGACCAATAAATCACATTTCTAGACTCATGGAAAACACAAAAGGGAACATGAAAAATTGATTAGCAGAATGCTGTGCATCTGAATCCAAAACAATGCTGCAAAGATTGATAGGTCAGGAAATGGAAACGGGTAGTCTTCGAAAGTGTATTTGAGTGAAATTAGGATGGAATGTAAGAGCATACAGGCAGTCCCCGGTTAACAGCAGGCTCGGTTAACGGTGATCCAGTTTTACGGCACTTGTCTAGCGACGAAAGTCAGCAATTTTCGGCGCTGAAAATCGCCGATTTCCGCTTATCGGCGCCGATAATTGGGTATTGGCGCCAATACATACCTAACAGAGGCGCTGGTAACCGAAGATCAGCGCTTTTTGGTGCCGATAAGCCCTGAAAACGCTCGAAAATCGCCGATTTTCGGATAGGGTCGATTTTCGGTTATCATCACACCCTCAGAACAGAAACCCGCCGATAACCGAGGACTACCTGTAAAGGAAAATGTCAGAAATAGTAGATAAAGAAAGTATGGTGAGTAATGCCAAAGCTGTTTTATGATTATTATAGGTATTGGCTATGGAAATTTAAAGATGCTGTGTAAGCAAAGTTAACTGCCTTTTCTGCAGAATGGAGAGAATTTTGTTTATCATGAATAAATAGATGTGGAGGCTTAGGCAACCTAAATTTACTGTGGACCCAATTTTTTGTTGCCTACAATTTTATTTATATTACAGTATAGAATATAGAATGAAGTGACTAGAGCCTCCCAAATCTAGCATGGAACCAATTTTGTGAGCAAATTTGATTAAAGCCATGCAGCTTAAAGTTTTAGATTTTATATCAAGTACTTTATAAAGATCAGCAAGTCACTTTTGGAGAGACTCTGAAGACATGTCCAAAGCATTTGTTCTTGAGTGGGTTATGGAAATTGGAGCAAGGTTAAGATAAAGAAGTTTGAAAGCCAAGCAGGGAGAAACCAAGGGGACAAGATTAAAAGTAAAATGCAGAAGCAATGCATCTGCAGTCCAGAAATGCTGAAAGGTAAAGTAATGCTCTAATGATGAAGGAATTTATTAGCCTGGAGTTGCAGTGTAAGAGAAGAAAATTTAACTCCTCCATTAGGATACCAGTACTCTTTATAATTATGTTGGTCTTTTGTTTATACAAAGGTTTTAGGCCTACAGAGAAAATACAAAGAAGCAGTTGTTGAACTGAAAAGGGCTCTAGAACTGGAACCGGAAGCTCGACCCATCCACCAGGAGCTGGCCAGAGTACGAGAAAGGATGCGGGTGGAAGGAGAGTCGGAAAAGAGCCTCTACAGGAAAATGCTCGGTCTGAGGAACCAGAGCCCCCAGGAAGAAACGAGATACCCTGTCCTCAAAGGTGTAAGTATACGAGTTTGTCTGTAGGTCATTTGGTTGGAATCACAGAATTTCCTCAGCAAATCTTCAATAAATTGATTTTATTTTTGAAAGAGGAAGCTACGCGCTACTGCCCCAAATGAAGTAAAGGGGACGTTGTTGACGTAGCATCTAATGAACGAACCATTGTTTTATTTCAGTATCACTTCAAGACATGGCTCATGGTGTTCTTCCCTCTCCTCTTTGCACTTCTGGCTTACAGATACAGAAAGGAAGCTTTGCAGTTGTTCCAGTGACATACCCAGTGGATGTTAGGTTTTTACTGTATTTCACATGCAATAAGTATATATTCTGTAAATATTTTTGTAAAAAACTCAATACGATCATAACTAGCAAAATAAAGTATAGATATCTGTGTACTCCAGTGTCACTCTAAATGGTAGTACAGAACAGATATTTAAAATATTTATAACTGGAAATGTTAGGTATACAAATATTTACCATAGAGCAGTATTTATTGAGGGGCTCCTGAATGTAAATGAGTGTGAAAGGGTGATAGCAAAGTGAAGGTCAAGATGAACAACTTTGGTTTTTATTATTTTTTAAATGGTCTACAATTATGCAAAGTTCCCTGAAGTTAGGTTGACAGCCAAGTAAGGTTTTTTTGCAGTTATAACAAAAGGTATAGTAATTCTTAATCCTGTATACTGTTAAGCACTTTTAAATAGTCATTCCACCTTTTCAAGATAGTGCAGTAAAACTGTAATGAGTGCAAGATAGTGCAGTGCAACTGTAATAGAGTGAGAACATAAGATACTTCACCTTGTTTATCGTGTTATAAGTTACAGTATCCTAACATATACTTTACATTCACCTGTAAAGAGCCATTAATCTTATATCTTTGTAGATGTCGCCACTAAACGTGCTCTCTACTCATAGAATAACTGATATGGGGTAGGATTATTTTTATTTACTTATTGGCATACTGATATACTGCATAGACAACTCTCAGTATGTTTAAATGATTTTTATTGCTTGATGAAAGTCTTATAATTCATGTCCTTTTACTTGTAAGGTGGAACAGGTAAATTCATAATTTTTCTCACAAATTACTGACTATTGGATGGCTTTTAAAACATTCTTTCTGTACACTTCTTATTGATGATATTTTCCAACTATGTATCTAAAAATGATAGTCTGAACTTTTAGTATATAAAGCTCAGTTGACTCTAATAAGGTTTTACTATGCTATAGTTGGTTTTTAGATGATCTCAATGGGTACTTGTCATTTATTTCCTTAAAACCGTAGGGCAATAGTAATTGAGTCTTTGTTTTCCTATGTAATCCATTGCAAATATGAGACGTGTCATTAGCACAAACATGGTTGAATATACTTATATTTATTCCATTAGCATATAAATTAATTGCATAAACCATTAAGTATTCTAGAGTTGTAAAGGCCTGATACAAACTCAGTATAATACAAACCCAGTATAAGGGTTTGTAAAGGCCTAATACAAATCGGCATAAGGCTGTGCAATTACAGAAAGAAATTACATCTCAGTTGCAATGATTGCTGGTATATTACCAGGAGTAAACCAGTAGTATTTGGTGCTTATCCAGATATACTTTTATTTTTGTTTCATCTTCTGACATTGATGTATATTTAGCTTTTTTTATTTGCAAGGATTAGGTTTTCGAACCCAACAAGGGGTTGCTTTTCGTGTACTTGTGTCCCAGCTACCTTTGCCTATCATTTGTACTTTTGTAGTCTTTAACAGAGTTCACAAATGCCATATACTGAATAGCACTTGTTAGAAATTATAAATATATATATTTAAAACAAAGAAATTATAATTTTTGCAAAATGAACTTTTCAGCACCAAACCCTGTGACCATAAAAACTTTTGATTAGTTATCAGAGGTGAGCAGCTACACTATGTAGGTATACTACTGCATAAAGCTGTAATTTTGTTTTCATATGTAAATAATTAAGTGTACAATTGAAGAAAAAAAATAATTACACACTAAGCAATTGGACTTGCTAATTGATAGTGTTGATTTGATTTTATATCGGTTGGTTTTATTTTATTATCATGTAGCAGCGAAGGAAAACACTCGCAACCTTTATGTTCTGATGAAAATTAATGCGTTTGCAACTTTGGTATGACAACAAAATTTATAAGTACTCGGTTACTTGTTTGAAATTTTGGAAATATCTATCAGAGGAATACTAAAGTTGAATATTATTGCAAAATAACCTATTGGAAGATGATTCTCCTAAACTTGTTTATCAGTTAGAATCATTGAGAAACTATGCATCCGGTCAATTTCTGTATTCAATGTACACAAAAAGATAGATAAGAATCATAATATCTGTTTGTTAGAAGATTATTTCTTTGTAATCTACAGAGACGTCTCAACTGCATTATTGTAGTTTTGTGCTGTCATTAATAATGATAAGAGTCGTGGTCTTGTTTGATAAGGTAGCTGCTGTTTCACCATATACAAGCTCATTATTCAGCTTTACCTAATTGTAATCAGGTTTATTTTCATTCAATTAGCAGGTTGTTTTTGCCTGTTGTGTGCTTGCAAGCGTGTGCCAATTTAAAAATTGTTTTGAAGCTGTTAAGAGTAGTTATGCAATCGTGAATAAATTTCCAAATGGTCAAATGTTAGCCATACTTTAAACTGTGGGGAAATTAAAAGAGTACTGTAATACTGTTTCAGTTTTAATTCAGGAATTATTTTATGTACTCATATTTCTAGAATTCCTTCCTAATTCTCTTGTTTCCAAAATTTCTCTCTCTCTCTCTCTCTCTCTCTCTCTCAGCATGATGACTATCTTTAATTTTTATCATTCCACAAAATTTTATCCATTTTTTTTTTTTTTTTTTTGCATAATTTTTTTCTAATTTTTTTAATAAATTTATAGTACAATAGATGGATATATTCTTTAGTACTTTTCAGTGCCCTTATACAGTTTTGTAGCACAAGTCTTGATGGTAACTACAATAATCTCTCTCGTCAATACTGTACAATAGTGTGCTATGTTACATTATTTTATAAATAAGTTTTTTGCCCTTTCTGTAAGTGTGTATCTACAGTATAAGAAAAAATATTAGTGTGACCTTTTACGCTGTTTTCTGTATTTTTTCTCATTTTCTGCTTTCGCTTTATCAGTCTAGTACAACGTAAGCTATAATAATATTCTTATATTGTGTTTGATGAAATATTACATTGTTAGGAAGAAAGTAATTACTTATAGGG
The DNA here is from genome assembly GCF_040412425.1 of Macrobrachium rosenbergii. Taxonomy (NCBI): domain Eukaryota; kingdom Metazoa; phylum Arthropoda; class Malacostraca; order Decapoda; family Palaemonidae; genus Macrobrachium; species Macrobrachium rosenbergii. Next base: position 30,488,528 of record NC_089742.1, on the reverse strand, counting down.
TGCAAAATATTGCTTGATTTTTTAATTTATGTCAGCCAGAGCTATTTGAATACACAGTAACTGTATTCATTAACAAAAGCATTTATGGGAAAAGAAGTCCAGCTGTGGTTTATTCTATGCACAGTGTAAACCTTGCAGCTCTATCCCATGTGCTGTATACAAGTTCAGTATTAAAGGATGTCGTATTTCTTGATGTAGGTAAAAGTAAGTGGCTGACTTTAGTCTCTCTTCCTCTGTAGACAAAGGAGGATGACTAAATTTGTCACTTATTTTGTAAGAAAAATAAGGTCCTAATTTAGCTTCTCTTTTTTCCAGAGGTGCCAATAAAGATTTTTATATGATGTTAGGTAGCATTTTGCTTTTTAGATTCTTTTGTATAGTCTGGGTACTTTAGTAGGTGTTCCTTTAGCCACTGTAATGTATCTCGCTGAAAATTAATTGTGCAAACATTCCATTGTGTTTTTCTGTTATGAATTGTGTATTTTATCTGGAAATTGTCTCACCAAGAAGTTATACTGCTTTCATTTTGATTCTTTTAGCTATTCTTAGGCTACATGATTTGTATTCCAGTGTGATTGGTCTCGTTGATGAACTGAATTTGAAGGATTTTCAGTCATTTATACTAATCCCTGAACGGTGACTAAATTGATTGCTGTGCTTTTGCTGGGATAAAGTGTGTTACTGGTGCATTTAAGTTTAATTTCAAACATATAAGTATGTCCAAATATATTATCCTTCATTCACTTCATTAATGTGCTGTATTTCAAATTTGTGTGCTTGAACAGAGCTCAAAGGTTATTTTGTACTTAAAACCAATAAGAACATGCCAGTGTCATGTGAGATTAGGATTAGAAAATGAATGGTCTTTGTCAAGTATCAGAAATTCCTTTATGCAAAGTTACAGATAATTGTACCGTGTTAATTTTTAAACTTAATTCTTTTTTACTTTCCCTAATTTTATGCCTTTTTGCAGCTGTTAAGAGATATCCTTTTTAGAGATTATGATATCTGATCTTTTCAGACTCACAATTGCATATTGTTTCCTCTTCATGAAATGTTTTTTACCAACATGATTTTTTTTTATTAAACTTCTGATGCATTTTTTGATTGGAAAATTCATAGTCACAAGTCACAGTAGAATTGCAAAATACCTAATTGCAGTAAGTGCACTTAAGTAGGTTTAAACGACCATTTGTCAAGAAGGAATAGTAATACAAATTTGGAACATTTGGTCCGTTACACACAAAACCCACCCACCCACCAATAGCCTGTACAGTGTCAGCATTTCTTGACATAAATTAACATTGATTACCTTCTTTTTCACCTAGCATATGAAACAAAACATATTAAGACTAAGGAAAATGTATAAATAAGCAAAAATATTATGCCCTTGCCGTAATTTATGACAGTTTGCAATTGTCAGAGGTCATTATATACCTAATTTTTTATTGTAATGAAAAAAAAAAATGTTTAAATGAATCCTTTGGAATGAATGTTGTCTGGGCGAAAAATGTACAGTATATCAGCTAATCATGTATGTAGGATGAACTCTAATTAGATATTTCAGCACTAATAATGAAAATTACTGCTCTCGAGAATTAGTTTTAAAGACTTTTCAAGGTCACCTGTCAATGCCATGTAGTACTACGATAACTGAACTGCTTTATCAGTGGTCGTATTCATTTAGATTTCATACAGTGCCATTCGAACTAAACACATTGTCTCAGGAAAACAGCAAGCAGGGGTATCAAAAGAAGTTAGTATTTAAACACGAGGAATGGTACTGGAATAAATGAGATAAGAAATTCAAGGTGCTCATAAAGATGAATGAAATATGTGCTGAAATTCTCCAGAGCTAATACGGCATCTTCTTGATTCTTGCATTCATCACTAAAAAGTTCAATCTACCCAGTCCCTAATCCCTAAAAGAGGCTTAATGTTTGTGCGTCTTGCTCAGTTCACTACAGGTATAGTACCGTGTTGGGAGGCACAACTTGCATTAATTTTAGATTTTCCTCTATTCATCTGGTCCCTTCTCTAGCTGTCCAACTCCTCTAATAAAAGTGTAAACCCAACCCCTGAATGCTGAGAATGTAGATCACATGAAAAGTTAAATTTTTAAATGATTGCCAGAGTTACAGCCAGCAGCATATTTTAAGGTGCGTCTTGCAACCAGTGAACCTAGGTTCAGTCCCTGGGCAAAGGAAGGAATTATATTCATCCATTGACCCAAGCTAGTTGTATGAAATGTGTAACTGGGGGTGAAGAGGAGAGGAGAGAAAAAAAGTAACAAATTGTAAATGATTTGTGCTGCGTAAATATGCATGCTATCATATCATGATTGAAGACAAAGGACTTTGGCAAGTGATCCCTACCTCATCTGGTATGTTTTCTTGAGAATTTCTTTACAACTCCTATTCAGAATGCTATCATCCAGTAAATGCTAGTACTGTACATGTATTTATCTATTAGTAATGAATTTTCAGCTAATAAGTTGTATCCTTATTAATTAAGGTGTAGATAGTAAAGATTTAGTAAAGTACACGTAATTGACTAAATCCTCAGTAACATCATAATTAATTCTGAATGAGACTGCGACTTATTTTAATGAACCCAAATTTGGAAGTGACATTTTAACAGCTTTATTTGCTCATGGTTATGAAGTTAGGGCCAGTTGACATTTTTATTGTGGTTTACCCAATTACATCACTGGCACGACTGTACTACGGTACCTCAGATACTTTCACAATTTGTACTGCAGTATAAAATTGTGAAGGTATTTGTATTTCCAAGAGTAAAATGTAATTGTAGATACTTTGTTTTTCAAGCATGAAAATAATGTATGATGCTTGAAAGCCTCTCCTGCCTATTTTAATACTTTGTTTCCGTAAGATTTGGTGAGAGCACTAAAAAGTATGGATATAATGTGAAACTGGATAAGTATCCAGATTACAAGTGAAGGAAGGCAGTTGGTCCTCAGTAAATATTTAGAAACCAGTTTTATATGTACCACGATTCTGCTATTAACCTGGATTTAGGTGAATTACTGTATTATTATTTGTGGTTTATAAAAAATATTACTATATTCAATAAATTACCAAGAGATTTTGCTTATTATTTGGACCACTTTTTTGCAGTATACTGTAATCTTAATTTGTTTTAATTGGTACGTTGGCCTGTAATGGAGACTATCTCCCAAATCCTTCTTGTCTGTACTATATATTTTTGTTGGAGCCATTTCATAGATGTAGTGTGCTTATAAATGCTTCAATTTGAAAATAGGCCTCAACATTTTAAGAATTGAACAATTATTCTATTATGAAATATGTTAAATTAGTGCAATTTGATTGCATTCAAGCTTTTTCCATAGTAACTCCCTTTGGGTGGAATAAAATTGGTTGAAATGCTTATGTTTGTTGACATTTCATACTGAAATAGATGTCCACTAAGACTAGTATTCTTCCAATCGCTTGATGCAACATGAGGGATTTGAATTAAATTACTTATACATTAGCATAGGGCATCAGGTTTTATACATGTTTCAGGGCTTGGTTTGAGAATTCTTTTATTTGAACTACAACATAATAGTTTACTCACAAGGTGAAAGACAGCAACATTTTTTACTCAAAAAAATGCAACTCAGATTAACTTGAAAGAAAAAAGTTGCATTACTTCAAAATGCACTCGTATTTGTCATTTTCCACAAATTTTCAGAACATCAGCATATCATTCATTGCAACTCTTCAGGAGGGCTTCGTAGTAAGATATCATGATGTTTTATATGGTTTCTTTAAAATCTTCGGTAGAACCTACTCCAGTCCGTGTTTCAGCAGCTGCAAGCGTAACAGCATGGCTCTTCTACGTCCTCTATCTCCCAGATTCTTGCCACGGGGTTGACCTGATTCCTGTATCCATCTAAAGCATTTCGCTGATTGTAGTAGTTTCCATTTTTACGGAGAACATCTAGAGTCTTTCGTGGGTGGAGAAGGTTCCAGCTCTGCATTGCTCTCTTTCCTTGCCTCTGTACCTGTTGTGTAAAGTTTTAGGTTATTTGGATGTATAAATCATGAAAATTGTCCTTAGGAAGTAAAGCTTTGTAGTAACATGTCTTTTTGTGAAAGGGCTGCTATTCCATACCAAAAACAGATTGTGCTTGTACTGTTTATTTCTTCCTGTCAAAAAAAAAAAAAAAATTCATAAATTTTAAAGGCGAATCATGTCCTAATTGAGTGACACTGGGAAGAGTACGTGTGACAGTTAAAATATGAAAGTGCATCCAAGTACCATAACCTTATGAAATGAAACAAGGGGAAATTGTACAGTCATGATCTTTAAAAGCACCCCTAAAATAAAGATGAACAAGTAGATTGCAAGCAGTAACTGCCATAAGGAACTGATAGTTTTATTAGGTTTGAATGGTGACAAAAGTTTGTGTGCAAAATTGACAGAAATCATTTCATACTGTGAAGTCAGAGAAAATGGAAAAATCTATATATTTGTTTATATTGCATGAAATTACTTGTCAACAAATGGGGTCATACAAGGGTGTCTTCCTAGTATGTAAAATGGAATTTCTATGACTTTTGATGCCAAACTCCACAGATTTCTAGCATCTGAAGATCAATTAAAGTTAGGTCGCAGATATGCTACAAGGTGTGTGTTGTATTTGAAGAAAAAACTTAAAAAGAGTTGGAAGATATAACATTTTATGTCACAGGTTTCTAGTTTGGAGATCAATAGTTTTTAATCAGATTCCTAGTTTTGAATACCGTGGCACTGACTAACCTAACGGTTCTAGTGCCAGGTCATTAGACCTAACATTCATAAATCAAATCAAAATTAGTTTGAATATCAATAAATACATAAGTCTGGAAAACAGATGAAGGAAATGCTACTAGGAAAGTTGAAGCAACAGAAATAAACGAAATTTTACTAAATACCTCTTCTCTGTACATGAAGTTCCTGAGTTCGTTCAAAGCATGTCGAGTTGAACTGAGGAGCACGCAAGTCCAGTCTCTCCTTTCTGAACAGCCCATTCCTGTGTCGTGCCAGACCTGATTGATATCCTCGAGATTTTGCTGAACGAGTGGGCTGTAGCCTATCCTTGTCATCACATTACAAAGAATGTTCTTGAACTTGCCAATTGAGCTGTTGGATAAATAGGAGAAAACATGGCAACGTGTGCTTTCGTTTTCAGACATGCCAAACCCTCACCACAAATTGGTATTACTTTAGGTGTTATATTTTTGTCTTGAATTTTTACTGTGTATATTAAGATTGTCTCAAGTACAGAAAATAAGCTTTTGTTGCTAGCCATATCTTCTGACATCACTTTCAACTTTTTGTCCATTTCAATCATAAACAATTAGCAATTGAAGCTCAGAGCAGAAATGGACTTTACTGGAATTTCTTCTCAGATCTGAATCTGACATTACAGTATCGGCGGTATTTTAACTTTCAGAAACGGATTTGATTGTGGTAGTGGGAGAGTTTATGCTTCGATTATTTTAGTTATTAAAACGAAACAGAACACCAGCTGGAAAGGTCATATATACTTTTTATGACCTTGATGAATAAATGAGCTGCCTTATGCACTAAGTCACACTTTTTGACAAAAAATTTATTACGTATTGTGGGATGCACAAATTTACCACAGTATAATAATTCTTACCCTTAATATTATGAATCATTCGTTCACTAGCGTATATTTATCACTTATACTTACTCGACAATTCTACTACCAAACGCATCAGGGAAGTGGATGATGCAGTGTTCACGGAATGTGTTGAAGTCGTGCTGAGCGAAGTAAAAATGTGCCAGAATGTAGACCAGTTCTTTGTGGATGATGTGGAAAGCTTGCTCGTACTGAAAACCAGGGAAACTGGCCGTATATTCATCCTATTTTGTCAAAACAGCTTGTAATACTTTAAAGTACAAAAAAGGCAGCCTATTAGCAGAAAGCAGTAGAACGCTACCAAAGATACTCTGGCGTACCAAATGAGCCACGACTTGTTATAAAGCGGTATCATGATTTGTGATGATAGCCCAAAGTTGGTCTGTAGAGGATGTGAATTATTCTTGCAAGTGGTTACTAGCGAAATATTTTTCAGTGTAAATAAAGCCTAATTTTGTCTATTGAATAATTTTTGTCTATATTCTTTACATCTGCATGCAGAAAATATTATAGTACCTAATGGCGACTCACAGTTTTTCCTTGCAAATTAGGCGCTGCTGGAAAGGTTGCTAATCTGTCAGTTATTGTTGGCACGCACAAACCCAAATCCTCCTGAAATGATACAGAAATTATATTGAGTATCATACATTAAAAGGACCTAGAGAGAGCTCTCCAGAAAAAAAGGAGATACCTGTTTATAGGCCTATGCCTCATTTAAGCGAAATGTGTAGTTAAAGCCTCTTTGAATCACGCTGCTGCTAATGCTATAAGTTACATTTCTATAATCGCCTGAACGGTTGGCTAAAAATACCCAACGGCTTTTATTGTACAGGCTTGTTTATATTCATGATGTCAGTCATTTGTTTCTAGTTGACGATGGTTAAACGCTCTTGTAAAAGGTATAATGGTTCAGTATGTGTGCAACTGTGGTAGAAGTACCCTTTCTGGCTACTGTGAGACATTTCCAGTTGTCTAGCGTGTTTAAATGTTCTTAAAAAAAAGGACCGTGAAAGATGAAGACTTTTATATCCCACTGTGTGGATTAGATGAACTGCAGAGAAGAGTGAGTATAACGAGATGTCTGTTTTTCTTGTCTTTGATATTATATCTGTTTCCAAAACGAACCATTCGGTAGGTTTCTGATATAGACCTAGCTGCGTCGAATTAATATGCTGGTCGCGTAACGTACTCGAGAATACCTTTTAGGCTTTCTTTAGTTGATTTTTATAAAACGAAGTCATCATGAACAGCCCCTTATGATAAGCACAGTAGCGGGCTCCTTCATTAAAAACAAATTTACTAATCGATCATTCTTGAAACAAACCTTAAGAACTCGATGTTCGCAATAATTAAAAAAAAAAAAAAAAAGGGTGACACACTAACACAGACCTATGCGTTAATTTTCACGATCTTAGAAGGTATGAGTGATTTTAGCCGGAAAGGTAGGCAATATTCGCTCTTCTGAATATTTTCGGAATTCACAATATTCTGTTACAAGGATGAGTACGCCAAACGTTAAGTACGTTCTTTTACTTGCCGAGCATACTACTTTATTCTTAAGCTTGCCTGTTCGATTATCAATACTTTTTTCTTCTCGTTTTTGCATCCCTGTTTCAAGAATGTAAACATCGAGAACTTTCATTTCACAATTGTTATCACGACTCATGACACTGGATGTATTCACTATTTAAATTAATGTACAAGGATTCAAATGACAGCTCGTAGTGGGCCTAAGTGCAGTCCTGTCCAGACTCTTATAAAGAATGATTTATAAAAAGTTCGTACATGATCAGCTGTCTGCTGATATCTTCCCAAGTGGTGATAGAAGTAAAATGAAGACTCACCGATACAGACCGAATGTTATCGATGGAGTGATTAGCTCTGCTGATCTCACTTAACAACATGGCCGGGGTGTAGGTGGCGCCCTCGATGTTGTAAGCCACGGAGAGAGGTTGACCTCCCAGCTCAATACTGCAGGGGTTATCAAGGGATTCCCTCACGTTCAGGGATTCGACGCTGACGGGGGTAGCCCTGGTGAAGATGAATCTCCTTGGGGTAAGTAGCAGCAGCATCCCTGGAATTCGAAATAAAAAATGGATGCGGTAGTCCTGGAATTAAGCGAAAAAGGAGTTTACTGGTGGGGAAACATTTGAAGATCATTTTTTCTTCGAAGGTGTTTGTTTTAAATGGTTTTGTTTGGTAGCTCATGTGGTAAAAAAAAAATCGTAAAAGTTCACGCAGAACTTGTTGCATAATTCTACTAACAGCAAAAAATGACAGACATAACAAACCAAAAGACATAACCTGAGAACAATAGTGTTAAACTGGATTTGATCGTAATTGTGCCATTGATTAGATGGCAAGCTTTCGATTCAGTTCCATCAAGGAAAAAGATGCCCGAGAAGAGCCGAATAGGAAAAGAAGGGTTTTGAACAAGATTCTTGATCAATTAAACGGGCAGGGTCCTTCCCTGAGCTGACAGGACCCTGGGCTAAGGATGGAAAATGGGTCCACTTGACGTAATAGACCACATGACAAAATTCCAAGGTAATTTTTCTTGCAGGTACAAAATTTAATCTCGTATTTATATAAGCGTGCAGAATGCAGTACTTTCTCCATTTTGTTACAGTGAAATATCTTCTAAAAGCTAATGTCTGGTCTCCAGGCAAGTGCCAGGTTTGCCTTATAGATGAATCGGAACAGGCGATAGGAAAAAAGAAGATGTAGACCCATCACCAGCATTGGAAATGAACGTCAGATAAGAAACTTAATAGGTTTACAAAGAGGGAGGTCGTTAGTATGAATCTGGCTTAAAAACAAAAATTCCCACTCTAGACCGTGCTAGAAATCCACATTCAATCGACTACTGGTTAACGATTAGAAATAAAATCGATGTCCACGCTTTCTTTTCACTCACGCACACACATAACACACAATACACACACACACACATATATATATATATATATATATATATATATATATATATATATATATATATATATATATATATATATATATATTATATAAATATATATATATATATATATATATATATATATATATATATATATATATATATATATATATATATATAAGCATAAAAACAAATATGAAAGTAAAGTTAAAGATGATAAACAAAGTTCGATATTTCCCTTTGCAGACTCCCAAAAATCAACTCACCAATGAAGAACCTTACGCTGAACATGCCTCTTCGTTTCGATGTCAAAATTTTTTCCTTTCTTGTTCTTCTTCTTCTTCTGCTGGCCTTTGATAAAGATTCGCGGCCTCTCTAGTTATCCGAGCTGATTTTGCCAAAAAAACAAACTAATAATACAGACCCAGCTTATATGATGCTTTCTGTTTGAATTCTAAGTTAAAAACAAAGTTCCAGAAAGAGACTTAACAGATACGTTGCCTAAAAAGAAAGGAGTTTGGAGCTGCTATAAGGCCCTGTAACGCAATGAACATTTTTGACGTGCGCTCGTTTTATATATGTATGCGTATGAGCCTTGGACAACGTACCGAGAGAATGTCCACCTACTGCGCATGCGGAACTGCATGCGGCTCTCCTTTTTGAATTAACGAGTTTATCCCACGCAACTTAACTCTTCTTACCGGAGTTAATAAGATGCAATATGGAAAGATGCGAGGCGGATGAGAGCATGGTAATCTCCTCGAGTCTTTAGGAGATGAATTGAAAATGGAATGATCTATAGAAATCCGGCAAAGTCTGTCTAATATTTTTATTGATAATTTTAATGGCGGACTCTCAAGGTTATGTAGATCAGTTACATAATCATTTTGGCTAAAAAAAATTTTATTTAGAATTCATATTCTTATCAACTAAGCTTCAGGGACTCCGGTAATGGGCGAGTTCCACATATATCTTTCGCTTCTAGAATACGGTACTCTCCAACTTCCTCCGTATCTCCTTAGTCATATAACCTGTCCCTTTTCAAGAGGCGTATTTGTCGGCAGTAAGAAGAGAACTCCGTCAATAAATGTGTCTTCTACTATTTATTTATTTAATTTTATATTTATTTGTATATTTATTTTTATTCAATTCTACCTGTTGCCTCTTCATCTCTCCTCGAGGCTTTTCTGGTTACCTCCCTGCCTGGGCTAGTTATGGACACCAGGTTGCCCATCCCGGTGGCCTTCCATATTAAAAAAAAATTATTTCAAGATTGCGAAATTATGATTTTAATCATTCTTTTTTCATTTTATGTTATCCGTTGTGATCACTTTTAACCAGAGGCTGATGGAATGGGCAACCCAGTGACCTTATCTATGACAGTTTAATCTCTATTTCTTCTTCTTCTTCTTTCTTCTTTCTTCTTCTTCTTCTTCTCTCTTTCTTCTTCTACTTCTAAATTATTTCTTCTTCATCCTTCTTCATATCTTCATCTTCTTCTATATAAAATATATAAATATATATATATATATATATATATATATATATATATATATATATATATATATATAATATATATATATATATATATATATATATATATATATATTATTTAATATATATATTATATAATATATATATAACCTATATACTTTTTTCATTAAATATTTTTTTGGAGGTGATGACCAACGGCGCTGTGACGCTAGTTGTGCGTTCAAAAATCAATCAATCACTGACCTAAAACTTCGACCAATCGCCTGACTTCCGCTAGAGGAGAATAAGCCGCCATCGTCGGGAAGTAGACACAAACGAGAAGGAAATGGTCCTTCTGGTATTACATAATAAGGCGGAAATTACGATGCTTAGGCTGCGAGGTTATTCAGAGACAAAATTAATGTGAGAGGCAGTATTAAAGAATTTCCATAACTCTCTTCGCTCTCTTCACTCTCTTCTGTCTCTCTCTCTCTCTCTCTCTCTCTCTCTCCAGACACACGCATACAACTGTGTATGTATATATATATATATATATATATATATATATATATATATATATATATATGTGTGTGTGTGTGTATGTATATATATAAAATACATATATATACAGTATATATATATATATATACTTATATATACATATATATAATATATATATACTTATATATATTATATATAAATATTATATATTATATATATTTATATATATATATATATATATATATATATATATATATATATATATATATATATATATATGTGTGTGTGTTACAAGCTCTTTTGGGTTTTGGTGCAGGTCTTTATACACTTTAGACTGTAGTCATTGTATCAGTGAAGTAACTCAGAGCAAAAAGGTCAGCGGAGACAAACACTTGAGAAAACTTAACAATATTTATTACTTAAAGAAACGACATGTTCAAATCAACCTCGAGTCTTTGAAAATAACTTAAAGACTACAAAAAAGGACAAATACCGGTCCTTTACAAATCCCTGGGATTACCTACAGCCAATAAAGCTAAGCCCTAACAAAGGAAAGAAACCAAACAAAAACTTCTTTCAGTTTTCTTCTGAAGATGGAAGGAGAACCCCACAAGATTCCTGCGTATAACTTGTTTACTTTTAAATATTTACATGTTACTTTTAAACTCGAGTACTTTCAGGTCCTAACTGTGACCCTTTTTCAAGAGATGAGGTAGTCAGGCTGGCTTGGTAAAGTTGTGTTTCGTATCTTCTTGCATAATGAACAGCTTGAGTTCCAAAAGTTTCATACAGTTGTTGAAAAAGGGTCACAGTTAGGACCTGAAAGTACTCGAGTTTAAAAGTAACATGTAAATATTTAAAAGTAAACAAGTTATACGCAGGAATCTTGTGGGTTTCTCTTTCCATCTTCAGAAGAAAACTGAAAGAAGTTTTTGTTTGGTTCATTATGTACCCACAGCAACACTACAACAGAAATATATTCCAACACCTGTATGAAACTTCTGGAACTCAAGCTGTCCATTATGCAAGAAGATACGAAACACAACTTTACCAAGCCAGCCTGCCTACCTCATCTCTTGAAAAAGGGTCACAGTTAGGACCTGAAAGTACTCGAGTTTAAAAGTAACATGTAAATATTTACAAGTAAACAAGTTATACACAGGAATCTTGTGGGTTTCTCTTTCCAAAGTAAAGAAAATTAACATAAACAAATACTCGGGTGGATTAAACACTTTTGCTGGCCAGACCGGAACACAATAACCTAAAGCTAAAAGTTAGGGAAGGAAGAATTAAGTATACCTTAGTTTAACCAGACCACTGAGCTGATTAACAGCCTCCTAGGGCTGGCCCGAAGGATTAGACTTATTTTACGTGGCTAAGAACCAATTAAGTTACCTAGCAATTGGGACTTACAGCTTATTGTGGAATCCGAACACATTATACCGAGAAATGAATTTCTAACACCAGAAATAAATTCCTCTAATTTCTTCAGTGGCCGGCCGGAGAATCGAACGCGGGCCTAGGTGAGTGCTAGGCGAGTACGATATCGACCCATCCAACGAAGAACTACAGAGAATAAATAGCAAGAAAACAATCTCCTGCCTATTACCACAAAACTAAGTTAAGTTAAGTATACCTTAGTTTTACCAGACCACTGAGCTGATTAACAGCTCCCCTAGGGCTGGCCCGAAGTGATTAGACTTATTTAACGTGGCTAAGAACCAATTGGTTACTTAGATAAACTACAATGAATCTTTACACAGCAATATAATGTAATTGTCACTGGACACTATACCGTCACAACATAAAAACGACTAAACATATTAAATGAAAATATATGTATTAATATTTGAACAATAATTTCACATTAGGAGAAAAACGAAGCAATATGAAGGCCGTGATCCAACTGCTACCTCCGCTGCCAAGAGAGGTCACACACACACCAGGTCAAAAACGAGCGTCTCAGGCGGTCCTGCCCGACAAAACAGATAATCACTCGTACCTGGGTATGGCCACCCTATACGGGTCTCCTCACGAGCAAACTTGCTTCCAACAGCAGCTTTAAAGGCGTCCTGGAAGAAGTGGATCATTGGCAATTCAACTCCTGCTGTTGACGGAGAACAGCGACGCCTTCAACGCCCTGGGAAAATCCTTCTCACCAGGGTGTAACGACAGGTAACCCGTCGCAGGTGACAGAAGTACCTGCGAGCCACGTACCGAGTAGGAAACTCACGTCGCAGGTGGCGGGAGAGCACCCACGAAGGACGACGCAATCCCACAAGCGTCCAACGGCACTCAGAAAAATAAAATAACAGAACAGTCGTTAACACGATAGTTAATAGACGTAAACAAGAGGAGAGGTGTCAAAACTGGAAACAAATACTTGGAAATCACCTTACACTTAATTTTTACAAACCGCTGGCGTTCCTTAAGAATAATACTTGAAACTAAAAAGAAACAAGGCCGATCTAAGTTACATTTAAAGCGAAAAAATAAAGGGAAAGATTTACGTTAACCTAATAGTATATATATATATATATATATATATATATATATATATATATATATATATATATAGTATATATATATATATACGAAAATATGGAGCATAACTGAATGAATATGGAGCGTGATGAATATAATAAAGATTAAAATCGAAGGAAAGAGAAAGGGAGTGTTATGAGTCTCGACCTTATCGTCCTTTTTGCTTAGAAGACTAAGCTAAAGGACGATGTCGAAAGGCCTCGCAGCACTCATCGTTTCCTTCCTTCATGGATTTTGTCTTTATAAACATATTACATGTTATTATATATATGTAGTTATATATATATATATATATATATATAGTATATATATATATATATATATATATATATATATATATATATATATATATATATATATATATATATAGGATGTAAGTCGCGAAACAAGGTGAAGGTCATCTGATACAGAAAATATGTAAACGAACTTTCCGAGAGTTCGAAGCGTTCTACAGCAGGCAAGGAAAAAGGGTGTGGGTGTGTAACGAGAATGCTAATGAGAGTTAAATATTAAGAAGAAGAATGGGAGATAAATTCTAAGAAGAAGGAGAAGAAGAAGAAGAAGAAGAGAAACTGATACGAAGGAGGTAATAATTCATTCACGCCGGGGAAGAGAGGGGTGGGGGGGGTGAGGGGGTGGGGTGGGAGGGGAAGGGTGGTGGGTGTTAAGTGAGAGACGAGGGAACAGGTCAGGCTTGAAAGGCAACGCGTCTTCTCTTGTCTTTGAAGATTATTTACAGATGTGAGTTTGCAAGCATTTAGTCATGATGCAGTTTGTGAGCAAGTTCGCAAATGTAATTATGTATATACATATATATCATCACATAGACATATATATATATATATATATATATATATATATATATATATATAGATATATATATATATGTGTGTGTGTGTGTGTGTGTATATGTGTATATGTATATATGTGTATATGCATGTATATATATAATTTATATATATATATATATATATATATATATATATATATATATATATATATATATATATTACTAAAACTGATTCAAGCTGGATGGTCTAATGGAGTATTTATTCAGAGAAAAGTTACAAAGTTTTCTTGGACCAAAGTTCCATTATTATCAAGTATCCGTACAATTGTACGGATACTTGATAATGTGGATTGTTTGTCCAAGAAAGCTTGCAACTTTTCTGAATAAATACCCATTAGATACCATCCAGTTTGAATGAGGTCCTTTAGTAATTCTCCTAATGCACAGAACAATTGTGTATGTGTTAAAGTTAATATATATATATATATATATATATATATATATATATATATATATATATATATATATATATATATATATATATATATATATATATATATATATATAATACATATATCATTCCCACTGGATTACCAAACCAATAACACTAAAGACTTGGAAAACACAATCCTTTTTACTTATGAAAAGCCTCTATTGAGTTACTCTAATAACCCTTCAGCTTCCTGACGTATCTATAATATTGGAAAAGGATCAACCTCCGGGAACAGTTGGAGGAATGAAGCAACAGATCCTTTGGTTGGCGACTGAAGAAGGATACGAAAGTCCTTCTCTTAAACCGGTAATCCTTTCTGGAGGTTACGGGATTCCGGGGGCAGACGGAGATTACCGACTCGTATGGAAACCTTTATGGAAATCATTCGTATTACTGGACTCTAATTTGGTGATGGTTTTGTCTTGTTACGTAATGACTACTTTATTCTCTCTTCATTCCCTACACACATGCACACACACACACACACACACACACACATCAATACACACACATATATATATATATATATATATATATATATATATATATATATATATATATATATATATATATATATGTTTCCTTCTTGATTTTATCTTTATTTAGATATATATATATATACATGTTATACATACATATATATATATATATATATATATATATATATATATATATATATAATTAATTATAACATAAAAAAATCAGTAAGATAAAGTAAAATTTGAATGACAGTTAAAAGTATGCAGTGAGATACATTTCATATACATATATATTTATTTATTATTTACATATATATCCGTGTGTGTAAAACAAGGAATCCACAATCCATCGCCGGTAACCCATTCAGGTACTGGCCAGATCATTACAAATCAATTAAAATTAATAAGATTCTACAGACGATATCCTCCCTCCAAATCTCGTAGCTGAAGGCGTTGTCATGGCAACGATGTAAACAATGTTGTTCCACGCTGCTGGACTCCATCCGAGTTACTTAGCAAACACTCCACTCTACGAGCAAGACAAACATTCGGGTGAGTTAGACACCTTATCATTGGCTTTAGGTAGTGGCTGCCTTGGTGTTTGTGGGTTGTACCCCTCTGTTAGAGTTATTATGAATGACGTAACACGTGCATGACTAAATATCTTTTGGATTACATTCCCTACTTCTTAAAGAACTGACTGAAAGTCTGAAGATCTTGAAATGGGTACATTCACTATTGGATCAAGATGGTTATCGAGTATCAGTTATTTGGGGTCAAAGAGGATAAGACTGACTGAGTGACCTGGGTTGGGCGGGTGAGCCAAGAACTAAAGTCAGTGATACGTTAATTTCGTTTGAATATGTATGACTTATATAAAAACTCACTCTATATCTATATACATATATATTATATATACTTATATATGTATATGTCAGTAGGTCAATAGGAAGTCAAATATATTTGCATTCCTTGTGATGTATTTCATAAACTCCGCAGTCGAAGTAATTCATTTTATCCAGACATCAGTTATGCATCAAATTTAAAATGCCTTTAAAATGTACTTGAATTTCTGTGTTATCTTTCTAGAGTCACCATAACCATTGCTGCATATACCTGATCTATAGGGTTTGTTTCACGTTACAGTATGCTTGTATAAATGCCTTATGTTTGTAAGGATTCTATAGTGTACCTTAAATTGTCCATGTTTGTATATTATTTCCAAGAGTAAATTAATGTGTTTTTGCTGGCTTTTCTAGTCTGTCAAAGATTACTCATTAATAATAATAATAATAATAATAATAATAATAATAATAATAATAATAATAATAATAATGAAACAGGAATGTCGATGGTCCAGTAAGAGATGGTAGGAATCAACTCTGAGAACTTGTGGTCATGGCTCGGGAATCGAAGAAGAACGAAAAAGCAAAACTCGTCGTATTCCAGGTCAGTAAACGTAAATAAAATCGATTTAACAGGTTTTCTTATTTATTCGAAGTGTTCTTATTATAGTGTATATATATATATATATATATATATATATATATATATATATATATATATATATATATATATATATACACATGTGTGTGTGTATATGTATATGACAGTATATACAATTAAAATGTGATTTGTATAATTTTTGTTTATTTACTTATTTATCTGTCTATTTATTTTTAGATTATATATATATATATATATATATATATATATATATATATATATATATATATATATATATATATATATATATATATATATATATATATATATATATATATATATATATATATATATATGTGTGTGTGTATGTGTGTGTGTGTATGACAGTATATAAAATTAAAATGTGATTTGTATAATTTTTGTTTATTTACTTATTTATCTGTCTATTTTTAGATTATCTATTTATTTACTTATTTACTCATTTACTTATTTATTGATTTATTCATTCATTCATTAAATTATTTATATATTTTGTTTATTCATTCATTAAATAATCTATCCATTTATTTATTTACTCATCCATTTATCTAATTATTTCATTTATTAATCTATTGATCTAATGATTTAATTCATTTATTTATTGATCGATCTATTCTTTCACGAAACGTCCCAGACTGCACCTCAGGAGTCCCCGGTCCATCATCTCCTCGGTCCAGAGGGAGGCAAACGGGGAGAGGGAAGTCTTCAAGCTGAAGATGGGGTACGAAGACGAGGACGAAGACGGAGACAGTCCGGCCTGCAGGGAGAGGAACGCTTTCTTGGGACGCGTCACCCACCTCCACCTGGAGGGGAAAGGAATCACTCATATCGTAAGTGAGAGAGACGTGAGAAAGGTCTTGACGATGCTTAGGAATTGGGGGTGCTTATTGGCGGTGCACTTCAGGTATTATTTAGGTTCTTTGCGGCGTTCCTTGGGGCCCTGGCTGCAACCCCTGTTATTCTTCTTCACTGTATCTCTGTTTATGTTCCCATGTTTCACAGTGCAATTGCGAGGCTTTCAACACACAGGAATGGGGAGTTCCCATTGGCGGTGCACTTCAGGTATTACTTAGGTTCTTTGCGGCGTTCCTTAGGCCCCTAGCTGCAACCCCTGTTATTCTTCTTCACTGTATCTCTGTTTATGTTCCCATGTTTCATAGTGCAATTGCGAGGCTTTCAACACAAAGGAATGGGGAGTTCCTATTGGCAATGGACTGTAGGCATTATTTAAGTTCTTTGCGGCGTTCCTTTGGCCCCTAGCTGCAACTCTTTTCATTATTCTTCACTGTACCTCCGTTTATGTTCTCTTTCTTCTATCTCACTTTTCTCAAACCCCTCCTAGCAATAGTTTCATAGAGCAATTGCGAGGCTTTCAACACATAGGAATAGGGAGTTCCTATTGGCAATACACTGTAGGCATTATTTAGGTTCTATGCGGCGTTCCTTAGGACCCTAGCTGCAACCTCTTTCATTCTTCTTCACTCTACCTCTGTTCATATTCTCTTTCTTCCATCTTACTTTCCTCAACCCTCTCCTAGCAATTGATTCATGGTGCAACTGCGAGGTTTCCCTACTGTTACACCTTTCAAAGCCTTTTTTTACTCTCATCTTCCCTTTCAATGCTGAATGGCCTCATCGGTCCCACTGTTTGGCCTTTGACCTAAATTGTTTATTCCATTCCATTCTGGTATTTTTATAATTAGCAACTGTTTTTTTTTAGATATGTTATTTTTGAACAATACTGATGAACTGAGACACTCACACATAGAGAGTTGCCTTTGTATGTTTGTGTGTGTTTAAGACAAAAAATCTCACATGTGAACTTCTTTGTTTGCAGTTTGTAGCCGGATAATTCATTTGATATATTTCCGCTGCTTAATTCATCGATTTTACTCTCATTGCCATACACTGCCCCTAAATCTCATTTCCAGAATTAACTCCTTTTTGATATTGAATGTATTCAGGAGAGCCTGTCATCTTGTCCAGAGGTTCGCGTCGTCTTTCTGCAACATAATCACCTGACTCGGCTGGCCAATCTTCGTCCCCTTCGGATGCTGCAGGAACTCTACCTTCAGGATAACCACATCACGAGGTAAATTACCATAAACATCAAAGTTGACCGAAATGGAAGTTTTTCAAGCCTTTTTCTTTACTTCTTGTAACTCGCAAACAGCTGGTCCTTTAAAGTGAAATGGAATTCAACGTCAAATTTGGCCCTGGTTCCGTAACTTCTTGTACAGATTGAAAAGTTTGTGATAAACTCGTCCCTCGAAAGGAAATTAATGTAAAATTTAAAGTTTTATTATTATTATTATTATTATTATTATTATTATTAATATTATTATTATTATTATTATTTTATTTTATTTTATTATTATTTTTTTTTTTGGTCTATCACAATCATCCTATTCGACTGGGTGGTTTTTATAGTGTGGCGTTCCGAATTGCATCCTGCCTCCTTAGGAGTCCATCACTTTTCTCACTATGTGCGCTGTTTCTAGTAGCACACTTTTCTGCATGAATCTTGGAGCTCCTTTTCTAGGCATCTAGTTTTTCCAGATTCCATTATTATTATTATTATTATTATTATTGTTATTATTATTATTATTATTATTATTATTATTATTATTATTATTATTATTTTGGAAAAATATGAACAGTTTGTGATTGAACCCAACCTTCATAAGGAAGTTGACTTCTATGTCAAAGATGTTCTGTTTATTAGTGTAAGAAGTATTATTATTGAAATCTCTTGTAATGAAGCCTCCTCTGTTTCTGCTTTTGTGACTCGCGTAATTGATTGCTTTAACTAGTGAATAAAGGAGTCCCGTTGTAATAAATGCTTTCGTTATTGTTGTTGTTAGATGAATCTGCCCTTGTATACTACCAGCACGGGTTCTTGCTTGTAGAATGTCGTGAGGTTCAAGTGCTGAAACTCCTGTAAAAAAAAAAAAAAAAAGAGTTCGTTCTTCTCAACCTATTGTTTTTAATACGTATTCACTGTAATCATATTGTTCTTATTGCGTATTCACTGTAATCCTACTGTTCTTTTTACGTATTCACTCTAATCCTTTTGTTCTTAATACGTATTCACTGTAAGCCTGTTGTTCTTGATATGCATTCACTGTAATCTTATTGTTCTTAATACGTATTCACTGTAACATTATTGTTTTTATTACGTATTCACTGTAATGATATTGTTCTTAATACATATTCACTGTAATCCTGTTGTTCTTATTACGTATTCACTGTAATCTTGTTGTTCTTATTACATTCACTGTAATCCTGTTGTTCTTTTACGTATTCACTGTAATGTTATTGTTCTTAATACATATTCACTGTAATCCTGTTGTTCTTAATACGCATTCACTGTAATCTTGTTCTTATTACGCATTCACTGTAATGTTATTGTTCTTGATACGTATTCACTGTAATCCTGTTGTTCTTATTACGTATTCACTGTAATCCTGTTGTTCTTAATACGCATTCACTGTAATCCTATTGTTCTCCTTCACGATAACTGGAAGTTAATACAATCACTGACAGCAGTCACTACTCATCTTCTTCTTCAGGATTGAAGGGCTAAAGGAACTCCACAACCTTCGCCGTCTTCTCATCCCCGGGAACCGCATAGGCGTTGTCGAGGGCCTTCCGCAGGGCCTTGAGGAACTCCACATTCAGAACCAGAGGCTTCCTCCGGGCGACGCCCTTGTGCTTGATCCTCACGCCCTAACGAATGTGCAGGTTAGATGTGACGTTTTTCCTCCATTTTCGTCTCTCAGATTCTGTTTGATGCGCTTGTGGAAACTATGGAGGTAAGATGAAGAAAACTGATTAGAAATGCATGTTATGTTTCTGTTGGTTGTAGAGTCCGTAGGTCCACACCAGTCTCTTAATCCCTTTCACACCTTGCTGCACTTAGGGGCTGCCTTAGGGCGAGACCCTATACTTGCTACTATATTCAGTTGTTAAATCTTTCTTGTTTATCATGCCTAAATAGACTCTAGAATCTGTTTCAAAGGAAGGAACGCGTCAACACCAGGAACTAGAATAGCTACTTCATTGTTTAACATTTTACACTTCTACCTTAAAAACAGGACAACTCCCTTGCAAAGGGGCGTGGCTCCTATCTTAGCTTAGAACAGGAAATCTGTAGCCATGTAATTTATGTCTGGTAATGACACTACACAGATAACTGTTGGTATTTCTAAAAATCTGACAGAGGAAATGTTTAGAGACGCAATAAGAATAGAATCTTTTTTTTATGTCAGTTTTACTCATCCCGACAACTTTGGATATCTACCGATGTCATTCTTCTTTCTTCTTCTCTGCAGGCAACATTGAGGCTCCTGGACGTCACCGGAAATCGACTCATGGAGATGGGAGCAGTAGGCCTTCTGACGAGGCTCCGGGTAGGATGCAAGCATTTCAGTTTCAGCAATGAATATTCCATTATTATACCTTTACTCATTTCATTATAAACATCCTATAACTTGTAGAGTTAGCTTTCGTAAGAACTTAGCAAGGCTGAAGAAGACATTGCAAAAGAAACTTTTACAGTTGATCAAGAAACCATCTTAACGACCCAATTACCTGATGCCTTTCAGGTCTTTCGAGCTGAGAACAACGACCTGGACTCACTGAGTCATGTGACAGCGGTGGTGAGTCGCCTGAACCATTTACAAGAGCTGCACCTATCTGGCAACCCTGTCACTGCCCACAGGAGATACCATCTCTCCATGGTCCTTGCTTCTCCGCCATCTCTCGGTAATTAATAGGATGGTTCAGTAGCCTAAACTGGCGCCACAAGAGCAATAGTCATCGACATCAGAGGTGTACGAGCCTGCTAAGAATTTCCATACTTATTAAACAATAATCTTGCTTCAGCTAACTGAATTTGTAAATATAATTCTTAGGCTAAAGGCATTGAAGTAAAATTTAACGTTGACGTTTGAGGTTTTTGGTAGATATTTCACTTGATTATGTGTTAGCTTATTCAGATTTATCAATCTGACCCCCTGTTTGCCAATTTAGAAACTGTTCCTCTTATCTTTCTATATGTTACTTCGCAATACTGAAAAAAAACAGATAAAGTGACAAAAGGCACCAGAAAGAGTGATAAAATAAGGAAAAGTCAATTGAAGATAAACAGGTACTTGCATAAACATAACATGTACCAAGAAATCAGGGTGTTTTAATTACTATTTTCCTGGGCAACAAAACTTGAACTACTTCTTCCTCTTTTTGTTGCAGAGATCTTAGACAAGAAGCAAATCACTCCATTGTCCAGAGATTTCATTGTGCAGACAGAATGTCATCGTCTTGCAAGGAGGTATGCTATTCCTCATTTTATTTCCCATCTTGTATTCATTTAAGAAGAGGAGTAGGGAAACTGCCTGTAAAATTCATTGTGCCTCTGTTGTTCTTCAGCAGTGTATCATGTAACTGGTAGTTAGCTGACTGGGGTTTGAAAGTGGCTGAGGTGGACAAGGGTATGGGGCTAGCAACCTCATTTGTAAAGTTAATCTGAAAGTAGAATGAGTAACATCTTTTGGAGCTGTCCTGATCACAAGGAAAATGGCATATATATGCACACACGTGCACACACACACACACACACACACACACACACACATATATATATATATATATATATATATATATATATATATATATATATATATATATATATATATATATATATATATATATCAAGTTCATTGACATATGCGCCTGCTTCAAGATGACAAGTTGATTCAGGTGTGCAAATATTGGTGTCAGTCGTATATACTGGAAGATACCAGACGCCTGGAGAACTTCCGAAGCAGCCTATTTAAAGTATATTTAACGAACCTAGGCACTAGCGGATCCAGGGGTGGGGGCACCTGGGCACGCGCGCCCCCATAAAAAATAATGATAAAATAATAATATTGAAGATTTAGAAAATAACAACATAAATATAAATATAACAATGTGAAAAAATAAAATGATCGATTAAAGAAATAATATGTTGCATATATATATATATATATATATATATATATATATATATATATATATATATATATATATATATATATATATATATATATATAATGTATGTATGTATAATATGAAAATTGGTGGCCCCCCATGAAATTTTTCTGGATCCGCTAACGAACCTAGGCCTATTCTGTATGTCATTAAGCTGCCGGGCTAGTTTCATTCATTAAACAGTGATGATATCTCGATGACTTCTACTCTTCTTTGCAATACCTTTCAGGAAACGAGCGCAGCAGAAAGGGAGCGGGCCACCTAAGATTAACAGCCAAATATTCACAACGGAGACGCATTTCCTGTTCACGACTGTTACGAAAGTCGGACCACCAGGCAAGGAAATCTTTTTCTGTATAATGCCGATGAGTCTTCTTTGTGAGTGTATGGATTGTGGAAGCGTTAGTGACAGAGTTGTTCATCCACGATTCAGCGGTTACAGTGTGAATGTGGCAGTGGTTGCTGCGTTGTCTTTTGTTTTTCATTGAGCCTCCCGTGTTAGACTAGCATTGATTATCATATGAGGAAGGCCTAAGGATTTCCTCTGTATATTTTTTTCGGAGATAAAGGCAGTGCTTGCCGAAAAGTAGTTCAGTACAGTATATATACGGTTAAATAATATACCACATAATATTAACTGCAATTTCATTATAACGGCCTTTTGTAACTTGTTTTGATCGAAGGGAAGTGTTTATGTGCGTCTGAATATATGTACATTATACCTAAGTTAAATCAACACGTAAACTGTCTTATATCATATTTGTTCTGTTATTATATAGTTGAGTGAAACGTGTACCAGTTTCAAGAAATAAAACGGTCTATGCATTTTTAACCCAAAAAAACACGACTATGCAATTGCAGAGCCCCCTGCAACCGGGCCCAGTTTCGTCCTTGGCGCCCTCAGACGGCCTGAGTTCGACATGATCCTCAGCCGAGCTCAGAGGCAGAGCATGAGGGCTTACCTCGCAGCGAAGGAAAGGGAGATGGAGAACGAGAGACTATCCGTGGACGGAGCAGACGAAGATCTGAACGATAAACCCAACGAAGAAATGACCAAAAACGCTGCGACGCCAGGTGAAGGAGGTCTTACTGAGGACCCCGTAGATGCTAAGGCGAATAACCAGTGGCATGACAAGTCGTTGGTCCCTGCCAGCGACTTCCCTCTGGAGAGGAGTGTTTGGTTTGCGAGCGAGGAAGATCAGTCCACGGAGGAAATACCGCGATTCATACCTCGTCCTTACTGGAGGAATAAGCCGCCTGCTTCCAAGGCTAAGCCTCCAGTGAGTGGATGAGGCTGATAACTCGAGTGGCGGTTTTGTAGGAAAGTTTTGTAGTCTCTTATTTGTTACTTCCAACGTTATTTCCTCTATATCTCATGTGCCTGTTTTTTCAAGTGTCATTTTGGCTTGTCCATATGAATGTAATTACACTTTAGATAATGATAATAGTTGTGAACTTTTACATATGCTTTGCATATTTGTAAGAGGTCTTAAGGCTAGTCCGTATGCGTTCTCATTTTTTACGTCCTTTTGTAATTGTAGGAAATAAAATCTCCACGTCTACTTTTCAAATCCGTTTTATTGCTTTTTCAACAGCTGTTCCTTTGAAAATGTCAAGCGACATTTACAGGATACACTATTTATTTCATCCAAATTTTTATGGAATGAATATAGAGACAAACTAAAAAGCTCAAGAAGGAACACTTAGTGGTAATAAGTATGAATTCATAACACATTCTGTCCGTGATAAATAAAGTCATAATCGTGAAACAAACTTGGTAACAAGTGAAGGTATGCAAACTAATCCTCTGAAGAACAAAACCGTTGATATGTCTTCCTGTCATAACTGTGGCAGCTAGTGAGCTAGATCACTTTATTTGACACATTTACACGCATTGCTTAAGTAAGACAATTAGGAACCACAAAAGCAATTCTCTCAAATAATCAATCTGGTGACTCCTTGTCCTCCAGCAAAGAGAGAAGTGACAGTTCTCCGACGTAATCCAAAAGCCTCTGAATATTCCAGTGTTCGAGTCTCATTTTTGACCTCGGCTTCTATTTCAATTAGTGCTAAAGTGCTAGATTTTTTCGACTCTGAGGAAAATTAATTATTTTAAGTTTTAAAAATATCTATTTAATATTAATTTTTATCTTTGGTATAAACAAATATATAATATTATTAACTTTTTTTGTTTTGTAAGTCATAATGTGTGAATCAAATTCAAAATACAACGGCGAACTCGCACTTTATATAATCGCTTTAACAAGGAGAGTACAATTTTCAGATGGAAATTATAAAATTCATCTAAATATTATAATGCTAATACATTAGAAAATGACTAAGTTTCAAATACATAATTCCAAGTTAATATTATTCCAATTTCCAAAAGACTTCTGCTAGTCAATTACTGCTTCCATTCAAGATGGCGACGCTAGGTGCTCCCGTCCGTGTTTCTCCTTTGATTAAGGTAATTTATGAAGCTGTTGGGGGTAAAATGAATTTTCAGTAGTTAGTTTTAACATAATTAAGTTGGATTTTGCTCACTGTCAATGTAATTTTCGTACTATATATGCTAATTAAGACTTTTCCGCCATCACCGGCTTCTGTCCACAATTCCTCTCAGCTGATCGACATCGTATGATAAAACGAACCCCTGAATAATTAGTCTTTAAAGCTTAACCTTTCTTCCCAGCTTTAAACACGATCAGAATAAGTCAAAACTTATGAATTAGTGGAATTTGCTGCGCCATATATCTAAGTTATTCCCGAAGTGTTTGGTTAGCAACGATAGTCTTGGGCTTTCCTATCTTCGGCTTCTTATTTTGCCATTTTAGTCAGTTGCATGAGGACATACCTTTATTTATGTCATTTATATATGCGTTAATTCCTCGCCAAGATTTTGGAGCTAGGCCATCCAACTCTCACGTATTTGGTCTTTTAAATCATTAGTTTAGTCTTAAGTTTGCCAGGGTGTCGGGTGCTGAGATTTGGGTAGTTTTGCAGAACAATGGGGTCAGGCCTTTCCGATATTTAGTTTTACTTTGGAGGGGTGGTAAATGGCGAAGCCTCCGCAGCCTAGTCAGGGCACGGCACCCTGAGTGAGGTTAGGAAGGTAAAGTCTGGTTAAGTCAGAACATGGCATTCTAGAAATGGGTTCGGTTTCACATGCGGTTATTTTTCTTGTCATTCTACACTCGCCCCCAAGGGTTCTTGCACTACTTTAAGGTAGCTGAGGTTATACATAACATCGCAACATCAGAATTTAGCCTTCGGATAAGTAATTTCACTCTTGACCTTAACTGCATGTACAGTCAGGTGCAGTGACCCCATACCTCTCAGTATATGCAGTTGTTTGTTTAGTTGGTTTTGAAGCTTTCATTTTCTAAAGGCCTCCTAGCCTGTACTTTTACTTAGAGAAATTTTATGACATGGGATGTGGGATGCATCATGCATGTGTAAGGGGACCTGTTTTAGAGGTTAAAAGACTATTACCTACTCCCACCATTTATATAATATTAAAAGAAAGGCACTTGGAATGAATTCACTTTACCCTAACCTAACCCTACCTCACCATGGATCCTTTCTTGCCTGACCAGTATGCGCTGCCTCACAAGTACCCCAGTTAACCATCCTTCAATGGTTTCTGTATGTTAAGTAGAAGGTTGTGAATTCTCATTCATATGCACATTGACCTCTTTTAGGCTTATACTGTAACCGCTTGTGCTAGCTTATGAAATTCCAGTGTTGCAAAACTTCTCTGTTACATATCACAAAATCCCAGCATAAAAATTGGCCCCCTTTCATAGTAGTTGACAACAGTAGCTGGTTACAACCTTGTGCCAACTGGAAAGTTACAGAATATGGTTGCACAGCCAAGGTATATTGTCATTTTGTCTACATTTATGGCATTTAAAGGATTGTATGGTATTACACATTCATTATTGCTGTGCCGGACAAATACAGCTTATCGTGTATGCCTGTGTTCACTCTTTATGTGGTGAACATTTTTTTAATGTTATTCATCCGTCTGGTTGTAGATTTCAGTGTTTTAAAAAGTTGTAGATTTCAGTGTTTTAATCAATTCAAGAAGTGAATGATGATTCATTTAACTGGCATAATGTAATGGGGGGACCAAACTTAACATGGCTGGACTTACGGAGAAGAAAGGCATGGGTGAAGTTGTAATGCCATATCAAGAAACATTTAAGGAAATATCCCCATCAAAAATTACTTTTCTCAGTGCACTTAAAATACCTGGAACTGCGGACATCCATTTCCCATAGTCTAATCCATCTTTATCAATCATCTGCCTCCAATAATGTGGATACCCAAGTAATTTTTTTTTTCTTTTTTACTTTTTTGGGCTGAAATGGCATTGGGTTCATACTTCATATCATAGGAAGTGGTGGAGATGAACATTTTTCCATCAGAGTGAATAATGTGATTGTATTAGTAATCATGTCTTATCAGAATTCGTAGGTTTCTATCCATCAGGAAATTTCTGTAGGTCTGGCTGTTAAATGTGTATTTTTTACAGCGTTGCTTAACGTAGGGAATAGGATTGTGAAGCAAGTTGAATCTGGTAACCAAGTGCTGTAGTAAATACAAAATGGTGTTTTTATTTCTTCGAAAATTTTTAATGTTGATGTTTTTCTTTTTTGTAACAAAATTTCTTCCACCTTCTAATAAGTTTCAGTATATGATATACTTCCAGCCTAGCTACTGGCAGGTTAGGTTATGCATGTGGTGTGCATGACAAAAGAGCAGATATTTGTAAGATGAGCTGAAAGGAATATAGATGGCCAGTAGTACACAGTACCCAAGAATGTGGAGACTTAAGAAGTTGGTTGGTTTTAATTGTAAAATTGCTGAAGTTAATCTTCAGGCATTCAAAACTAGGCATCTTTTGCTTGGTCCATCAACTAAGGTAAAATAAAATTACTTTGGAGCATTCGTCAGGCCTATATCTGTATAGCATTTTTGCGGTCAGGAATTGACATTTTCACGGTAGAGTTACTCAAGTTTGTTAGGAGGAGACCATGCACAAAGAAACAAGATCAAGAAACTATTTTACGTATAGCAATAATTTTAACGATAGTATATCACGTTTTAAGTAAGAAGTATTGCAGTGCTTGAATTCCTTCTGATAATATATAACTATAGAATCAATTTGGGAATTAAATATTCAAGTAAAATAAGAATTTGAAGCTCCTTCAGCACAGTGCACCTCGTGCCTCATACACGCTAATCTCTCTTCCAGTTTGGAAGGTGGACGGCACTTGTTGTCGGCCTCCTTTATGGAAGGAGTCACTATAAGACGCTGAGTGCGCAGGAGGTAATCATAAGAGAAGAGGAGGCCAAGCAGGCTGTCATCCGAGAGAAGCAGTTGGCGGAAGAAAAGGCTAAGCTTAACAGATGTAAGTTATTCTTGTTAATCAATTGCCATTTTTAGGCGTTTGCCTTTTTGCAATTAGAATTTCATAGTATTGATTAACTGATCCCCTCCCTGGATTTTACCAGCTAACTTTTTTTTATTTTATGCCATGAGGTGTGGTAAGCTATTGCCTTGCATTGACCTATAGAATTAAAATGATCAGTGTTTATTTTCTCATTTTTGTATCTTGTGCAACCTCTGTGAATGCTTTTTAATATATACAGTATATCCTTTGTGATTTTGCATTGCTGTTACTTTACATAACTCATCTTATGCATTCTTAATGAGTGATATCACATTTTATTCTGTAAACTATTTAGTGACTGCAGTGGCTTTACAGTTCACTTCTGTTCAGTATTGACTACTAAATTTGTTGGATTAGTTGGAAAATTTCTTTAATATTTAGCCTTCTTTCCACATTTTCATCACATCATTCCTTTTTGCTTTCAGCGGAGTTGCTGGTTCTTGCCAAGGAAGCTGGAGTGACGGTTCCACCCGACTTTTAGGTGGACGTTGGCTTCTTTAGTGTGCAAGTTCTCAGAATGTGAAGGAAAGCCCTTTGGTATGTGATGTATAAAGTGTAATAATTCATATTTAAAATTTTATTTGTGATTTATTTTACAAATATACAAGAGTTGGTAGGCTCAAATAAACATTTCTAATGAAATGCTTCTTTAATTTCCTATGCTGCCTTTGACTAGAAAGCTACACAACCTCCTACAGTACAGTATACAGGTTTCATTCACCAAGAGTAATAATTCTGAACATCAAAAGCTAATAAAGAAGGCACAATATCAGGGAATAAAGAAATTAATGCAATATATGTGGAGCTTTTACAATGAATGTACTATGGCAAAATCTACAGATTGTTCAACCAGTACTTTTATCCCTACCAATAAGGTTCTTATAAGCATCACTCTTGTATATAATACATGGAAAACTTTTAACAATCCAAAAATTAACAATGAGTCAGACGAATAATTTTTCTAGAGATCAAGAATTACTATGGCACATTTTTAGTAACAAAATGTCTGCTGGAAAACAAAGTGCACCTACCTACAAAAGTGTAAAAAGGGAAGGATACTTGTTATTCAGATACAAATAAAAACTGTATCCTTAACCTCACTGCCTTAAGTGAGGAAGGCGCTGCTTTTTTTAACCACAAAATCACAAATTTTTACACTGTACCTCTCATAACCCATCAAAATCAAACATTTCAAACAAATTCGAGTATGCAACTTTACCAAGCTGTTTTGAATTATGTAGAAGAATAAGCTATTCGAAACTGCAGATTTCATTATGCTGTTTTGAAACTATCACAATATTGTAGTAATTAACTGTAATATTTTGTTAATGACCACTGAACCACATTACAATCAATACTGACCAACAATACCAAACTGCAAAGCAAACTGTGGTGGAAACGTTCGTTTGAGGGTGGCTGTGTTATTCTTGGAAAGAAAAATTTTTAACGTCTTCTGTCTTGACAGAATAAACTACTAATCAGGATGCCTAAATGACTAAAGAAATTGGGAGACTAGTGATTTCAGCAATTCAGTAAGAAGAGTAGCACCAACAGAATACAGTAACAGTTCCACAAGAATACCATGAGGAATGGATTAACTTCATTTTAGACAAAATGCTGGACTTGCAGTACTTAAATTTTAATTTGAAAGTACAATATGAAGTGAGAGTAATTGATATGTTGAATCAGGCTTACTTCAGGTAGGATGAAACTAACGATGAAATGTGAAAATTCAAGTGTAAACAGTTGCCTTCATAAGACTTGTTTGAAGATAAAGAGGACATTTATCTGGAAACCTCGGTGAATTATATGAATATATAAAGTTTAATTACTTAAAGGAAATACATCCATCTATGGCACTTAAATAAGTAACTTATAACACTTTAAATACAGAAAAAATTCATTAAGCTTTAATTTAAAAACCATAACAAAACTTCATTAATGTTATCAGACAAAAATATTCTACATTTCTTTAATGAACAGCTGCCCTAAAGAAAAGGAAAATGATTTTAGTTGCTCATAATCTTGTTGTAGACCCCATAAAGTTGTAAATTTAATCCTCATCAATACAACGATTGACATGCTCTTCAAGAGGACGGTACTGAGTGAAAGACTTGTTACATTTGGGACAGTAGAAGAGGTTTTCATCCAGTTCGTCGTCTTTCTTATCTTCCTCCTGTAAGAAAAATGACATTATTTCATTGCTGAATTTGATTAAAATAGCTTAACTTCTTACTGGTAACATTATTCCTCTATGAAACTACATAATCTGGATGTATTCTGAAAACACTGCAATTTTTTTTATACAAATTGGTGTCTTCTATAACAGTGCTCATTTCATGCAGTAATGCATAGTTGAAAGAAAAGCCTTATATTTACAGAATAAGAAATTTTCTTAATTCTGTTTGATGTGCTACATGCCTAAATCTTACAGTTTGATTAAAGAACCTGCTTGAATGTTGCTTGCATAAACAAGGCACTGTTACATTCTAATGCTAGACAAAAATTGTCTGGGCATATGTCATATTTATTTGGTGAAACTACATATACTTTAAACAATATTCACATTGGAAATCAACAATTCTCATTTGATAAAAAAGTTAAAAACAAGTAAATCAAAGTAAGTCAAACACACTACACTGCAGTTTACTAGAACTTGAATCTAGACACTGAAACCTAGAGCAACAAACCTTTTTATCTGAAGTATTAGAGAGTTTCTCCCAAAGGTTTTCAGGAGAAAGTGTAGCCATTCCAACACTACCAGCTGTGGCTGCAGCTCCGCCACTAGGCTCCTCAGACGTAGCACGGGAATCTCGCCCATGACTGATGGTATAAAATGTTGAGAATATAAATACATATACAGTACTTTGCTTTTCCTTTTCTTATAGAATGCCTAATACTTACATTATCACTTACAGTAAAACCCCCGTATTCGCGTTCTCACGATTCGCGGGTTTCTCTATGGAACATATCTACCTATTATTTGCAGAAATTTCGCCCGTTCGCGGTATTTTTCACTGAGAAATATTCGCTAATTACTGTATTTTCAGATAATTTTCATGAATAAATGCACTTTTTGTGATAAAACGATTAAAACACTCAGGTATAAGCATTTTTACAGGGTTTTTCTTGTGTTTAAACTATCAAAATGGGCAGTTCTAAGTGTTTTTAGAGGGGTTTTATGTATTCGCAGATTTTAGCTATTCACGGGGGGGTGTGGTACCCATCCCCCGCGAATACGGGGGGTTCACTGTACAGTATTTGGAGTGACAGCATGGGTGAAGAAGGAACTGTAAAAAATAACACACTTTAGTCTAGATACTGTAGTACAATATTATCCTTGATTTTACTTTTCCCCAGTTCGTTTCTCTACATAAAAAGCTCGCAAGGCTGAGTACCTGTAAAATTTAAGTTGTAAGCCACTGCCTATTTCTAGGTCCAGGTCTACATGCATTAATTATTTCTTTTGACTGTTTTATTCTTCCTCTGTATGTCATACCTGATTTTATGCACACAGTACAGTATTGTCTTTTAAAAATTGTAATAACTCTTGTTCCTTTCCATTCCTGCTATTATTCTAATGAGCTCCAAATACGAAAGTATTCACAAAGATGTACAAATAAATTCATTACCCTTGATGCAAGTGCCTTCTCTGGTATGCTTCCAATTCATCTACTAGCTGAGTATTTCGGGTCTGTAGATGACGCAGCTCATCACGCAGCTTCTCTCTGTCAGTAGCAAGAGCCTCTCGGGCTTCACGTTCAGCCCTGAAATCTCCCTGGTACACCTCAACCTATCAAGATTCATACATTTATTTGTAACCATCAAGACAGGATGGTTTGAAAATACTCAGAACCTATACTTTAATCTCTGAAACAATTCACAACACAATAAAGAACTTCTGCTTTTCTAACGTTATCATAACTGCTTCCTTACCTGAGCCCTGAGGATGGCTATAGTTTCACCCTCACTGGCCCTTTCAGTTAAAGTTGCCTTTGTCTGACCAAGTTCCTTTTTGATCCTGGAAAGTTCTTCATTTTTGGCTGCCAGTAGTTCCTCATACGACATGAGTTTAGCTGTTGCTTCATCATACTTTTCACTGATGGATTTGATCTAAAAACAGATAAAACAGGCCACTTACTCTCTTGCAACATTCTACACTAAAATTTGCCAGCTCTAAAATCTGAGTTCTGTAAAACTGAATGCATGATCAAATATCTTAGCTAATATAAAAAATGAAATGGTGTTAAATATTTTGACAGTTCTTGTATTAGAAACATTTTCTTTCCATTTGGAAATATAAAATTAATAGGGGAACT
The DNA here is from genome assembly GCF_040412425.1 of Macrobrachium rosenbergii. Classification (NCBI taxonomy): domain Eukaryota; kingdom Metazoa; phylum Arthropoda; class Malacostraca; order Decapoda; family Palaemonidae; genus Macrobrachium; species Macrobrachium rosenbergii. Next base: position 30,456,361 of record NC_089742.1, on the reverse strand, counting down.
AGTTAAAACATGATAAAACTTTTAACATCGGCAAAGGAACAATAGTTCATTGTCTATTCATCAAAAGAATATTCATAAATAATGAATCTTGTAAGGTCAATATGTTGTACTTGTCCTATATAGTTTTTTTATGTGATTGCAGCAACCTAGACACCAGACGTTACTGAGCAGTTCTGAAGTTGAACAACAAACCAGCCTGAAATTCTGGAATTAAATTTCTCTTGTGGAAAAAACTAAAACCATTCGAAAAAAATTCCCAAATGTTTTCTACTTCAAAAATGGAACTGTATGAGCAAAACAAACAACATGGGAACTAGAATCACCTTAACTTCATAGTACTGGTCATTTTGGGAGTCTCGGTCACTCTTGTCCCTCATTTCTTGAAGCTCCTTTTTCAGACGGTTAATTTCTGCATGGGCCCTTGTGAGTGCCAATCTATCATCAGAATTCTTCTGCCTCTCACTGGAGAGCGCTGCCTCAAGAGTGTCAACCTAAAACGATTTAAACAAATTTTTACTGTATACTGCAACAAATCTTCAACAACATTAGATTTTAGTACCTAATTTTTATGATTGGTTGACTACTGTACCTCTAAATTGTATTGATATTTGTATGCAACCAGATGTCTACATTTACATGGCACAAATTTACACTGAACACTTGATAACCAATAGATTTCAGGCACTCTATGTGGAGGTAACAAAAAAAAGCAGTCAGATGTTTATATACAATATTACAGTATAAATAGAATAGTGTACTCAATGTTTATTGTACTCAATGTTTACAAAACCTTTTGCAATTACTGGAAATTTAAGGTGATCATATGACACACTAATATAGCTTTCCCCTGTTTGTTACAAAGTGTTGAGCATATCAATGCACTAATTAGCACATTTAAATAAACAATTAACAAATACAGGTCCATGTACTAAATGCACAAATAGCCCCTGAAATATAGCAACTTTTGTGATACATTTCCCCAGCATAAAGGAACATCAAGCTAGATTTATTTATACATTGCTGACTTCTTTTCATTTATAAAAAGTAAGATTCAGTGCCATCTAGCTTCTAATTTACTTTATAGAAAAAAATTCAAACACTACTAACCTCTTCCCTTAGCATGGCTGCCTCTTCTTTGAGACGCTTCTTTTCCAAGGCATCTATTGGATCCTGTGATCAAATTTGGTTAACATTACAATTATATACCAAAAAGGGAAAAAAAGTAAAACCTAAGTAAATTTTATATATTTTTCCATTAATACTTGTGTACAATGAGACCTCCTTTGCATTATGAACTTAAGCAACTTGTTCACTTAACTAAGTTGTATCTGTTCTTTAGTAAGGCACAATATGACCTAAAAAACAAACCTGCTTTGATAAGCCCGTGGGAGTAGTTGGAGATGCAGCTTGAACGAAAGAGTTATCAACCTTTCCTTGTAAGTTGCGGCATCGTTCCCGAAGGAGTGCTGCTTCTTCTTGCGCTCTTTGTACTTCTGACTCCAGACCTTCTGCCTGCAGCATTACAATGAAATTTGTGCTCTAATCTTTTCAAATGCTTCTACACTGAATCATTACCTATGGGAAATGCTATTTCAGATCAATGCCACAAAAACATTCTAAGAGGAAGCAAACAACGTACTGGCAAATTTATTCAATAACTTTGTATGCATAGGGTTGGCAAACATACTAAGCACCATACTTAAATTCAGGAGAATCTTAGATTTTGCAGCCATCAGTGAATACGAAATCTACTACATAGCCTAGCAGAAGTTAATCACCAATAGTTCTGGCCTATATTAAATCCTTCAACAGTTGATGAAAGATTTATATTACCTTTGAACTAAAGTGGAAAATCAATGCATCATTACAATTTTCATGAAATGCTATTGATATAAATATTTTTATTCTAAAAATAAATAAATTTAAACTAATGAAGTCATAACTGAGAAGTCTCTTCCACTGACACTACTCTCCATCAAGAAAATACTATGAGCAACAAATTTTATAAGCCCTTAGTAAGGAAAACCAGAACTTTCAAGTTGCAAAATTATAAGAAAGCACAACTTGTAAGAGCTCAAATTTTAGGCGCTACAAACTTTTACAATGAAAAGACTTGATAACCTACAATTAGCCATCAAAGTATAAAGTGAACTTCACTCGCTGTGCTCCATATTAGTACCTGATTACGAGTGTCATGAAGCTCCTGCAGCAGAGTCGCGGTAGTGTCTTGCTCACGTTTCAATTGATCTTTCATCTTCTGGAAAGCCTCTTCTCCGAGAACTCCACCCATACCCTCTGTTACAAACATTCAGCACAAAGGGAAATCAACAATATATCACAGTTAGGAAAAGGGATCCTGTACCTACTTTTTCACTGAATTTCTTCAAGTTAGAGGCTGCAGCTTTATTACAGTAGTGCATTTGAAACACTGTACCTAGATTCACTCTTCATGCTTCCTAATTCTCCTTAGCATATCAAGACTTAAAATTTTCTTAATTTAACAAATAAACCTTCAGTTAATTTAATTTTCTTCTTGTTGATGGAATTCACTTTCTTTTTTATACTTTCAACTCCCATGCACATTGATAATTGGTTCCTCAGCCTGATAAGGTGTAGAAATCAACTCTATCATGATCCATACTGCTATAGTGACATTTTTATTCTATTTTACACATTTTTTACCCCGTAAGTAAAGGATTCTTATTTAAATTACTTGTTTTTCCAAATATCCTCTCCTATTTCTACCACTGACCTTTTCTCTGCTATCTGATTACAGACATACTTTTTTTTTAACAAAAACTAAAAATGCAACAAGTTTCTCAATTCAAATCTTGCTTAAATGCACTGCCTGCTGACAATAAACCACACTAATATTCTAACAGTTAATAAGATAAATCTTAAACTTACCATAGACAGGACTTGCTTCAAGTGAACGAGCTTTAGCTGCTGCTCCCTCCCTGACCTGTCGTAGCTGCTGTCGTAGCTCGTTAGCTGTGCTTAGCAGCTCAAATCTTTCGAGCTGCAGACGTTCTAGCTCACTACGAGTGGTGGTCAAGTCGCACTGAAAATTATTTCTAAAAATGTAGACTCTAATACTATTCCTGGTGTACATGAAATCTGGCAAACAATCAAAACAGTTCCAAGAATAATTCTAACTTGAAGGGCTTGTCATTCCCTTCACCAAATTAAAGAGAAGCTTCATCCACTTCCATGTTTCTGTATTTATCCCTATTGAAACGCAAGGTTTGTAAATACAAATATAAAGGAATTTTCCTTATTTAATTCTTTGTTCTTTTCCTTTTGTGGAAATGTTTATATATGGATGTTTTTACTAATGCACAGCATAGGCTAATCAACTTGCACAGTAGCCTGAAATCTATAATTACTAACCTTCAGAAGTGTAATATCGCCCTCAAGTCTTGACCTCTGTGCTACAAGTCTCTCTCTTTCATCTTGGACTTGCCTCAAATTCCTTTCCGACACCTCTAAGCGTGTATTCAGCAATTTAATGGTCTCGTCTACCTCTCTAAACCTTGACTCACTGCCTTCGGGAGCCTGAAAAGACGGCACTTCCAAGAATTAGAAAAAAAAAAGTGATTTATGTTCTACGCAATGCATAAATGTCCAAAACCTTATATTTTTAAGACATGTTTCAATACGGTACTGGACTTAACACCTTCATGATCATTAAGTTTCATGATTAGTCAATTTTCCATCATTATCAAGATTTCTCATTTATTCAAATCCAACTCTACCCATGCTAATCCAGAATCAAACAAATCGGTAAACTGGCAAACCTTACTTACTCATTCTGCTGGCTTTTCAGGGATGACAGACACCTACTGTCCAATTTTTAAGATAACTTACAATCTAATGCACTACACTGTATTAAGTTGCTTTTATAAACAGACAAAAAATACTGCAAGCCTCATTAACAACTTACTTATATAATTGCAAATTTCTATGTCTGCTTTTAATGAACCTTTTCCAGGTGTCCCTCTCATTGAACAGCTCATTTCTCAATTTGTTTTGGCAGATGTTTTAAGGATGGGTGCCCTTCCTGACTCCAGCACTCCCATCAGGGCTTGGGCAATCCTGCACAACAGCATATGCACAAAAATAAAATGAATGATGCTTACCTTAGCTCCCACAAGTGAAGCCTTGAGAGTGACATTTTCTTGTTGGAGTCTGGATAGTTGTTGTGTCACTTCATTGATCTGCTGACGATGTTGCTGCTGGTGCAATTCATTCTGCTGGCTCCATTTCACGACAAGAGCCAGTTGCTGACGGAGGGCTAGGTTGTTCTGGGCTATGGTCTCTGCCCAAAAATTAAGCATCACAAATCACAACACTGACATTGTGTCTTGTATAATACTGTAATATTAATGATTCACAATCTGAGTCATCATCCTGTTTCCTTTAAAATTTCCTAGTGCAACAATATATTGCACAATAAAATTAAAAAGTATGCTAATACTCACACACAAAAGTAGGAGTACTTAACTCTAGGCTAATAGTACTGACAAGTGAGTTCAGTTACCTTTCAATTCCAAATTTTCGTTGATAAGAGTGCGTAGTTTTGCAATCAAATCTTCTTGAGACACAGAGCCCTCAGACGACATCAACATTGACAGTGATGCCTGTAAAACATTCTCAGAAGTGAAAATTGCCACTTAGTTTAGAAATTATCATAAAATTACACAGCTTTAAGGAAGTTTGCCACTTAGTTTAGAAATTATCATAAAATTACACAACTTTAAGAAAGTATGCACACATCATTAATTTGAATGGTGCTGGAAAATCCATCCTTTAAAGTCTACTTAGCAAAAATAATGTAAATATTTCTAGTGGTTCCCAATTTAAGAGAAAATTCTGTCTAAAGTCAAAGTGTGCCTTTCATACAAAAGTCTATGATGGAAAAGGATACAAAAACTATTTTTGTCACAGTGTTCCAATTCTGACAAAACCAGAAAACCCAAAATGTTTACATACAAAACCACAGTGCATGTGGACCAGTAGGTACCAAGCAGTTTAAATAACTACATTCACACATGAATAAGCATAATTAATACTGCAAGATTAGTCAGTTCTCTTTTCCCAGACATATTTGTGTATGTAATTGTAGTATATATACTCTGTCTTCCTCTATTCTGGAAAAATGACAAAACTGGTTTCTAACTAATTGGTAAATGTACAGCAGTACTGTATATTACTGCAACTGGCTGCAAAAACCAAGAAACACTACTATCTTTCCAGTTTTACTTTACCTGTAACATATTATTACTACAAAACATAAAATTAAGGTATGAATAAAATGAGAAATAAAATTTGGACATTACTAAAATTTTATACCTAAAATTGAATGACATAAAAGCATAACAGTATAAGGGTGATATTCAGTAATATCTTACTATAAATAAAAAAACACTCAGCCTTTGAAATCCATTTCACTCAAGTAAACTCTGACACCAAGCCAACTACCTGAACTTCCGAAGCTATGCCATTTGATGCAGGAACTCCAGCAGAGGGTATGTGAGGCAAGGATTCAATTCCTGGAGTAGATACCCCACAGAGGCCTCCCTGGCCCATTTTGGCCTCGTCTTGTCGCACCATCACACCTAAACAGACAAAAGCATGAAAAGTTAAAAGATCGTTTAAAAAATAAAGTATTCATCTATCTATTGTATACAGTAATGCACATGTATAAACACCATTCAAAAGAAAACCATATGGAAGGTTATACACTCTAAAGATAATGCACTAAAAATGGCAAGGTACTTCAGAAATTCTTTATAAATATATCATGAAGCAATATCATTTTATACTTGTTTAACATGCGATAAATGATAGCCTGTTACTGTAAATTGCTATATAAACAGAATTTCTTTTGTTTAAATATAACAAAACTCATATTAGCCATAAGTTTTACTTGAGAAGCTGCACTACTCCATTAGGTTTACATGGAGTTAGTAAATATATATATATATATATATATATATATATATATATATATATATATATATATATTTGACATATATATATATATATATATATATATATAATATATATATATATATATATATATATATATATATATATATATATATATATATATATAATTTGACATAACTTTGCTCATACTTTTTTCAAAAGTTTCAAAAAATTAATAACAACACTATTCCTGAGCAGAAAGTTTTGTGAGCTTCTACATAGCCCATAGTAAGTAATTAGACTTAAGAGTTGACAACTGAAATACTTACAAGCATCCTACATAATGCAAGCTGTGAAGAACAGAATTGTCATAAACAGAGTTGTTTAGCATACATATTAATCTTAATGCAAACAAATATCATTCTTAATGCATACAGTCACAATCGTAGCAGTAAGTATTGCTAGAGAGGAAATGAAGATGGTGGCTTGACTGTAATAAAAAGACTGATAAAGACTTCATGCCTGTACTATTTATACAATATTGTAAATTGCACAGCTGTATCATCAAGGAGATTTCCAGTGTCTGGTGTGTACAAGAGTATTAGCTATGGGGGTTGAACAAAGGCTTTGACATTCAGTTGAGTAGAAGAGCTAACCAGTGATGAGAGAGAGAGAGAGAGAGAGAGAGAGAGGTAAAACTGAAGACTACAACAATGCCCCTCTGGTTCAGTAACTACCAGTTTATACATAGAAAATGGGTGAAGTGTACGAACGTAAAAACAAAAACAAAAGACGGTAAATATCATAAACATAAACAGAAGATGGCAAATACCACAAACATAAATAAAAGACGGTAAATATCATAAACATAAACAAAAGGGTAAAACTGAAGACTAGCCTACTACTGCGGCATGGTTCCTGCCAGTCGCCGACTGGAATATTTATTGCCGTTTGTTAATTTTTTGTATTACGTTTACGTCTTTAGTTCACGTTTATGATATATCTCTTGTTTATTCTTTTAGGTTCAACGCCAAGGGGCTGGTACTTGGTATAATCACGGCACCCATTTTGCACATAAACTGGTAGTTACCGAACCTAGAGGGGGGGGGTAGTAGCCTTCAGTCTTACTGAACAAAGGACACTTTGCCTAGCTTAAAATGGCTCATGCTACTTTAATGCAGACTGTGCCCAAACTAGCCATGGTTACGTGGTTATAATAGTTGCCATTGGACAATCTAGGTTACGTGGGTATACTAGTAGCCATTGGGCAGTCGTCATTTGACAAAAATGACGTAATGCCGAGAAGGATGATATAATTTTATATTTTCTGGCCGACCTGTCGTGTTTAGCACTTAATCTAAGCTCCATATACATTTGTAAAGGCTACAGAGGAGAATAAAAAAATTGCACAGCCTCGTAAGCCACTTATAGGTCAAGGGCTAAAGTAGCCTTCCCGAAGCTATGTCAAAGTGTAATATGCTTTTAATATTTAAAACTAATCATACCTGATTCCGTGAACTGCTCAGAACAGAATACAAAAGTCGCGTTGTGAATTTAAGAAGTCATCGCAATAGAATAACATAGAAACCAGGAATAATTGTAAACAACGGAAATACTTTATTGTCGGGTATTCCCCGTATGGTGTTTCAATGGCTTTCACGACTATCTTGAGATTCTCTCAACCTGTACTATAATAAATCTTCACAGCTAAATAATTCGTTGTAAAAAGAAGTTTTTATATATGAATGAAATAGTTGCATGTATTTTTATTCTTAATTTTTGCTTCATTATGGTCACGATTAACTTGAGATTCTCTCGGCCAGTAATATCTGGAATTTTCATAGCTTGACATTTTTTGTAAAAGAAATTTTTATATGTAATTATATTATTTATACTAACTTTATGCTAATTCCTTCTTTATTATTGGTATTTTAGAGTTAATTTACTGAGTATTTAAAAGAAACTCTATCCTAGTTTATCTACTTTTGATGGGTGGGCCATGGGGTCACATGGACTATTTCGTTGTAAAAAGAATTTTTGATAGTTGATTATATCATTAATAGGCATTTTTATACATAATTTTGCTTTATTGTAAGTATTTTAGAGTTAATTTAATGAGTTTTGAAAGTAACTCTATTTTAATACTTTCGATGGGTTGGCCACCGTCCACGGGGTGTCACACTTCCTTCAGTGGATGCTCTTTGACCTCAGCGCCACCCAAACGCCAACAATTGTATCAATAATGATATATTATTATGCATTTTTATGCTTTATTTTGCTATATAATTGGTATTTTGGGTACATTTATTGAGTTTTGAAAGACACTCTACTTTACTGTAAACACTTCCTTCAGTGGATGCTCTTTGACCTCAGCGCCACCCAAACGCCAACAATTGTATCAATAATGATATATTATTATGTATTCTTATGCTTTATTTTGCTATATAATTGGTATTTTGGGTACATTTATTGAGTTCTGAAAGACACTCTACTTTACTGTAAATACTTTCAGTGGGTAGGCCACGGGGGTGTAACACTCCCTTCAGTGGGTGCTAGATGACCTCAGCGCCATCTAAACGTCAACAATTGTGACAGAAGTCGATGGGAGGAGACTTTTCACCTATACCGGGCCCTATTTCGGTAAATTAACAGTTATACCTTGTATATATTTTCACTGATGTTTTCTTTTCGTACAGGAGTGTTTGTGTTTGCTTCTCCGAGATAATCTGAGAGAATTTAAAGGAATTTGTAGGAGAATAAACTGAGGGAACCTCTTGAGATTGTAGGGTCTTGAAGGCCTATGGAAATACTTCCTAGCATAGGCCTGGTCAAATCGTAGGTGAAAATCTTGACGTAACCGAGTGTAGCTTCTTTCAATATAAATGTTAATCGTTTCTTAACGATTTTGAGATTCGTTGTCGTTATAGCCAATGAAAACGTTAAAGCATTCGGTAATAACGTAACCATCCTAGCTAGGTGTTTAAGTTTGTAGCCTATAACAGTATTCTCCTTGTATTTAAATGCATTTTTTTATCTATTTATTAATTTAATTTAATTTTTTAATAAGTGAGATCCCGTCTTTCTCTATTTCCTTTCTCTAGATCTCGTCTCTCTCTATTTCCTTTCTCTACTTCCTTTCACCACCTCTTTCTTCTCCTTTCTCTAGATCTCGTCTTTCTCTATTTCCTTTCTCTACTTCCTTTCACCACCTCTCTCTTCTCCCTAATGAACACCATTTTCTTTGGAAGCTTGAATTTCAAGTCAATGGCCCCCGTGATCTCGTTCCATATGAATAGCCTAAGGTTCATCATTAGGCTATTAACATAGCCTTCAGGTAAGGTATATAATAACATTTAGATGCGGAATAGTAACAGTTGTATTTCTATATTGCATTCCCATTTGTTTTATGTGAATTTGAGATTGATTTTTATGAGGAAACCGTAGTTTGTTTTAGCGAGGTTTTGAGCCCTAAGTCTAGCCTAGCCTAAGCTTTCAAAAAATGTTTTTTGCTCTGAAGTATTTTACTGGCCAAACTAAGTGCCAATTCTCTGTAACATTAAGCATTTACTAGAGTGTAAATTGCTAGAGTATTTTTAAGTTTAATTTTACGCTTTACACCAATTTTGGTCAGGGAAATATGGAAAAGGATCAATGCTTATTTTTGTATTCCTTTACCCTACATCTAACAGTTAGGCTAATTTGGGACTAATTTGGTAACCCATGGCTTTTGGAGGATAAAAAAAAAAGGAGGGGGTAAATTACACCAATAGTCGTAATAAAACATGCCAAAAACAAAAGCGTAACAGTTGTATGGGTCGTTTGTGTGAACACTAAATCACATTGAGCTTGGGAAGACAAACTGACTGTGGATTCTGTCAACATATGCTATGCTTAATGCTTACCCTTAGTATTTGAATAGTATAGTGGTTCGTACCCTGCTCATTTTCATAGAGAAATTGCCAGAAATTATGAACCCAAAATACTGCTGAAAGTTCACTTACCTGGGTATAATTAAACCAAGGTTTTTCATGCCTGATGTGGGCTACTTGTTGAGCATAATAGACTTTTGAAGAAAAATATTAACAGATATACTGTATACTTGTAAAACTAGTTGTACACATTCAACCTTTCACATATGTTAGTTAACTGTTAAAATTCCTTTCACAGTCCAAAAGAAAATTGCTGTAACCGTAACCAGTATGACTTTCTGAAATCTTTTTCACATTCTGAACTTTTTTTCATGTGAATGGTTTACAGTGTTTTATTTATTCATAGTTTTTGTTATGTATGGGACCACTGAAAAATATTATTCCTTGTGCATCATGCACAGTCAGTTACATAGACTTGTGTCAGGAAGCTAAATCTTTTAGCAAATGTTGTAAATAAGGAAGTGAGTATATATTTTATTATTGGTAAATATTCAGATAAGTTGCTAAGTTTTAGGTTTCTTGTTAAACCAAAAATATTAGTTAGCATTAGACAAGAATTAGCAGTTAATGTTAAATTTACAGTATACAGTACAGTGCTGTGTCGATTACAGTGTTAGACTAGTTAAATGAGATATTAATTTTTTCTTACGCCGTTGAAGTGATACAATTAATTTTTTTTTAACATCATTTTATTTGGTGCACTTAGATATTTTTTGAAAGTGCCATAAACTGATTGCTCATGTGAGAAGTCTGGAATATCTAGTTTACAAAAGATAAAAAAAAAATGAAAAGTTGTAGTACTTTGAAGCACAGAAAACTGCTATATATTATACAGCTAACCTCTGATTCATGGGGATCGTCCCCCATAAATAGCTAAAAATCTGCAAATACTTAAAACCCCTCTAAAAACACTTAGAACTGCCCATTTTGATAGTTTAAACACAGAAAACCCTGTAAAATGCATATACCAGAGTATTTTAATAGTTTTATCACAAAAAAGTGCATTTATTCATGAAAATTATATGAAAATACAGTAATTAGTGAATATTTCTCAGTGAAAAATACTGCGAATGGGTGAATTTTCCGCGAATAATGGCTAGATATGTTCCACAGAGAAACCCGCGAATGCGCGAGTCTGCAAATCATGAGAACGCGAGTACGGGGGTTACTGTACTTAGTAAGGCCATGAGTGGTGTTTGTTGACGCTGGCTGTTGTTATAGACTAGAAGCTGTGTTCTTTGTGGAAACTTAGTATTCTATCTTTTTTCCTAATTATATTTTCTTTCCAGTGATTCAGTTGGTTATTAGAAGAGGCCCAAGATGACAGACTCAAAGTATTTTACAACCACCAAAAAGGGTGAAATTTTTGAGCTTAAGTCAGAATTAAACAGTGATAAAAAAGAGAAGAAGAAGGAAGCTGTGAAGAAAGTTATTGCATCTATGACAGTCGGTGAGTTTCTTTGGATATACTGTAGCTGTGTTTTGGTTTCATTGTGGTGGACCTTTTGGTCTTAAGTAATTAAAATATTACAGAATTGCTGAAGTATTGATCTGTGTTATATTTACACTCCCTCACTGTGTATGTTTATATTTTACTAATATTTATTTGCGTCTACAAAGCTTTTCAGTATAGAGGTTAAAGGGATGCACAGAAAACTCTTTACAGGTATATTCTTGAAACTGAGAAGTTACTAAAGGAAATGCTCCATTACAGTGAACCTCAGCTTTTGATTGGTGCAATTGCTTTATTTTATCCATAACTTGAACCAGTTTCTTTAGTATTCAAAGGGACACTCACCCACCTTACTCAGTTTGAAGCTTCAGTTCAGCCAAAATAGATTACAAATATTCTGTGATATTTTATCCAAGTTATCACTTTCTGTTAGTAATACTTTGAGGAAAGAAGCTTACATAGTATTCCTTATAGTAAGTTTTTACTTGTATTTTTATTTTATCAGGCAAGGATGTGTCAGCCCTTTTTCCTGATGTTGTTAACTGTATGCAGACTGACAATTTGGAACTGAAGAAGCTTGTTTACTTATACCTTATGAATTATGCCAAGTCCCAGCCAGACATGGCCATTATGGCTGTAAATACTTTTGTCAAGGTAAGGCGTACATCTGGTGAAGGTCATCTCATTCAAGAAGTAATTGTGTTACGATATATTGTTGCATAATTTGTAGTTGCCAGGTATTTTAAGTTTGCTCAGTTGAAATTGGTCTGACGATATATGATTAGACAATGAATTGCCTGTTCAGTCAAGTGATTGATAATTATTTTTTTTTGTTACTTACAGGCTTATTTGTTCATGAGACTTACCTGCCAGATATATATATAGCTGTATTCATCCACAGAATCAAATTCTCTCATACACGCAGTGTTTGTCAGGTGGTTAGTACCTTAATCCCGCCGCTTGGGAGGCGGGTATCAGAACTATTCCCATTTTCTATTCAGATTTTCTCTGTCGCTGGACTGCCAACACCTGCTTGTCAGTTCCTCCGCTTTGGATTTTCAATATTTTGTCATTTGAGTATTTTGCTGTTTTTTGTATTCAACTGATCTGTGACTTGGCATACGCCGGAATGTTTTTGATTTTGCTTGACTTTTTATAATTATATATGTCTACTTCTAGCTATCGTAGGTCTGTAGGTTTGGCAATGTAGGCGCAGGCTATCAAGACTTTGATAGTTCCTCACTTTATGTATGATATGTAGAGGTATTCAATGCTGTATGATAATCGTAATGAATGTGTGATTGTCTGAGGTGAGTGGCGTAATATAACCTATATGCTTAAATTGAGCGTGATAGGCTTATGAAAATCTTCCAGAGTGTTTTAGGTTGGTCGGTCAGGGATTTTCACGCTAGTAACTAGCTGTAGTCCTAATTTAGTGTTACTTTAAACCTGGTAGTTTGTTGTGCAATAAAATTCCCTGGCTCAAAAAAGGGAGTCACGTGCTCTGAAAACTAAAGTGAATGCAACTCAAACGCATAGTGTTAGTGCTAGTGCCCCTAGTGTTGTGGAGGGGCGTCAGATCGGCCCCTATAATGCTCTAGGCCTGACCTCTGTCGAACTCCCAGGACCAGGAGGGGCATGTCGAAGTCGCATGAGGGTTACGGGGGCTTCCCACCCGATCTGGCGTCCCTTCTGCAGGTCCCTGATGACGCTACCCAGGCTGCCAGGGATCGTGCTCAGGGCACGATCCTGAAGGATTGCTTCTCGTCCTCCGACACGTCCTCCCGCCACGGGGTTGGAGCTCGGTTGGACTCTCGCCTCTTAAGAGAAGAGAGAGAGGACGCCACGCCCTCTTCCTCTAGACGTTTGTACTCTTCCCGAAAAGTTGCGTGGATATTCCTCTGCAGAAGAGAATAAAGTGTTTTTCTAATGATCACTACTCGACCCCCTGTCGCTAGCTTAAGGCAAGGGCAGAGCTTTTTCCTGTGGAAGGAAGTATACGCCTCTCGCCCCTTTCCTTCTCTCCAGGTTCAGCCCTTCTTCCAGAGAGTGGCTTCTCCAACGCTGTAAGATTTTGTTGGGTTTGCAACAACAGCTGGATGCTCTCATGAACCTTTCAAGATTCGAATCTGCCTGTTAAGAGGTACAGACTTTAACCTTTCGTCTCCGCTTCAGGAACGATACAGAGCGTCTGTCGTCTAGAGAGAGTGTTTAGTGGCTTCCTATTCGTCTTCCCGAGTTGAGGTGTTGGCCTTTCTCTTGTCTAGCGCCAGGAGCGTCTTTGCTCTTCGGGCGCTTTCTCACGCTTCAAGGCCTCTCACCTTGACGCCGGGCGCCGCCTAGCATGACGCGACCGCCACGCCAGACTCTCTTCAGTACTTGCCACGGAGCTCTCGCGCGTCACGCCATGACGCCCGCGCGTCGGATAGCTTCAAGTCTTGTGTTGACGCCCACGCCTGCAGTTGTTTCATTGATGACCAACTTCCATCTGCTGTCCTTCTGTTCAAGCTTCGCAGATATGTTTCTACTTAAACGTGATACAGAGAAGATTAGCATGGCTCGCGCAAGTATGACACGCTAATCGACTCCTTCCTCATTTTTTATGTTTCTATACGATGCCGAGGAAGAAGAAACTCTGCCGTTCCAGGAGTTCCCGCCACGACGCTAATCGAGAAACAAGTTCCTTCACCAAGACCCGCCATTTATCAGACATCCTTGTCTGTTTAAGGATTTGTTTGGAAGAGAAAACTGCTTTCGCTTCTTCTTCTTCCTCTGATCATCGAGTTGGCTTTTTCTCAGTGATCTGAAATCTCCCTGACTTTCAACAAATGAAGAAGTCCTCTTCTACCTCGAAGGTTTTAAGAAAGTCTTAGACTGGATGTCTTGACTAGAAGAACCAAATAAAACTTCTGGATTTTTTTTGCATCTATTCCCTCGACTTTGTCGGGAAAAGTGGAGTAAAAGTTCGCACACAGGGGAAGATATGGGCAAAACAGTAACCTATCATAGTCAAGGCATATTTTTCAAAGTAATGATATTGTAGATATCGTACTTGTCCTCTTCCATGAAATTTCCATCTTTACTGATCATGGCACCTCAAAAGGATTCAAGCACGTGGAAGTTTTTAAACTGGATGGAATGGCTGCCTAGGGCACCAAGGCAGTCAGTCGTATTAGTCTGGGGAGCTTGTCCATAGCTTCGTATGCCACAACCTCAGCCATGGTTCAGATCTGACCATTTAGCTTCATTTAGCTCTTTAAAGCTAGAGTTTTGTTTCATTTTTTGGCTTTTCATTCCTGTCATAAAAACATCAAACCCAGTAACGGCAAGCAAATAAATACCCCAGACCTGGCAAAAACTCCATTTTCAGGAAAGGCCACTCAAGACCTCTTCGTCCTCAAAACTGCATCTCTCAGCGAACGCTTGCCACTCGTGTCTCAGATCAAAAGTAAAAGCTGAAAGCTCAAATTTCAGGAGGCTCTTCCACGGGCAACCCAAACCCGTACCACGAGAGAGAGAGTTTTTTCTGAAAGGAATGTTACCCCAAGAGAGGTAGCAGTGACTCCCTTCATCTCCAGATGCCAGTTGGAGCCAGGCTTCATTTGCTCAAGCCTGAAAAAGAGTGAGGGGCAGATGTCCCTCTCCAAGTTAGAGAGAGGTTACTTGATTCCTTCCTGTTTTCCGCCTTTTTGTTTTTGCCCAACTGCCTTCCTGCAAACAGAAAATTATTTGACCTTTCTGAACAGATGTTCGAGCGGAGAGCAGTGGAACAGTCTTGACCAAAATCCCCGGGATTTATAACAGATTGTTTAGTCCTAAACATTCAGTAGGCTGGGACCTGAGATCTTGGATGGGTCAACAGGTTAAACAACTTGGTCCGGAAGGACAAGTTCAAGATGAAACGTTTCAGTCTATTTTAGGAGCTTCTTCATCCCGGGATTGATGGTGTCTTTGGATCTTCAAGATGCATACTTCCACGCCCACCATCCGCTGCTCAAGTGCATTCAGGTTGTCTTGGGGGGGACAAGACGTACCAGTCAGGGCTCTGCTTTGGACTGCACAACGGCCATACTACTTGAAAACACCGCTCGTCCGATCAGGTGTTTACGAACGTTTTCTCATGATGGCTGGAAGAACATACCAGATGGTGGCTGTCACATTTGCCTCGAGTCAGCCCCATGATTCTATCTGTCGCACGCCAGGATCTCACAGACTTCTGACGACTGGTTGATCTTGAGCGTCGTCGGCCGGGGGGTGTCTGAGGACCTTCATTTGACTTGATCTAGTGGAGTCCCGATTTCTGATCTGTGGAGAAATCGCAACTGATCCCCTCTCAGTCCATTGTGTCTGGGAATTCAGATGATTTAGCGGCTTTTATAGCTCCGGCCTAAGAACGCAAGTCTTTGTAAAAAGCTCTGTAGGCTCTTCTTGAAAAGGAAACATCTGTGAGGGAATGGATGAGTCTGCTGGGGACTCATTTCTCGCTGAGTAGCGTTTGTTTCTCTGGGGAAGGCTGCAGATCTTCAGGCCTCTCCAGTTCTTTTGTTGGAGAACTGAAGAACAAGGGAAGACTTGGAAAAGATAGAAATTGAGAATCCTTCCTCCATAAAGAGGATCTGTGGTGGTCGATCCAACGGAATTGGGGAGAGGATCTCCCTCAAGCTTCTGAGCCCCAACCTAGTGTTGCTTTCTCCGGACGCTTTCTAACGGCTAAAGATAACACTGGGAGGGAGAAAGTGTCAGAACCTGGAAAGGGCAACAGCTGTCCTGGCACATCAACATCAAAGAGTTGGCAGCATCTTTAGCCGGCCAAGTCTTCGAGGTCCAAGTTTACAATCACGCTGTTCAAGGTTCGACAACAACCTGGACAATACTTGCTCCCTGTTCAGCCTTGTAAGAGAAATTATCCTTTGGGCTCTAGGCTGTACATTACAATCCTCAACAAGATTTGGTTGCAGAGGTAGAAAATGTTCGAGCAGACTGCTCTGTTGGCGCAACTCCCCTTCCAACGGAATGGACCTTCATCAGAGGTCGCTGGCATTTTTGAAATTTGGGGGTCGCCATCTTGTCCAGGATTTTCACGACCTCAAGAACAGCATGGCCCTCATCTACTGCCTATCTGTACTGACCCAGGAGCAGTGGCGATAGAAGGCTTCTTCCTGGGATTGACATTTCTGATGTTTACTTTTTCCCCTGCCTCAAAATTTGGGAGAAGTGCTTCGCAAAGTTCATGGCTCTCAAGGAACAAGAGATGACTCTATCCCGCTGTTTTTCCTCTAAACCAAATGGTTTTCTGTGGAGATTCTCTTCTGGTTAGTGATGCCCAGACCTTACCTTTGAGAGCAGATCTGTTTGGTACAAACCCACTTCACGAGATATCTTAAACTTCCTCACAAACCTGACTCTTTCAGACTATCGAAATTGGTCAGAGCGAGGGGTTTTCTGGCGAGGGCACGGCCATCGCTAGAGCCAGAAGAGCTTCATCTAAAGGTATATCTAGTGGTAAAGTAACCTTCAGACCTTCAAAGGCAGAAAGAAGAAGGAGTTTCCTCTTCCTCTATCATTTGAGCCAAATAGCTGATTTTCTTCTTTTAAGAGAAAACTCGTTAGCAGTCCTAACTATCAAGGTTATCGGAGCATGCCGCATTGTTTTCAGACAGAGGATTAGCTTTGTCTAATATAATTTCCGACGATCTCTTGAGATCTTTAAACATCTAGGTCTTCCTATTCCCTACTTGGAATTTGGATGTTGTGCTAAGTTTTAATGTTTGTCCTTTGAGCCTTCCACTCATGCATCTCTTAAGGGCGATGTTACTTAGAAAACGTCTTCCTCATTGCTCTGGCGACGTAAGAGAGTGAGTGAAGTTCAGGCTTTGTGGGCATCAAGGAACACAATGCTGTCTGCTCGTTGTCCCTAAGTTCCTGGCTAAGAATGATAGGTCTTCTAACCCTTTGGACAGAGCACTTGAAACAAAGGTTTAGCAGACTAGCTTGACAGAATCCTGAGAGAGTTCTGTGTCCAGTTAGAGCCTCAAGTACTACTGAAGAATCACAGACCCGAGGTCCATCGACACTTTTTATGGTGTCGTGAAACATCCTGTTAATCCCCTATGTCGAAGAACGCAATTGGCGCATTCTTCATTAGGGACGTCATTAAGGACGCACACTTCAGTTGTGCGAAACCCAAGTTGTTGGAGAGTTAACGCCACGAGGTGAGGGCAGTCGCCACTCCATGGCATGCTTCAAGAAAAATATGGCGCTCAGTGATATTATCAGCGCATTTTGGTTGAATCAGCGTTTGCCTCACACTCTTAAGAGATGTCAAGGTAGCTAATGAAAATTGCTATTTTGGGACCACTGTTGCTGCTTCAGCAACCTTGGGGACAAGGGGGTCCATCCTGATCCTATCTTTTTTAATTGTGTTTTTTATGGTTGATGGGCCGACTGACTGGTGGCAGTCTTCCCAATCTTTGCATAATCAAAGTGCTGGTTAGGTGGTTGGTAATGCCAAAGTGTCCTGGTATTATGGGCCATGATCTAGTCACATTGTGTCACGCCTGACAGATCATCCAGCAGTCGCCAGCTATCGTGGTCACTACCTGTGGGTCTCTAGTAAAGCAGAAGCAGGCCAGTGACAGTAACCACTCAGTCAGCTACGCATACCAGATATGAACCAAACAATTTTATCTCAATAAATTGGTTTTTTCCCATTATTCTTGGCTGCCCTACCTCCCAAAGGTGGTATTCAGCTATATCTGGCAGGTAAGTCTCATGGAAACAAAATGATATTTAATGATAAATAAAGTTTGTTCATACTACCTGGCAGATATATATATTTATATTGTCTTCCCCTCCTCCTCCTCAGGAGACAGCATGTTAGAAAAATCTCAAAGAAATGGGAATGGTTTCTTGATAATTCCCAGCGGCGGGAATGGCACTAACCACCTGTCCAGCCACTGTGCCGCGAATTTGAAATTGTCGGACTCTTTCGGAGACTACAGCCATATATATCTGCCAGGTAAGTATGAACAAAACTTATTTTTGATTATTAAACACACTTCTATACGTAACTCACGAACAAATCAGTTTTATTTGTAGTTTCAGAAGTGAATATATTATGTGTCCCTGATTTTTGCTTTAAAAATGCATCTTCTCAGGATTGTGAGGACCCAAACCCATTAATTAGAGCTTTAGCTGTCCGGACCATGGGTTGCATCAGAGTTGATAAGATCACAGAATACTTATGTGAGCCATTGAGGAAATGTCTCAAGGATGAAGATCCATATGTGCGGCAATCCGAGAAGGAAATTTCATGTCGGACATCAACAATTAAAGGCTATTACTTTTCATTGTGGGGGCGGATTCTCATTGTCAGATTTTCAGTAACCTCTCGGGCCCCTTGAGATACTTTGATACTTTCAAGTGCTCTCAACCTTTCCTGAACCCTCCTTCACAGTTTTGCCCTTCTCCTCCAGTAAATCTGCCTTCGCATCTCAAGAACGCATGGTCTCCTCTGCCCAACTCTTCTCTGGCTTCTTCTCCGTGAAGGAGGAGTCATGAAGTTCAAGCCATCAGTTTGTTCATTGAGCTTAGAGGTCAGGATATATATATAACTGTATTCCGAACTGACAGAATTTCAACTTTTGAGATCATGGTTTGATAGGGATTGGGGTAAGAGTGAGTCAGTCTCATGTCAGGGCTCAAATTTACTAGCCAGGATGAAAGTATCGAACCATTCCATTTTCAAATTCAGATTTTTCTTTCTGTCGCGGTACTGTCTAGCATTCGTTTTAAGTAGCACAACTGAGGCTAAATTTGTTGTGCCAAGGTTGATTCTCTTTGACTTCAAATTGTGTCATTGGGAGAGGCTTTTGTGGACTGTTTTCCAGAAGAATTTGCTCTGATTGCTCTTCTGATGTCACCTTCTGTGAGAGGCTTTCCAGCCTTTCAGACCCACTGGATGTGAAGACACACCTTTGAAGACTCCTCCCCAGACAGCCATACGCACAAACCAGACCAATGTTGGCGGAGCAAACTCAGAGACATTTAGAGTTGACAAGAACCAAACTTGACATTTTTTGTTGGGTTGACAGACATACGCCCCAGTCAGTTAGCCTATGCTCACCATTACAACCTCCCAATTATTGTCAGTGGTTGGGCCCTTTGACTTATGGTCATGATCTAGTTAAAAATGTCCAAAAAGTGGTATCAGATCATCTAGAACTCACCAGCCTTAAAGTAGGTCACTGACCTTGCTGGAGATCACCTGCATTGGGTGAAAAAGAAAAGAGATGTCCCAAACAGGTAAGGGAACCAGGAACCTTCCAACAGTGAAATTGTTTCCAAAATGTTATTATTACAGAATCAAAACATTATTGAAACTAGGAGAAAGGGTAAGGTTTTGAACAAACACATTCTGATATTTTAATGATAAAAACGTTTGATAGCAGCGGATTCAGACAGATGTTCAGTCGACTGCACTAGAAAATCTGGCAGGAAACAACAATCCAGCTGTGCTGAATGGGTAGTTATAATCAGAAAAGTTTGAGAATAGATAAATTTCGAGGCTGGAGAATATCATATAATCTAAACTATGTGAAAAGGAACAAAGCCTACTACAAATATCATTTCTTTTGTATACTGGACTAGATACTTATATAAAACTTACTTGTTCTCCCACTTGAGGTGTTCCTTTCAATTTCCCCAATTGTTGCCAAAAATCCTGCAGTTCCTCCATCAAAATAAATCTAACATGTACATAACTTTCAAGTTTAACATTTACGCCAATCTAGGCTACCTGTAGACGCCAATCTACATCCCCTTTAAGCCTCCACCATCCTACCTTACGCCTGCACATTTAACTGGAGGGGTTCCCTCTCCATAATCCACCTGGAACCATCTTCACCAGGTGTTTTTAAATATAATTTCTCTTTGCATTTATCACCAATATGTTTTCGATATAATTGTTCAATCTTTCAATTTTATTATTGCCTTACAAAATTTTAAATTTTTGGCATTATGTAATAGTGATTTTTCCCATAGAGGCATTTCTTCTTCAAAACCATGGGATACTTGCTTGGAGATCCTTTGCCGATTTGACCTTTTCATTTACTATGATCCAGGCCAGATATGAGCCTAGGAACCCGATTGCCTGGCTTGTTGCTCTCCAACTTTGGTTCTTTTTCTTTAGCTTCAAACCTGGGAATTTCAAAATTCATGAGCCATTTTTTCCATCAGTTGGGAACTTTTATTATCCCTTGTCACCTGATTTGAGTCTAGTTTTTCACTCAGCCCAAGAACTTGATCTTTTCCTGCAAGACTTAAGGAACACCTTTCCTCCCCTCCTATAGCTGACCTCATTTCCAATCTTTAGATTTCACCTGAGAAATGCAAATGAATTACCTCACTGTATTTTCATCTTCCAGTGAAGATAAAGTAGTTCCATACTTCTGAAGAATTTAACTATCATCTTCCTTCCTTCCTTGCCAAACATATTCCTACTTATATATCTAACACAGTGTTAATGTCTGTTTTGCCCTCCATTCACAGAGATGGGGAAAATACAATTAAATGATTCTAATTGCATTAAGAATAAAAGGAGACAAGAACTCATTCATGATCATTTTGTTTGTAATCTTAATAAAGAACTTGCAGCATTTTTGTTTGAAGCAAATTTTTGATAAATTTACAACACCTCTGGTTGAACTTGCATTCAATCTGGCAGGTTGTTTTCCATGAAGTCTCTCTGCTTGAAGACTTAACTTTCTTTCCCATTAAATATTGGAAAACATTAAGATGGCTATAGGGGATCTTTCATTATTTTTAAGGGGCATAGCACTCACTACCCATCTAATGCTATGGACCAATCCACTTCCTCATCATTAACGATATTTTTCAGCTTTCTAAATTTTGATACCATCTTCCTCATTTCATAGGGAAACACATTGAGATTCAGATGCTGTAAAAGTTTAATCCATCTTTCTGCCATCCTTCCGCTTTATTTGAATTTACCCAGAACTAATATTTTAGAAGGTGCTCCAAAGATTGCAAACCATTATTAAAGCTGAAGTTAATGATCCAAAACTGGGTCTTATCAGATGTGATCTACCGATTACATTCCTCTTTCTTCTATCTCTCCAGACATCCATTGCTACAATCTCTAGAGGTGGAAGGTACAACTGGTTTAAGTATCAGGGCTACCTTTTAGAGAACCTCACAACTTTACAGAAGAGTCTGGGAAGCTTTTTCAGGAACCAGGTCCACTGTGAACTTCCATTAGCTTCCATACTTTAGTTCACTTCCGACTAAATTAGATGTGGGCTTCATCATTGGGGAAGAGACTGTTTCCTTCTTCCAGGGGGACAGACAGCTTCTCCTCAAAATTGGTATTCTTAGGTGACCCTATCAATCTTCTTAACTTGACCTTCATTTCCCTAATACTTTATTAGCTTTTTAAATCATTCATACTCTTTAACTCTTCCTGATTCAAACTCATGACAATGCATGCAAGTCACAGTTGAGCTGCCACACAGTAAAGATAAAAATTAGCAAATGTACCCATTTTAACAATTCAATGAGCCATTGGGAAGAGTTAAATTTCCATGGAAATTAGACAACTCTCTAGCGATTTGCATAAGGAAACCCTCTCACCCCCTCCATTTATGGATTTTTTCCAGGTAGATTCCATTTTCCCCATATCTTTGATTTTCTCCAAATTAAAATAGCCAAAACTCCCAAATTCTTCTTTGCATATTGCAACTGATCAGTTTTTTCATCATCTCTGATGCTTTATATTAAAAATCCTGACCACAAGACTTTGAAAAGATTTGGGTTGATGATTATTATTCTAATAGCAAGAGACCCTTTAATACTCAGAGAGAGAATGCTTTGACAGATTACTAGACCTGATTCTGTTTTTTCAGGAACAAATTAACAGAAATTCATTTTTTCACTAAATCTCTCTTTCATATTTTAAGCTTAAACATTTGATGGGAGCTATTATGTATACCTTTTAGATAATCTTCTAGTTTGATAAGATTATGAACTTACTATTATTTGGCACAATTGGTGCAGGGATGATGAAAACAGAGGTTAAAGAAAATTCCTTATTCACCTATTTAAATTAACTTAATATTGTAGGCTTGACCTTCAAATCGAACTAAATGTTACATCCTTTTCATTCCAGTTCTGAAAGGTTCTTAATACTTCCAAATTAGCAGAGGAGACTGATTTAATTGAACCAACTCTTTTAGATGAGTTGACGGTTGTTCCTCTAGTATCTGTCTAAAAAACCTCTCCTTTTCCTGAACCTACTGGATATTTTCCACGGGCACTACCAAAGAAGTTAATCTTCATGTTATTTCTTAATCCTCAAAATGGAAACATGATTTTATGTGATTGACATTTGAGATTACTTATACTCAACTTGCATTGATTTGGGTTACTGATTAAACAGGTGTTGGCTAGTTCGGGAATGACAATTGTAAATAATGATTGTTGTGGTTAACGGAAAAATTTATTGGAAAAATCTATAAAATCAGTTTACACATACAACCTTACCTGTTAGTTACATATAGCTTTTAGTCTTTGACGCCACGCAAAATTTAAACGCGCATGGCAGCGCCTAGTCCAATATCGGGTGATCGCCTTACCTGCCTCTGTTGGGGTACTAGAACCATTCCAACATGCTCAGGAATAATTTTGCCGTCACGCAAGCACATTGTTGTCTGTACTTGTTTAAATTTCATTGTATCTGCCTCACATCGAGCTGTTTTCACTCTGGTGAAGTACTCTTTGTTGGTTTGCGGCTTTGCCAGTTATTTTGTCACCTATTTAGTCAGGTTTTCTGATAATTATGTCAGATTCTGGGTCTTATACCTTTAGGGTTTGCAGCAAAGGCTGTAAGACGAGGGTTATCAAGGCAGTCTTGATCCTCATTCAATTTGTGTGGCTTGTAGAGGCTCAGGAATGTTCATATGAGAGGAAGTGTGGATGAATGTGTGTCATGACTGAAAAGATTGGAAGGCTCTATCTAAGTATGTAAAGAAGTTTGAGAAAGATAGAGCCAGAAAGCTTAGCTAGAAGTTCTTCTTCTCTCTCTCAGAAAACCGAATTCCCTTTAGCTATGCAGGAAACTTTCTATTAATATCCCTGTGGCTACTAATATTCCTATTCCTGACTCTGATATCCCTGAACCCGTTATCGTGTCTGGAGTATCAAGTCCAGATGGACGCCAGATTTAACCTTATTGTGGGCGCCATGGAGGATATTACGCACGTGAAATCCCTTCATGATCGTGATGGATTCTTTCCAAAATATTGTGAATAATTTATGCAGTGCAAAGTGTTAGTGTGGTGGAGGAGGTGGTTGCTCGGCCTACTGCTCTCCCAGACCAAGCCTCCTGTCAAGCCTCCCCTGCTCCTGGGAGAAGACATGCTGAAAGTCCAAGGGAGGCGAGTGCGGGTCTGCTCACGAGCAGCCGCCCCTAACAGTCCTGTTGTTTCCCAGGCTGTTTCAGAGCGCCTTGAAAGGCGACTCACAGGAAGTGTCTTTCTTCTGCCCAGTGATTCAACACTTAGAGGCTGAGATTTTCGACGAGTCAGACCATTGAAGAGGTCCAGGAATCTTTCGCCTTCAGCTGTGTTCAGAAGAAGAAGCCATTTCGCTTATCACAGCCTTCCTGTAGTTTTTGGGAGAGTCCGAGAGATTTTCGTCGCCAGAAGAGTCTTCTCCCAGGCGCAAGGCTCATGTGCGCAAGAGGGCATAAGACTTCCCATTCGGTGTTGCCCAGCCGCCTCGGTGTTTCTCCTTGGTTTCACGGTGAAGCCTATTGTGGCTTTTGCGCTCTTCCTCATCACGATCCTGGCTCTACTGATCATCGCCCTCAGTTGGATCCTCGCTCACTCATGACTTTCTTCGAGCGATGCACAAGAAAATTGGAAGCATTCTGATGGCTCGAAGGCCTGGGGTTCTTCTCCAGCTAAGCCTTCTTGAAGTATTTGACGCCTCCTTCGCCTCGAGCTCGGAGCGCCCAGCACGAAAAGCTCCTCCTCGATCTGTGTCTCTTTGATCCTCCTTGGTTCAGGCTCAGGCTCAGACGCCAGTCAGGCTCAGGCGCCTCAAGATTTAGCGCCCTCTCAGGCTCAAGCGCCCAGGTAGCGCCAGGTGAGGCGCCATCCCAGGCTCCCTTTGTGGCGCCAGTTCAGGCTCCTCTTGTGGCGCCAGTTCAGGCTCCTCTTGTGGCGCCAGTCCAGCTCCTCTTGTGGCGCCCACCAGGCTCAGGCTCCTCCTCAAGCTCTTATTCAGGCTCCTACCCTCCTTCACAAGATGTGTATGTGCAAGCGAAAGGTTTTTCCTCCTATTCGCCTGAGGAAGAAGTTGTGAAGAGTTTCCTGAAGACGAACCAGACTTTCTCGCTCGATTATAAGAAGCTTCTGCTTCTTTATTGATAATTTTCCTGAGGATTTTGCACCTGGCACCAAGCTTCCCCTCTCTCAGTACGCAAGAGACTCAAGCTCCTACCTCTTCCTTATGAAGTTAGTGCTTTCTATTTCAGCCAAAAGGCATTAAAGAAAATGAACTCCTGGTTGGAAGACAAACGTGATCAGGGAAAACCACTTTGGCTTCCCTCCTTCCAAGCTTTCTACTAAGACAAGGCTTGCTACGACACTGGGGAAGTTTTCTCTCTGGGAGCTTGCCTCTCAGGAGACTTCTCCAGTCTCGTTGACTCTACTGGTCGTTTCATGGCATGAACTCTGCTCGGATTTTTTCTTCTCCTTCAGAGTTGGACCACCTTTGGAAGAACGTTTCAGAGTTTTGGAAGTCATCAGTTTTATGGACTGACTATTACGCTTTTGCAGGGAAGGCAAAGTCTTTTGGTCTTTCCGGCGCATTTCGATGATTTCTCTTCTGTTATGTCCTGCTTAGATAAAGGGATTCGTGACAGTGCGCCTGAGTTAGCCTCCATCTTCACGTTAGGAGTTCTTAAGCGACAACTTTGGTGCTCTTTTTGTCGTCGGGAGTTTCTAGGACTCAAAGATCGGCTCTTCTTTTCGCACCTCTGGATAAGAAGTACCTTTTCCTCAAGAACTTGTGGCCGAAGTGTCGAAATCCCTTACTCAGAAGTCCACACAGGACCTTTGGCTAATCCACTGGAAACCAAAAGCTCCTCAACCTTCTCTGCCAGCGCAAACTCGCCCTCTAGTTAATCAAGATAGCCCTTTCGTGGCAGGCCCTCACCCGCACAGTATCTCGTTTCCGGGCAAAGCAAGATTTGTCTCCAAGACTATCAAACCCTCAAGTAAAAGTGATCACTGCATGTCCTCCATGCACTAGTCGAGCCAGACTTCAGCAGTTCTGGCAAATTTGGGAGGAGATCGGAGCGGACCAGTGGACCACGTCCGTGCTAAAGGAAGGATATTCTATCCCCTTCCTCAAGAGGCCCCCTCTGCAACAGAACCTTTAGCTTTGACAGCATATTCCAGCAACTTAGAAAATGCTGCGGTTCTGATGGAAGTAGACTCATGCTTTTAAAAGGAGCGATAGAGATCGTGGAAGAAGTCAACTCTCCAGGCTTTTACAACCGCCTTTTTCTTGTTCCAAAGGCCTCAGGCGGCTGGAGACCAGTCCTGGACGTGAGTTCTCTCTAACCACAGTGGAGAAAACCAGTTTTCGATGGAGATTTGACGCAATCCGTCCTCAATTCTCTTCGTCCGGGATTGAAATAGATCTGCAGGGTTCTCACATTCGATCCATCCCGCGTCAGGAAGTTTCTTCGCCGTTTTCCAGGAGAAGACTTATCAGTTCAGGACTCTGTGCTTCGGCCTGTCCACAGCCCCCCGGGTATTCACAAGAGTTATGTCCACTGTTGCCAAAGCTCTTCATCTCAGAGGAATAAAGATCTCTCTCTATCTCGACGATTGGCTCCCTTCGTTCCCAGTCTCAGCCTCAGTGCTTGGAGGACGGTAACAACTCGACTTGACACAGAAGCTAGGACTTCTAATCAATTGAAGAAGTCTCACCTATCTCCCTCACAATCCAGGATCTATTTAGAATGAGACTGGAAACAGTTCCTTTTCTGGCTTTTCCGTCAGATCAAAGAATCTCGGACTGTCTCAAAAGTCCAGAACTTTCTGGATATGGATACCTGTTCGCAAAGGCTTGATGAGCCTCCTGGGAACTCTGGCGTCAATAGAAAGTTTGTCTCCCTGGGGAGATTTCACATGAGGCCCCTTCAATTCTACCTCAGGGGAGCAATGGAACAGGAAACGCCCAGACTCCTTCTCCTTTCCAATCTCGACCTTATCAAGGAAGATCTAGGTGGTGGTTAGATCAAGAAAATTAGAGAAAGGTCTCTCTATTTCCGTCTTAACCCGAACCACTAACTGTTTGCAGACTCGCCAGAAGTAGGATGGGGAGCGACGTTGGGTGTAAAAGAAATTTCAGGTTTGTGGAATGCGACAGAAAAGAATGGCACATCAACAAGAAGGAGTTGAAAGCAATCCACCTGAGTCTCGTACACTTCCTACCATTCGCATATAGGGACAAACAGTTCTGGTTCATTCAGACAGCACCACAGCGTTGTCTTACATAAAAACAGGGGCACTCATTCTTACTCCTCAGCGAGGTAGCAAGAGACCCTCCTTTTGTGGGCAGAGAAGCACAAGATTCTGCTCCTAACAAGATTCATTCAGGGAGCCTCAACGTGAGAGCGACTCTTGAGCAGGAAGCACCAGGTTCTGTCCATAGAGTGGATTTTGCACAAGAAGTGTGCAAGTCGCTGTGGAGACTTTGGGGTCAACCTCTGGTAGACCTGTTCGCGACGCAACAATCGAACAGGCTCCCAATCTTCTGCTCTCCTGTCCCGGGACAAGCAGCCTTCCAGACGGACGCAATGCTACTGAATTGGTCGGGTCTGGACCTTACGCCTTCCCGCCGTTCAAGATGTTAGGTGCGGTGTTGAGGAAATTTCAGCACCACTCCAACACCAGGATGACTTTGATAGCCCCTTCTGGCCTTCCAGGGATTGGTTCCAGTTCTCATGGATCTCTCTTGATCGACTTCCGTGAGCCTTCCAAACAGAGTAGATTTACTCAGACAGCCCCACTTCAGGAGATTTCACGAAAACCTGTCAGTCTGTACAACTCATGCTCAGACTATCGAACGCCTACTCAGAAGCAAAGGATTTTCGAAGCGGCGGCTCAATCCATCGCTAGAGCCAGAAGACCATCTTCGATCAAGGTCTATGAGTCCAAGTGGAATATGTTTCGTTCATGGTGCAAAGATCATGACATTTCCTCTTCCAGAACCTCGGTGACAGATTGCGGATTTTTCTTTTGTTCCTCAGGAATAAGAACCTTTCTGTATCCACAATTAAAGGTTATCGTGAGCATGCTGGCTACTGTTTTTTCGTCACAGAGGTTTGATATCTCTAATAACCAAGATATAACGGACTTATTAAATCCTTCGGTACCTCTAAGAGGTCAGATGCTAAAGTTGTTTCGTGGAATCTTGATGTAGTCCTGAAGTGGCTTATGTCTGAGAAATTTGAACCTATGGATTCTGCTTTTTAAGAGATCTTCACGAGGAAAACCCTCTTTTAGTTTTGTTAGCTACAGCTAAGAGAATCAGTGAGATCCATGCCTTGGATAAGAGAGTAGATTCTCTGCTTCAAAAGCAATTTGTTCTTTCAAACTGTTTTTTATGGCAAGAGAACGACCCCTTCGCACTGGCACGCTCTTTTGAGATTCCGAGTCTGTCGGAATTGGTAGGTAAGGAGCAGGAGAGGTTCCTCTGCCCAGTCAGATTTTGAAATATTATTTGAAAGGACTAAAGATATTAGGGTCCTTCAGATTCCTTATGGTGTTGGTCAGGAACCTCTTAGACCGATGTCCAAGAATGCCATGTCCTTTTTTATTAGAGATCTGATTTCTGAAGCTCACTCCAATATTTCAGAGAATGATTTGAAATGTGTAAAGTGAAGGCTCACTAAGTGAGGGCTATCTCTACTTCTCTCGCTATAAAAGGAACCTCTCCCTTCAAGATATTGTGCAAGCAACCTACTGGAGATGTAAGTCTGTATTTGCTTTGCATTATCTCTCGCAAGTGCAGACAGTGTTTGATGAGTGCAGCACGTTAGGGCCCCTTTGTTGTATCTGGCACGGTAATGGGTAAAGGGGGCAAAGGAGGATTAACCTACCTTTACTTTACTTTTTTTTGGAGTGTGAAGGTTTTTTACGGTTGTCTGTGAGGGTAAGTGTTGGATAGTTTTACCTCACAGTTGGTTTTGGTTTTTATGGTTATGCTTTTTCTTGTGTTGGGTGACCCTTTGTAATTCATGATGTTTGTGCTGCGCCTGAGCAGGGGCATACTTGTGGTATTGTCATGTGCCATGTCCTAGGTGACTGATACCCAGCTTAAGCAATCTGCGACCAGGTCATTATACTCGCGTTGTTAAGGATAGCAGGTTACTGAGGCAGTAACTGTGGAATCAGCTACCTTAGCAGGTGAGGAACTAAGAAATTTTTACATTAATAACTTAATGTTTCCAACAACTCTTTTTAGCTGTCATTGCCCCACCTCCTAAAAGGTGTCAATCAGCTATATGTAACTAACAGGTAAGTTGTATGTAGTTAAAATGACATTTTATTCTAAAATAATGTTTAACACATACTTACCTGTTAGTTACATATATTTAAAAGCTCACCCCCTCCCCACGGGACAGGTAGGCAAATTATTCTGAAGCATGTTGAATAGTTCCTAGTACCCGACAGAGGGGCAGGTAAGGGCGATCACCCGATATTCGGACTGGCGCTGCCATGCGCTTTGAATTTTGCCGTGACGCCAAAGACTAAAGCTATATGTAACTACAGGTAAGTATGTGTTAAACATTATTTTAGAATAAAATGTCATATTTTAGTTTATGTACATTTTTAAGGTGTTTTGTATTTTATCTTATTTAAAAGCATCTGTTACTTAAGAAGTTATGGTGCTCTGGATGCAGCACCATTAGTCTGCGGTCAGTAGGAAAACTACTCGTGAAGAGTGTATATCTAATGCCTGTCAAAGTGATAGAGTGTAGCAGGTACCTTATTTTGCATTTTAGCTTGATATACATTTAGTGAACTATTTCTCTCGCCAACAGTCATCTGGAGGCAGTGACAGTGAATCCACAGGTGAACAGCCGCAGCAGCCCCAACCAACTGTTATTCCCAACCAGGACTCGCTCATTCCAGATCTTCTCAATATGGATATCAATGCTCCTCCTGTGGTACCCCAGTCAACTCAACCAGGTAAGTGATACAGTATTGCAGATTTTATAAAAAATCTGAGTTTTTATTATTTTTTTATGTAGTTTCTTGTTCCTAGTTAAAATACTAGCTTTGACAGTAACTAAAGCCATTGGCTGTGAGCATAAAAGAATTGCTAAATACTAAAAGCTTAGTTTGGTAAGCCAGCGGTATGTGATTATTAGGTAGCAGAATGCCTGTCATGTTCTTTATAAAGAAGTGGATTGTAATTGTAAGAATGCCTTGTATTAAGTATACTGTATGTAGGTTGTGTTCTATTTTATGAGAGTTAAGTGGCTTAAATGAAGGGATGTACCCCAGTGTTTTGATGGTATTTTCAGAATTCTTTCAAATGAGCAGTTTCGTACTGTTCTTGCTCCTCTTGTAAAAGAATGTTAACTTCCTTATCCCTTTTCATCTGTAAGAAAGTGAATTATGGTTGGGTATTTTTGGAACTTTGTTACCAGAATGTATTTGGATAGAGGCTTCTAGTTCATGATGTCAGATAACCCTAAATAATTTAAATAAAATCTAACTTAGCTCCACCGGGGGAAGAATCAGGGGTTACCATCTGCAGTTTGCCTGACCTGCTCACCATAGACTTTGTCTGTTCTGCATAGTCTCATACCCCCTCCTCCCTCTGCCCAACTTCCTTAACTTTTCCTTGCTCCAGGTTCCACCTCTCCCTTAGGATCAAGTCCTCTGGGTGACCCCTTGCTAGGCATATTGTTAGCAATACCCAATAAAGAGAGATTGGTTTATAAATACTATGTAGTGCTATTTAGTATAGGGTACTTAGAATATGCTACTTTGTGTGGATTTACTCCTTTTGCATATTAAAATAGTCCAAGTTATTCATGTTCGAATTTTGTGTGTGGGTATAAGTGTGGGAACTTTGGCGTTGCATGATTTTATTTGCAGTGAAAGTAATTTAAATACAGTATAGTGTTTTGTTAGGTGGTAAAGAAGAAAAATTGACCTTGATACCCTACACTTGAAAACTACTCAGAATAAACAAAATTAAACTTTGATTGCCTTTGTAGAAATTTAAAGTTTTATGTTCTGATTACAGTTTTTTCTTATTGCTCGTGGGAGATATGTGGAAATGTGTGATGTCTTTAAACAAACTCTTGAGATGTTATGAGTGATTACACAACTGCAGTAAATTATTGTTGCTAGAATGATGTAAGGCTCTTAAGCTTTATCAAATGTTTCTTATTCTTCAGGGCACATTTGATTAATGAACAGATAGTAACTTTATTTAAAGAATGGCCTGATGAATTTGGCTGCTTTTTCAGCCTTTCTTCTTTCCTTTTAAAGAAATGAATATTGAATTAAAGTAAGATTCCCGGGTACTCTGATAGGAAACGTAGCTCTCAAAGTCGTGTATTTAGCAATGTAGTTACGTCCCCTCTTGTTCCCTTTGTAGCATTCTCAGGGGGAACCCTGGATCTCCTTGGTGGTGGCTTGGATTCACTCTTGGGTGGTGGCGTTGGAGAGGCTGGCAATGCTTCTCCAGCTCCTGGGGTACCACCAGCAGCTGCAGCTACTTCCTCAGCAGGTATTGTACTTCATGCCCATGTTCCTTTTATATATAACTTTTCATTATTATTATTATTATTATTTATTATTATTATTATTATTAGTATTAGTATTATTATTATTATATTAGATACTGTCAGTTCTAGACTAAGGAAAGGCATTTCTTAATATCAGAACATAATTCCAGGGTTATTTTTATAGTTAGGCTGATAGGTCGTGCCAAGTGTGTATGTTTGAATGTTACAAGTATTTGCTTGAATTGAGTAATGAGAAAGTGTTGTGTTAATGATAAGTCTTGTATGCTTGAATTGAGTAATGAGAAAGTGTTGTGTTAATGATAATTCTTGTACGGTATTTATGCAATACAATGTTAATATGAATCTTAAATTGTTATGCATTATGTCATTTTGCTCAGGACTGCTCTGAAGCTTTGCTATATGCAGATATTTGTGGGAAATGTCATTGTCATTGCCTTTTTTTGTCAGGCTATGTGTTAGCTCAGCATAGAATTGGTTGTATTTAGGAAGTGTTATGTAATAGACCCCTAACTTTGTATGCTAAACACAGACTTAAGTACAGTAATTATGATATTTTTGCCACATGCCAAAAGGGGGTAACTGCTTCAGTACCTAATATGTAATAATAAATGACGATATAACCCTGCACAAAAAATGCAAAATAATTTAAGTGATACAGAAGAGTAAGGTTAGTAACAAAGGATTACATAGGTTTTTCCAGTTTTCAGTACCAAGGAATCTTTATTAAAGAAACTATGATTTCTCCTGTTCATAAGTTTTTTTCTGCTTAACCAAGGTAACTGCATTTAAAACCAGCCACCAGTTATTTGTGACCTGAGTCGTCTTTGGTGCGCTGTAACTATCATGCAAATATTTCATTAAACCATATACCAATGTGATCCTAAACATTTATTAAAACAGTCCAAGGAATTGTTTTTGTCAGCAGTACTGCATTGATCCAAATAAGAAGTCTTGAGTATTTCCAAAAATGAGGAAAGATTGAAGTAAAGTACTTTGTCAGGAAAGGAAAAGGACAATTAGTAAGCCTTTTTTTTCATGGTATCTGTTAGTTTATTTGTTATCCTTCAAGTCCATGAGACATCAATTTTAGCAAGAAGACAAAGAACAGTGGTCTAAGTAATGATATCCTAGGGAGAAGGTACAGTTATCACTTTGTTTAGATGTCTTGTTATTTTCAGTACAGTTCTATGAACTGGTAATATTTGTATTATATTTGTTCATATGTAGATTCTACAAGACTGCTAGTTCCTTTATTTGTTTATATAAAAAATATTTTTGTGTACTAGGCCAGGTAAGTAATTAGTCATGACAAATATATGTACAAGAGAATATGTGCTGATAATGTGTGGTTAGAGTAGGCACTTAATCTATTCTTTAGATGCAGACTTTTGGAAGTCTTGTTGTTGGCAAACATTCATTGTCACATGACACTTTTTTCCCCAGTTAAGTTCATCATTAGAATTTTAACCCTCGTGCAGAGAGAAACCTTAACGTAAAAATGTGAATGATGATGAGAGTGAAATATTTTACATATTTTGGGGCCCATTTATATACCTATTTGTATCAGCGACTCAATTGGTTAGGGCATATGTCACGATTTGTCAGGTAGCTGCTCAGATTTTGAAGATCAGTTTTGCCCCACAAAGTAGTATAAAAAATCAGGATAATTCCTGTTGTGTGGTCAAAAGACAAGGTTTTGATTTTTTATTATTGTATATTCGGTAGTGAATAAAAGATAGTAATAGGTTGCAATAATTTATTTACGATATATGTTTGTTTGAATAGACCAATTTTTTTAATCCCTGGTTGCCATCACAGTTTTCTCTAGTTGGAATTCGGTTTACGGGTTCATGTTTTGCGAAAGAGATTAATTTCATATACTGTAGCTACCAGACTTTTTCTGTTTTCTTTGCCATTGAAGATGTCGCAGGGAAATGTATTTGTGATTTTGTATTACAGTGTCCTTATGAGTCCTTAAAATATATAACTTCTCACACTTCATTAACAGTTGTATGTGATATAGTTCAGTAAATGGTATAAAAGAACATTTCATTCTGCCCACTTATATAAACTGATATGCTTTGCATACCATTAAAATTCAGTCATTGTGGGACCTAAACTGAAACATTATATCATTTGTTTGCCATTGTATTGATTCTTGTTTTTCTTTCTTCCATGTAATGCTAAGGTGAAACAGGTACTGACGCTTACTAAGGGTGATAAGCATGCTCGTAAACACTACCCATATGAACGTTGTTGCTCTTGACTCGTATGCATTAAAATGATTGCCATAGAAGGTGCTCTCAATTTCAAGCGGTATTGTTTTTGTTAGACTGTGGACATTAGTCTGCAGTAGTATCAAAGATAATGTTTTGTGGTGTTCAGTTCAAGGAAAATTTGCTTGTAATAATGTGATATACAATGCCAAAAGAGGCACACATAAATTCTTTCCACAGCATTGTGATTTGCATTTACAGTCTTACATTAATTGTTTTATTTATTTACTTTTTACCTGATGTACTATGCCAAAGCGCCATACTGTGCAGTAATTTTGCCAGTTTTTAGAAGCAGTTTTGAATACGCTTTACTTAGTGTTTATATGTAGAAAGTTGTTGTTACTCTTGAAACTCTCACAAGATGATTAGAGTATACAGTATGTAGGTAAGTCCTTTCTGATGCTTGGCTGTGACACGTTTGATGAATAGAGTACATGTACATAAGTTGTTTTCAACAAGTGAAGCACACTTGAAGCCCCCATAATTTAAGAATAGATTTTATGTAGATGAGTTGTTAACACTTGGAACCTACATAATCAATGAATAGAGTATGTGTAGATAAGCTGTTTTTAACACATAGAACCCATACAATTGATGAATAGAAAGAAATTGACAACTGCAAGTACTGGGTAACAGTGTTCTTGGTTTTTAAGGAAAAACACAAAGATTCTAATAATATATTTATTGGGTAATTGTCTCAGTAAGTCATGCTGTATATTTAAATCATGTCTGGGATAAATGATTAGGGAACTGCTCACCACTCACATCAGGATATAGCCATAGTTTAAGACCAATGTACCTTTAAATGTTTAACCAAATCTTTGAAGTATGAAGCCACCTTATGCCTAATACTGATTATGTACTCTAATGACCTCCTCCCCCTGTCAGATCAAGCTCATGCAAAAATTGTTTTTGAATAACTCTACTCTTCATGGCTGAGCAGATGCAATAGTTTTTTCTTGAATCTTTTCATCAGTTTTGTGGGTTCTCTTTTAACAGTGGATGTCATAAAATGTTCTATTAAAAGTCCCCATCAGATATTTGCAACATTGGATGATTTTATGTCAGATTGATGTTCCTTATCTCAATTTTTTCATTATCCGAGCGTTTACTTCATTGAACACTTGTCGTAGGGACAACTGAATTGCTAGAACACAAGTTTGGAAGTGTGTATCAAGGATCATGTTTGAAAAATTGTAGGACAACTTAACCAGTGGAAAGTGAATTAGGAGTGCACAGTACTGTAATCTCATTTTTTTGCAGCCGTAATAATATTGTACATGAAAGATTATCAGTCACTATTGATCTTCTTGTTCTAGTTGATGTTTATAAACTGTAATTGCAAAATGATGATGCTATTTTTTGAACATATGAGATGAAGTGGAATAACCATTAATTTTTCCATCTACCTAGTTCTCTACAAAATTTCTGTCAATGAGTAAAAAAAATTACTAGTACTGTATATACTTTTTGTCCTTATGGGAATGCAGTCTGATGAATTTTAAGTAGAGTTTTCTTTCATATGTAGTGGAATGGTGGTATGAACATAGGTACTCTGTGAAGTTCCTGAGGTGGAAGGTAAAGTGACAATTTAGATGCCAGCTGGAGTATTGGTACCCTTGCCTACTCAGTAGCGCTACCATATGGCTAAGCTTGTAACTACTTCCATTTAACCATTGAGCTCTGCGTGAAAGATATTCTCCACTTGAAGGCTTTGTTTTGCATACCTAGGAAAAATGCAAATTACTAATTTTTTTTTTTTTTTTTTTCTTGTCATAATGAGATCCATTAGTTTCTGATTGTGTCAGAAGTGTTAAGTCCTACTAAAATAATTGCTCTTATGATAGTAAATGTTACCAGTTAGTTTATTTGGTTTGACTGAACTTTTTTACAGTACTGTATATAGTTAGGACAGGTTTGCTCATGACCACTTTTATTCTGCTTTAATTTTAAGAGGAAGACAGAGAAGTCTCCAGTCTTTCTGTAAGGTGATCTAGAGTGTTGTTTCTTGTGTTTACAAGTTAATGACTTCTACATCGCCACTTTCCTGCACTTCATCCAAGCTTTCCTTACACTGATAAGTGGCAATTGTCTCGATGTTATTTGATAGAAGCATTAGCAAACCAAAGGCATGATATTGCACTAGTATGGCAATGTATTTTCTCAGTAGTTTTGAATACTGTACTTGAATATTCCAAGAAAGTCATCATGAGATTTTTCACCCACTTCCAATGTAAATACTGTGCTCTATGCATCACTATTTTTCCTACTAAGTCTTTTTTCCTCTGAAAATTATGTTGTATGGTATGCATAAATGATTGTATTATGTCATTTCTCAGTTTTCTATCTCCCAGTTGCCATTGTTTTACTATTTTCAATAGTCTGTCCTTTTTGGTCATGTCTACACTTCTGTGGATTGATTTTTGTGGCCATGCTCACACTTCAATAGCTCGTTTTTTGCAGTCTTGTATAAACTTCAGTAGCTTGTCTTTTTTCAGTCATGTCCACACTGTGCTCTCTGTCAGCTTTTCAGCATGAGATTTGTGTTTCTGTCAGGACGTGTTCATCATTTAAGTATGCAGTTGGTATTCTAACCACGAGACTGTTTTCATCTCCTTAAGTATTATGGAAATATTCAAGTTGATAACTTTTGTATGAAAGTTAAGGGAAAAAATGTATCAGATTGAACAAAAACCAGGCTCGTGAAGAATGACCAATATGCCCACAATGTCAGTTAAATTGGTCTGATTTATGAATTTGCTGTCTCTTGTGGGTCATAAAATTTTACGGTGTTTAGGTCAGCTTGCTTCCTTTGAGTATGAACTTCATTTAATTTTTTGTAACTAGTGTAGAAGTTAAGAGGGCATTGTGGCTATTAGAATTACATGGGCTTTAGCCATGACCTTGGGGAATGCTACGTCACCCTTTGGTGGACTTTTGTTTATACTTGTCAGGGAATTCATCCCCATATAGGTGATATTCTTTGGAGTTCCATTTTCCCTACCCACAGTTAATTGCTGGCTGATTCTTGGATTTCTGTTTCTTCCTCCGCCTCCGCCTCACAGCAAAAAATTCATTTCTATCCTCTCTCTTCAATGTGAGAGAGAGAGAGAAAAAAAAAGGGATTTTATTACAGTATTTAGGTGAGGTTCAGGTTTTGACAGAATGACAACAATGTTAGGTGAGGGCAATGAATTTTCTTAAATTTTTCTCACTGACTGAGACATTAGCACTCTATGAATACTGTATACTGTTTCCCTATCACTGCATGGTACTTGCTTGGCCCATGCGTGGTGAAATGGAAGCTTTTCAGCATATTCTTGTAACAGTTTGATAACAGTTGTGCTCTAGTGGCATCTTATTTTTTTTGTTTTGTTTGTAATACCAGCACTGTAGTTAAGTTTTTAATGTCCTTTGTCATTGGTAATACGGGAGAAACAAACCTACAGTTATGTAAC
Organism: Macrobrachium rosenbergii; assembly: GCF_040412425.1. Taxonomy (NCBI): domain Eukaryota; kingdom Metazoa; phylum Arthropoda; class Malacostraca; order Decapoda; family Palaemonidae; genus Macrobrachium; species Macrobrachium rosenbergii. Next base: position 30,419,447 of record NC_089742.1, on the reverse strand, counting down.
TCTACAAATATACAGCATTTTAAAAAAGCTATACAGAGAGCTTTTGAGAATCTGTATAATTCCACGTTTCAGTTGAAAAGGGGAATCGTGCAGATTCTCGAAGCTCTGTAGTATAGCTTTATTTTGAGATATTTGTAAAGTTACATAACTGTGGGTTTATTTTTCCATTTTAAGACTCATGCTGCAATGAGTATTTTTTAATAACTGGCGATATTGTAAAAATGCTGATAAAACATGAAACCGACTAATCCTTCCCATTATTTTTTATAGGGTTATTGGGTGACATCTTTGGGATGCCATCTGCTGCACCGTCAACTTACCAGGTTCCGAAGCAACTCTGGTTACCTGCCAATAGAGGGAAGGGCTTGGAGGTATCTGGCACATTTGCTCGCAGGTTTGTATGTCAACGTTTTACAGTATATTTTACTTAGTAAGCCAGTTTTCCATGATAGGGTGGCTTCATTGAAAAGCAAAACATTTCGTTGTCGCAGTTTCCACTTTAAATTTCTAAACTTTGACAGATACCCAACTGCTTTGTACCTTTACACAGAGCTCGCATACCGAACAGGCAAGTCTGTCGTAGCATTTTTTGTATTTTACCTTTTTCTTTTTTTACATTGAACAACCAAACCACAGTGTACACTGTGAAAAAGCACTTTCTCGCCAAGCGCTTCAACTCTTGCCCCTCTATATGGTCTTTTGTACTACAGCCTTTGCAGTGCTGCTTTTACTTTTCTCCCATTACATTTTTTCCTGTCATGCTGTCATTGTATGTTATGTTTAATCTCAAATGTTTCTATTAGTACCCATTCCTTTCCATTCTGTAATATCCATGCTAACGTATTGCTTATCTTCCCATTAAAATTTACCTTCATGATCTAGACCTGGATAACATTAATTCTCAGTTTACTCATCCTACAGTCAAATTCTCAGTTTAATAAGTTAGTGCAGTCTCTCTCCACCATTGTTAATCAACACACTGGCCTTTTTACTTCCAGTTCATAGCTCCCTCTCATATCCCTCAAACTTGCTCTCACATCTTTTTAGGCAATTTTTTTCCTTCATTCCCATTCATATTGTAACATTATTGAATAAGAATACACTATTGTTGCTCTTAATAACACAACTATAACAGCATTAGTACATTTCAAGTTGGATATGAAGACCATTTGTATAGTTGTACTTTTTTGCCTGTGGAATTTTTTCAATGTATTACAATGTTAGCCATGCAAACTAGTGTATCAACCTAGGCAGTATTCACTTTCTACACACCCTCTGAGGGCTTACAAAAGACAGGTGGTTATGGATTATAAATATAGTATTTTCCGAGTATATGAAAATAAAAAACTATGCAAACATGAAATACATCACAATTTTTTTTTATTGCACCCACTCAGCATTGCATCCATGTATATTATGTTTCACTGGGAAGCATGTTGGAACTTGGCAAATTATAGCATAGTATATAGTATATGGATAAAACAAGAACAAGTTTGATATTTCCAATGAAGCTTTAGCATGCTTCATAAACTTCCGTAGCCTAGGCTAGGTTTTATTTGAAAATTCTTTGAAATCCAGACCACAGATCTGACTAGGTCTCATTTCAAGTAGTCTGGATTAGGGAAATGAAACTTAAAATTACTGCACAGCGTTTAGCATTTTATAGTAGATTGGTTATGAGGACTTAAAAGTTTGTTTTAATATTTCAGGAATGGAATAATCTCAATGGAACTGAATTTACAAAACAAAGCAATGCAGCCTATGTCTGGATTTGCTATTCAGTTGAACAAAAACAGCTTTGGAATTTCGTTGGCAGCTCCTCTGAATGTCCCAGCCCCATTAGCACCAAATCAGGCAATAGATGTGAGTCTGACTCTGGGAGTGAATGGTCCTGTACAGCGTATGGATCCACTAACTAACCTTCAGGTAAGAAATGAAAGTTTTTGAGTGATCTCGATATTTTTTTGATTGCCATGCTATTTTATAATTTCAAGAAATATTTCAGTAACTTTGGATGACTTCTTTCTTTCAGGTTGCTATTAAGAACAGCATTGATGTCTTCTACTTTGCTACAGTCATGCCAATGCATATTTTCTTTACGGAAGATGGAGCAATGGATAAACGTGTGTTCTTGTCCACATGGAAAGACATTCCCAGCCAGAATGAAGTGCAGTACAACATTGAGAATGTTAACTTGAATGCAGGTAGGCTTTGGGTAAAGATATGTATGCTTAATGTGCATGTTCCTAATGTAATATATATTATTTCCTTAAATTTAAGTTAGTGATTTTACAGTTATAGTGAGCCTGTTGTGACATGGTTGGCAGGACTGAAGGTTTTTTGTAGTGTCTCGTCAACCTCTCCCCCATGTACATTGATTTAGGCCTTTTATTTTTCAGCCATTCCATAAGGTCTCTTCTTACCTGTCTGTCCAACTTCTTAAACTTCACCTATTTTGTAAGAACAAAACCTTAGGCTGTCTAGGAGTGGAACTGGGTCTAGTCAAACTGACATGCATGTAATGATACAGTAATAATAATAATCATGTAATAATTTACCCAACATTATCACTAAGTTGGTTTTATTGCTTGTTCTCTTAACAGTAAAAAATCTACCTGTAGATATACACTGTATAATATTGAGAAGTACTCTTCCCTTTATATATGGAGAAGACTCATGGCATTTCAAGGATATTTTATATGCTTATAAAAAAAGTTTAGGATAAGTGACGTTTTATTGATTTGCCAAGTATATTTTGCGCTTGATTGTTGCCTTCCTGGCTTCTCCAGCTAAGTTTTGTGGCATTTGAGTGTTCTATTTTGAAAAACGGAGCATATGTCTGTTAGGATTCTAGATAGAATTCAGTCATGCTCAGTTGGTTTAACGAAGCCAGTAAGCTCCATGTCTAGACTTTCAAAGGGCTCCCTTATAGGATATGTTCTGAAATATGGCTTGAAAATAGGAGCAAGGTAAAGTTGAATAGTTAGCCAACTTTTGCATTGCATTTTACTTAACTGCTGTGTTAGTGCATGCATGTGGTGAAGAAGTTCATTGTGGATACTCAAGCACTGGTGTTTCTTTGGCTCACTTCAGTCTTGGTAACCAATACCATAGTCTTTCCTCAGTACAGTTGAGCGGGACACATCAGCTTGTACCAGTAGAAATTGAAGATTTAAATGCTTTCACTGTGCATGTTTTAATAACTGAAAGTGTCTTGTACATTAAAACCCACAGACCATATGGGAGTAGTCTCCTCCTTTCCCCACACTCATTCTAATTCGTGGTGGGTGTGACTGAATGACTTGTAGCTGAGGTGTCTTAGAGAGAGGACTGTGTTGTGTAGTGAAGGTATTTGGATCTTGATTGATGCAAGTTGATGTGGCTAGCTCCTTACACACAGGAAATGTAGTACTGTAATTCGTATTAAAAATGGCTTTGTATGAAAAACATGCTCTGTGCTATAAAACATTTTTGTTTTCAACAGGTTTTTAAAATTTGACACTTTTAGGGGAACTAGAAAGCTTGGTATTTAAAGGATTTAGAGCATGAGTAATTTACCTAAAACAAACATGCTTAGCTGTAGGCAGTGCATGCATTAGAGATTATATCCATTGTCTGTGATTTTGATATTTGAAGGAAAATATTCTTATGTTTGCTATAAAAGAGTTTTGTAGCACAAGAACTGCTACTTTTGTTCATCCACTGGTCTTAAGATTCAAAGCTTTGGTTTGTGTCCTTGTGGCTTGCAATTGTCATTAAATATATATTAGCATTCATTCTTTTTTGTGACCCAAAGCTAGTCTGAACAGTTTTCACATAATTATAAGGTACTGTAGTTTGTTGAAGCAAAGTAAGTGGAATTTATATGAGTATAAAGTACGTAGTTGACAGTAGAGAATATGAAATTACTTGAGATATTTGCTTAAGGTATATCTTTTATTAATGTGTTTCTGAAATACATTCTTATCATATCTGTATCTTGTCCACAGATGGCTTATCAGTTACGGGTAAATATAGTTCCCTTCAGTTTCCGTTGTATAGCGAGATCACACCCTCACTGAAGTGTCCAGTCTGTATTAGTCATGTGGATCCTTTTGTTTTTTAACAGATACTTAGAATTTTGATTTCCTGGCATGATTTACTAGTGGAAAGTCAGTTACCAGTTAGCTTCCAGGAACAATATTTACCCTTACGTTGACCTGCATTGACAGAACTACTTTTTTTTTTTCACTATCGTGCTCTTTGGGCAGTATTTTATAGACTTAATTGATTTAGTTTGTAAAAAGGTGGCATTTATGGCAATTATTTTATCTGTATTTATGAAGTTTAGTGCATTTTGTGACCTGAGGTAAATTTTGCCATGCTTCCTTGATTATGTTATCCTATTCAGCTTAATATCATCCTGTTTATTTCAGCATGTGTATAGAAAAAATGCACAGTTAATGACTAGTTGTAAAGATTTAAAAAAGATAATAGGATACATTCATATGTTGTTGATGATGATGAAGGTGGTTATTATTATTGTTTTTCCCTCTTGGTTCTATTACAGCACTTAAAGTGAATGACAGTTTGCAAAATGACAAAATTTATAGTATTGAGTTGTACCCAGTATATATCAGTTATCTGTTGAGAAGATTTGCACACGTACTGCGTTTTGGCATTTGAGGTCCTTTGCATCACACAACAATGGAGTTGGTGATAGTGATGATGGCTGTATTATAACTTAAAACAGCATAATGCACTTCCTAACGTGGGTTTTCATATCTGCATTGTATAATCTAAACTGTAGTTAAAAGTGCAAGCACTCTACAACCTTGGCTGTAATTCTGTTGAGAATTTGTTCCTTGCCAAACCCCAAGAAGGGAAAAGCTGGCTTCTTGAGGAAGCCATGATACAATTTCCATCCTTATTTATCATAGTAAGCATCCCAATAACATATATGCTTTTATAGATATGGTACATGCTAAATACTATACATAATGATTATTTGGTAACAGCAGTCATGATCCTTGTGACTGCCATCAAAGAATGTAAAAGCAATATGTATATGGCTTTTAGAAGGCTGAATGAACTAACATTAGGATGTAATAGTTCTGAGAAGCTTGCATATATCCATTTAGTGGGAAATTGTCCTTTCTAGACAGCTGAAGTATAGCAGTCACTTTGTGCTTGTGGTGTTGGGAACTGATTCCTTTGAAACTGGGAAATTTGTGGTATTTTGGCGGTTCTTTAACTTTCTTCCCCATCTTTAATGTTTCAGTATTGAGCATTTCAGGTATACTGAAGTTGATGGTAAATTTTCTGACACAGTTCTGTTTTTATTTTTATCACTGTTTTCTTGTTTCATTACAGTTGATATATATATACAGTATTTTTCTTATTAAAACTTGATTAATGGTGCAAAGGTATTCTTGACTGAATTGAGTGGTTTCATTCCAAAAAACAATACTGTTGTATGTATTGCTCGACCATTTTCTTGTACAAGCACAATGGTATTTCAGGTAAATTGGTATATCACATAAGTTATTACTGCATGGATGGGGCATTCCCATGTTTCTCATATTTCAGTGCTGCCGAGATTTTCTTGTAGGCATTGATAAAGAAATTTCAGATTCTAAGTAGTTTAACAAGCTTTTTTAACATAGTACTGTATATCACTTTCACCTCAGAAATTACTTGACTGCTTATTAAAATCTTTCATGGTGAGTGACTAGTGGTAATATGTGTATATATTTCCTCTGTTTTTGTTTACTTCAGATGGGATATCCAACAAGTTACAGAGTTCCAATGTGTTCACAATTGCCAAACGTAATGTGGAAGGCCAAGACATGCTCTACCAGTCAATCAAACTCACAAATGGAATTTGGGTTCTAACAGAGCTTAAAGTTCAGCCTGGCAATTCTACTTTTGTGGTAAGTCAGGTCAATTTTTTCTTTTTATGAAACAGGGAATGCTATTGTTTAAAGACTGCTCCAAACATTTAATAAGTTGTTCATAGAATTGCCGGTACACTGCTTGTATTGGTAGAATTCCTATTAATTAGATGTAAGTTATTACAAAAGAAGTCATTGTTTATAACTTTTTGTAAAATCTTAGAGCTAGTCATAAGAGTTTTGAGTTTGGACTCAGTAGTGGTGTTAAAATATTACGTAAGTAACTTAACCATAGAAGAGAAGGAAACAAAACAGAAATAATTTGTGTAGCTGATAATTAGAGATAGGTTTCAGAACACTTGCCAATAAGATCATCATTCACACATGTATTTGGAAGTGCCACCTGCATGTAAGTTCTCAGAGAAACTGTCTAAAACCGGGTTTTATATTTCCAGTGGAAGTTATTTGCAAGTCTCTCAACCTTTTTCTCCCATCTCAAAACAAGTTGAAACCACTATTTTCGAGTATTTATAATTCATATATCAGCCTCTTCATGACACATTCCGCAAGAAATTTCTATTGTGTACATTTTTTTTAAAAGCATTACCCTATTTTAAGTATGATATTAATTGATTAATTCTTTCAGCCTGGCCTATTTTGACCTGAGCCTTTTTCCACTTCTCATCAATGGATTGAAAGGCTTATACAGTATAGAGTTTTTTCATAACATTGTTACTTTAGGTGCAAAATGATAAAAAATGGAAAAGATCTGTAATGAAGTTTTACATATACTTGGAACACTTCTTTGTCGTTATACTCTGTTCAAATGTGTATTGTCAGTTTTCAGTTTTATATCCTATTATCATTATTCAGCTACATACATAAACCAAATGTTTTATATATTGTATTTATCATTCCAGGGTTTTTTTAAGGGCATTTGTTTGACGTAAATCAGATTATAGTTTGGCTTAATTAGTTATGGAAAAATTTTTTTTTTAAATGTAGTGGTGCATGACCTCTTCAAAAGTTTTCACCGTAGCATGCTATGTTTTCTCTTTACAGCTCTCACTGAAATCCAGGGCTACTGATGTTGCACAAGGAATCTTCGAGGCATTTGACGGAATCCTCCACTCCTAATTTGTTAAAGTTTCAGAGTAAATTAACAGGAGTTCCAACTCTTATCTGTATATTGAGGAAAATCTCATCTTGCATGTTAAGTGATGTGATGATAGTGTATTTTGGATGAAGATGGGACTCGAAAACTTAAAATATTCAATAACAAGAAGATTAATTTAGTAATACAGTAATAAAGACTTGAAAAGCATATGAATTTCAGTACGTAGCAGTTTTTTAATAGCATGACAGGGAAGACTTGCAGAACATATGAAAGTTTAAATATAATTACATTGTTTTGTGTTCCTATGTTAGTAAATTATTTCTAAGGCCCCATTCCTGTACTGTAATGGATTCCAGTCTTTTAATGTTAATGTGAATATTCTTTATATTTTTCTGTTTACTTCTTACTGGTTGTTCATATTCATAGAGATTACATTTATGATTTATATATATATATAGATTGCAGAAAGGCAGTGACTCGACTGTACAGTAAATATGTAATGTTCATGAATAAATATGTATATGAAATGTGTCTGTTAATTTTTTCATCTGTAAATCTTTCTCCAGATTATCAGAAGGCTTCCAGATATTGTTAATAAGTAAATCACTGTTTTCTTAGTTTATCAGAGAAGGATAATTTCTATTTCTAATTTAATTTCTTTCTGCTCTCTTGGCTTTGAATTATAAACCCATTCACAATCAGTGTCACAGTCATTGTTCCCCATAGTGGGATTCTACTGTCAGTGTACCTCACATGGTGCACGTAGGCATCACTTAGGTTCTTTGCAGCGTCTCTTCGACCCCTACCTCCAACCCCATTCATTCCTTTTCCTATACCTCTGTTCATATTCTGTTTATTCCCTTGTGCTTTCCATCCTCTCCTAACAACTGCTTTGGCATTATTTTCAGGGCTGAATGGCCTCGTAGGTCCCTGTGCTTGGCCTTTGGCGTAAATTTTATATTCCAGTTCGAACAATCAGTGTTGATTTCCTCATAAAAAAATGATGTCCAGGTTTTTTTGCAGTTCAAAAATCCTTAATGCTTCTCAGTGGATCAGTTGCTTTTATTTTATCTTGTTTTACTTTTTAACCCTTCATTAGACAGGTGTTGAAGAGTTCACAAAGTTTTGGGTTTCAGAAAAGGCTAGTTATTGCTAAAGGCTTTTTTTTTTTTTTTTTTTTTTTAGAAAACTGAAGAAAGTATATTCCTGTTGTCCTTTGGAGTTTTCAGTTTTTTAATTACATAAAGAGGGAATTTTATAGCCTTCCATATTTTCATGATATGCTGTGTTACTTAATTCATTTATGTCCTAAATGGTTTTTAGTGGAATTTACTGTAATTTTCCCTTAATACCAAAGATCTGTGTAGAGTTATCACGTTATGGTATGTCCCGTCACCGTTAAACTAAGATGTACTTTTTATTTCTCCATCTATGTCATTTTTACAGAAAGTTATCTCCTATAGGAAAAAATGTACAGAATAACTGAAACAAGTATGCCTATACTTGAGCTGAATCCATTAAGACCTGGCTGCTGCAAACATTGAGGTATACATTTGGTCTTTGCAGACTAGGAAAAGGAATAAAATATTAATCAAGCAAGCAGCTAGACTGGTTAATGTCACGACTCTGGTTAGTGACAAAATCACCAAGTACAATGGTCGGCATATTATGAACACTGAAGAGAACAAATGAAAAACTTTATAAGGTTATAAAAGACAAGAATGAAGTGTAACTGGTAAGTTTATAGGTTTCTTGCATATACATGTGAGGAATTCTACAGGCTTTACCCCAAATGAATGTTATTTGTAAGATTTCCAATTTCTGCCATGCTAAGTTCTTGCCTATAAATACAAATGGAAAATTAAGAAAAAATCAGAAATTTTTAAAAATCTATGACAAGTGCTCCCATACTTAATCTGTATGAGAATCTTGTCACAGAGGAGATTTCCTTCTCTTTCCCAGTACTCTTTCTACACGAGCCTTTATTCCAGCGTTGGTCCTAATCTTAGGGCAGCCTACAAGTGTGGTGACTTGTTAAAGTGTACAAGAGGTGTGGTGTGGACCTTGGATCAGCAGCCAATTGGGACAAAGTCTCAAATATTTTTATCCAGATAACCTAAGTCAGGTACTGTATAGGCCAAGCTGCTGCGGTTTATACCGAACAAAATTTAAAAGAGGAATTGTTGGGAGCCCACATCTAAATACAAAGGACATTCTGGTTATCCCGTCATTTTCAAACTGGTATACGCCAGTTTCTGACAGGAGATTCCTTAGAAACTTGGCAGTGTTTTACCCAGATGCAAGGTTATGCATATCTCTCTTCCTCTTGGAATCAATTAGATGTATTTTTTTCCAATTTTTATGACAGCATTTCTACAAATTACATATAAATATTGCACTTTACAGAGCTATAATACCATAAATATGTCAAATTTAGTATTAACGGTGATTACCCCCAATAATGTAAATGAGAAAGATCGACAGTAATTGGGGGGTGGGTAGAGCTCTCGGCTAGCACGCTGTTGGCCCAGCGTTCGACTCTACGACCGGCCAATGAAGAATTAGAGGAATTTATTTCTGGTGATAGAAATTCATTTCTTGTCATAACGTGGTTCGGATTCCACACTTAGCTGTAGGTCCCGTTGCTAGGTAACCAGGTGGTTCTTAGCCACGTAAAATCAATCTAATCCTTCGGGCCAGCCCTAGGAGAGCTGTTAATCAGCTCAGTGGTCTGGTTAAACTAAGATTTACTTGACTCTTTTTCGATAGTAATACAATAGACTCACCTTCTTCCGTTTTCTTTGATTCTTGTCTACACCATAGTATGCTATCTATAGCTCACTTAAGATTAGATAAGATTCCAATCCGTCTCTCTCTGCATCAAGAGGAACGAACGTCTAGACTACATTTTTTGGTTAAAATGAAATGCCTGTCTACATCAACTAGAGTTTCTGAGGATAAAGAATATTGTTTTCTTCACTTCATAAACAAATATGACACACACCAGAATAGAAATGAGGAGTAGTAGCCTATTTAATTTCGTTTTCGTTTATTTGCTAATTTTATTGACCAAATACTCCTATGAAAACACAGTCATAACCAGTTTGTATTTTCTCATCATTCAAAAAAAGAAAACGCAAACAGTTAATTGCTATTATCTATTCCACTGAATAGCATGATGAAATATGCAAAAAAAAAAAAAAAAAATAGTTTTTCACAAAACTGTGAAACGAGATCGAGAAACGTTTGTTTAAAGTAGCATCCTGAACAAACAAAGAAACAAGGGCAAATACAAAAACAATGACATCTTATAGTGTCCTTAAAATTAGCATTTCGCACTAATTCCTCAATGTCGTGGATATTGGATTTCGTGGAAGCTGCGTTGGGACTTTCCTTACGAATTCTGGGAAAGTTGGGGGATTACCAATTCATAGAAATAACTATACAAATAGCAACAAAGATGTATACAATCATGTGCATGGAAAACATATACGAAAAACTATATAATTCCGGGAAAATCTCATTGAATGTATTGGGAATTGGTATCCCGCGAGGAATTTCATAGGGCTAGCGTTTCCCGCCATATTTTAAGAGGCATCGGAATACGAAGGACAAATTGGTTCGCGAGGTATTTTTCCTATCTTTTATTATTTTCATTATAAACATCATCATACGCATTTAAGTATGTTTACAAGTAGTACCAAACACCAACAAACTTGTCCTTTGACATGATACGAAAAAATGTGGGCTTGTGGCGCGCTCTCTCCCTCTCTCCCTCCTGGCAATAAACTAGGTCATGCTATTTTTCTTTTATTACAATTTTCATTTTTACAGGCACAATTCTATGTTTTTATAATGAGTAGTTTTGTATATATATGATTTTATTTATAATTTTCCTTCTTTGCAATTAATTAACGCTTCTTGAACGCTAATTATTGCACATGTCCTGCATTTTGTTGATTGAATGATTATAGGAAAAAAAAAGCGCAGTAGGAAAATCTAGACCTCTAGAATGTTTCTGGTTATAAGCAGTGGGAAAATAAGTACACAGAAACTCTTCTTGGAAACTTCTTCCTCTGAGTCTTTATCAGATCTGCTATGTGACGTCACGGCGTTCATTAGTCCTACTGTCCTACGAATGATGCGTTCTCCTTATCCGGTCACGGATGTTACTAAGCTAACTCCCTGTCTGCGTGTTTAATGTTTACTAGTTTATGTATTTGTTTCGTTGCACTAGACTAACTGGATAATTCGAGTTCTGTTGCTGCTCCACTTTAAAGACCTGTTATCTTGTTGACAGTGAGCGTAGACAATGAGCTATGGCGCGCACACAAACAACGAATCATTGGTAGGCCACTAAAGTGTACTATGGAATTCAGATGGAATTGGTAGGAGGCCGAAGGCTTAAGGGATACAAGACCAAAAAGTTTGCGGGAAAGGACATAAAGTCAAGAAAAGGGACCGAGTATGCAAAGCATTTCGGGTAACTTTGGGAGCGTGTGAACAGTTCAGTTACGTAACTGAACGACGACAGAGACGTACAATGCCAGTATTGTGAATCTTTTAGCTTATGTTGTAGTGTAGGTACTGTTTACTGTTAGGGACATAAACCCGCTTTTGCCATAATTTTAATTGTTAAGTTTAGAATATCAATAAGGATTAATTTATTGGGAAGGAGGGTATCTTCTTGTTTTGGAGAAATGATATCATAGTACTATAGTGTTCTAAATTCCGAAGCTACACATTTCAAAATGATCGAAGTCATTTAAAGCCTGCGGCCAGCGAAAATAGGATAATTTGATGATTAAATAGCACAATAACTCTACACTGAGTGTGGATTTACATCTAAAATGTCTATTATTTAGTGACTGACAAAAATTAAATTAAATATGTGATTTTTGTAGAAAAACGCTCTAGAAAATTAAGCATCATTTTCACAGTAGCGTAACGTTAAAGACCACAGTTCATCAACTATTGTGTTTACAGTTGAACTAAGGCTAGTTAACTACATTCCCTCTTGGATTTCAGGCCTCATTATGACCCGTGGACGCTTTCACCAGGCTGCTAAGGTTTGTTGAAAGTTTCTTTAACGTATTCTTTAAATTATTTATATTTACAAAGAAGGGGGAGTTGATGGAGGCTCGAAAATTACTAATTCCTTGATCCAATAGACTCATGAAAAAGATCTGGGTCAATAAAAACTGCATTTTGTCCCCAAATCCCGGAACCTTTACATCTTTCCGGCAAAATTAAGGTATAACAGTACTGTATATATCTAGGAAGTATAAATACGTAGGAAGTAAACTTGGTTCTGTTGCTCTTCTTTGCCTGTGGCAGTATTGCTTTGCTTTGGCGAAAATCTTCGGTAGGCCTAGACGTTCAGTTGCTTAGCTTTGCATTTTAATAGGGTTTGGTTTAGTTTTAGTTTTGTTTAGTTCAACGGTGAGGCAGGACCCAACTGTGAATACTCGTATGCGTGTTGAGTGAAAGGAGATATTTAGGAGTGAGGTGTACTTTGTGTTTTTCTTTTCTTTGGACGAAAGGCCCCTTGTCGTTTGTAAAGACACACAGTTTAATGGAAATTAAAATATGGAGTCGACGTCCTCATCATTAAAATAAGAAATGGTTTTTAGAGTGAGTAGCTTTCGTGCGGGTAGGACGTGTCTGTGAAGTGCTCTGTGAAAAGTGCAGGCCTGGCTTGCGCGATGTTCAAAGTGAATATGGGGAAAGGGAAGGAGAAAGAGGTAAATAAATACTGTAGAAATTAAATCAAGTAAAGGGAAGATCAAACTATCATACGAACATTATCTCATAATTATCGAAGTAGTATGCAAAGATGGAACACTAAATAAAATACTAGAGAAGGATGAGTCAACCCAAATCGAGAGAGAGTCAGCAGCCTGTGGACATTGCTCTGGGGAAGTTGATGAGGAAGGAAAGTGCTGTGAAATTTGTGATGTGTGGTTCCATTATGAATGTTCGGGCATCGAGGTCAAATACATACCCATACTTCGCAGTGATAACATATTGTACATCTGTAATATCTGCAAGAGGCCTCAACAGAGAACACACAAAAAACTCATTGACGATGAACCTGAAGAAATAAAAGAAAACACAGAGATATTAACAAAGTTGATTCAGGATTCGGCTCAGAAAACTAGTGACGTAATGATCAACATAGATGAAATCCAAAACAAACTTGATAATGTTGACAAAGATGTAAAGACCATGACAAACATGGACAAAACTTATGCTGAATCACTAAAGACAAAAAAAAAGTGCTTCTGATCAAATCTACAAACGAAGAGAGCACAGCAGCTAATGAAAAACGACAAATTATGAGTAAAATAACGGCGCCAGTTGAACAGGTTACAACAAGAGATGGACGCTTATTCGTAAAGGTGGCCGCCACGTTCAAAAAAGCGTCAAAATTTTGCATCAAAAATTTTGACGTAACTTGATACAAAATTTTGATGCATAATTGCACACACGTTTAGGCGTTTTTCCCATCAAATTCAGTATCGTCAAAATCTTCGACATGGATGCATCAGTGGCCATAGCACTAGTGTTGGCATTGTAGAGCATCATGAACAGAGGAAAAGATGAAGTGGAAATATTCCTTGTTTCATTGAAACGATAGCTATTAGTTGAAGAGGCCATTTTGTAGAAATTCAGCTCACCTTTTGTAAGAGAAATTTTTCACATTCCACGCTCTGACGCAGAGGAAAAAATGTCGGAAACGTAAAGGTTATAACGAATAATATGGAAGGTTATAACGAATAATAATTATGGTTGATAATAAGTGCTTGGGTAAGGGAAGGTTCATGATTCCAGTTATATCTGGTTGTTGGATATTTCTCATTTTTGTGCTGTCCTGAGGTATTTGTTGGTTATATAGTTTAATTTTTTGTGTAAAACAGGAGACAGAGTAAAAAAAAAATAATAAAACAGAAACGCAGGTTTAGCTGTAATGTAAGCCCATCCCGCGTGGATTTTGTCTTGTTGAAATGGATCCTGTATGATTTTCCACGTGTCTGTTCCTTTTTTTTTTTTTGGGAAGAGAGAGAGAGAGAGAGAGAGAGAGAGAGAGAGAGAGAGAGAGAGAGAGAGAGAGAGAGAGAGAATTGATAATTATCCCTAGCAAGTAAATCTGATTATGATAATGTCAGTGTTTTTAAAATGCTGCTGACAGAATTCTCCTAAAACTTCAATCAAAAATCTCTTTTCGACCTCCTTCTTCACAGACATGGCGAACTAAAAAGTTTGATCAAAATTTTGACAGGAGCCCACACACGCATAAAAAATTTGACGACTCGTCAAAAATATCAAACGGATTTGATCAATCAAAATTTTGCTTCAAATCTTTTTTTGACATCAAAACGTCCTACACACACTCCAAATTTTGCAGGTTGATATCAAAATTTTGATGCAAAATTTTGACGCTTTTTTTGAACGTGTATGGGCCCCTTAAGATTTCCAGACAGGAAAAACTCAGAAAAGGCAAAAATGGAGATTCAGAATATCAACAATATATCAGCAAATGAGAAGGGTAAACTTAAGCCAAAAATAAAAGTAGTCTATGTCCTGAAGGATGAAGATGACATTATCGATAACATTGCAAAGAAAAAATCCATGGATAGGTAGCCTCATTTCTGGAAAATGACGACCTGAAAATTGTATGAAATGATAGCCAAAGATGACAAATATAAACACTGTATCGTCAAATGCACACCACAAATACGAAAGGCTGTCTATGACAGAAGTGGCAAATTGTGTACACTGTATAGCCGTTGCAAAGTATTCGACTGTTACATGCCCTCTCAATGCTCTAAATGTCAGGAATTTGGTCACGGCGCAGCAAATTGTAGAAATGACCAAGCTTGCCCTAGATGTGGTGAAAATCACAAATCAAATGAATGTGCTAGCAACATCTGCAAGTGTAAAAATTGTGTAAAGAAAGGTCATAGTGATACTAAATATGAAACATATGATGGCAATAAGTGCACAGCATATAAAGAATATGTATCAAAGGTGAAATATGAATACGGATCATGGCTTTGACTAATAATCTTCTATGCAATTTAATAAGAAGAAAGCAAATAAAAAAAAGAAAGAACTAAAGACTCTCCTATCCTGCAGGAGCTACGATACTGACGAGAAAACACTGAAAGACAATTATGAAATATAAGAAGCACCTTATTTTGAATACGTACAAGGGCCCGCCAGAGAGGAAATTATCCCTGTGGAGGGCTGTACATAAAACCAAACAAAGTGAAGTGGGAAAGGAAAATAAATAAACGAGTGAGTAAATAAATAAATAAATAAATAGATAAATAAATAAATAAAGGCAAATATAACCATTTGAGAAGAACCGAAAAATATTAAACTTCTACATGAGAGAGAAAGACATAAACGAGTTGGCTTATCATAAGACTAGAATTTCAGTGGGTTGCAAACTGGGACAGGATGTTTATTATCTTATTTACGCAATTTTTTAGTGCTTCTAACTTCGTCTGTTGGTACCTTAACTGATGAACAATAATCAACGCACACAGAATGATGATAATCCGGCTTCCCGTAGGAAAGGTTGTGACAATACTAGGCAGAAATGATAGTCTTGGTGCCTCTCTACATCCTCCGGAAGGATGAGAAGACGCCCTAAAGAGTTCTGACATAAACGCACTCACGTGTGCAAAAGAGACAAGTTGTCGGAAATTTTGTATTCCTTTCGAAGGATGTGAAAATGCATTTAGGACTAACACATTTTCGTGGGTCTTGACACTTTTCCCATATTGTCACAACCTTTCCCAAACTGAGCCAAAGGATCTCCTGTGCCTTTCTTTGTCTTAATCGTGAAAGTTCTGTGGATAATTATAAAGTTTGAAAGCATTCTATGGTGGGAGAAAATGTTTGATTTCATATTAGTCTAATAAACATTGTCAGCACATAAGTTGCCGGTTTACTCTTTTTCCTGAGATTTAATCAGATTTTTTTTTTTTTTTTTTTTTTTAGAAAAGCTAGATAATCGAAGCCATGTACTCCCATCAGTAATAATGTATCGAGATATATTAGGAAGAATCAGGCAAAGAAGCAAAAAACAAAGTTACGGATGCTACGTTATATACCGTACAGGTTAGTTTATCAACTTTTGTGGAGGAAAGTTGGTCAATTCAGACTACACAATAAAACAAAATATTAAATATTTCCGGATAACATGGAGGGTAATACTCTATTAGGTAACTAGAAAAAAGGGTCTGTAGCAAATCAACAAATGTCCATTTCACATACCTTGCAATGCTTGGTAGCCAATCAACTTACAACTATAGGATATATGAAGGTAGGTAAATCTGCCTGAACATCTATCTTTCAGGAAATGCCAACAATGCTTCCTGAAAGAATGCAATGAACCACAAGGTATCATGCATGTAGACATGAAATAATGTATAAACTTGTTTTATTAACATATAGACTAAGCTTACTATCATCAATATTTCCAACAGCAAGAATCCCAATAATAAAATATACCTCAATTCCAATTATTAATAACAGCGGAATCAAAGAAACATAAATATGAAATATCAGACCTTTCATGTGACGTCATCAGACGTCTTACATCAGCAAAACTATTTCTGTTGAGTCGAAAAACTCGACAACTTTGAGAACTTCGGTACTCCAAATCCTTTGTCTTCCTTATCTCCAATGTAGTCTGACTTGCCACAGTTATTACAGAGGAATCTTTCTTTTCAGTGCAAGAACTTTATTATCAATAGCAGCTATCGCTAAGGAATGTTTATCTTAGAACAGAGCCGTTAACACAACTTTATTCAAAACTTTTTTTTTCATACGGGATTCAGATAAAAGCGAGAAAAGACACCGTATATTCAGCGATCTTCATATCTATATATATATATATATATATATATATATATATATATATATATATATATATATATATATATATATATATATATATATATATATATATATATATATATATATATATATATATATATATATATATATATATATATATATATATATATATATATATATATATATATATTATATATTATATATATATATATATATATATATATATATATATATATCGTATATTATTCATTGTATATATATATATGATAAAAATAGTATATAAAACTCAGCCCCTAAACTATCAGGCTATATATATATATATATATATATATATATATATATATATATATATATATATATATATATATATATATATATATATATATATGTGTGTGTGTGTGTGTGTGAGTGTGTGTGTGTGTGTTCTTATTATGAAAAGACATCGACATCATCTTAGTATCAAAGATGCTACGATTTGCCGTATGGGTGCATTTTTCCCAAGTTTGTGAGAATTAGTCTTATTCCTGTTATCTTAAAGTTCCGTTCTATCTGAACCAGGAAGGAAATCCCGGGATCATACCCGACCTAATCTACATAATTTCTAAGAATTTCTGTGTATTTATTTTCATGAAATGTATTTAGTAAATACCCGTCGATGATCACAACAACAACATTATATGGAATGCATACGTTATACGTTGTGTTTGCAGATTCTGCTAGACTCATACGTCTTACCTGAAAACACCCCACAAAGTAAATCTGAATTTCGTTAGTAGAATCGAGATTTAATCTGATGTAGTGTTGTGAAATATTTTTTACACATATACACATTCATTTCGTAAGAAAAACAGGATCATCATACACGAAAAATCATGACTAAGGAATACAGAAAGAACAGGACAGCCATTCGGAAGACGAACATCAGTAGAAAGGTTTAGCGCAAAGTCAAACCCGGTCGAATTAGCGCTGCTTTGTATAGTGGTCAGTTTAGTTACTCATCACTGTTTGCTTCAAGGGGCCTTTCAGCGAAGTTCCTGTAACCTGAATAGGAGTAATTAGGTCGCTATTTGTTTACACAATTCACTTCATGAATCCTGAAATACAGGTTGATTTATCACTGGGGATTGTTTAAGTTTCTCCGCGCATACGATGTTCATCGCAAATATGCCATGTTAGCAAGGTTGTTATACTCCTATTTGAAATATTAAGTTGGTAAAAGTTATTTACTTCTTTTTTTCACTTGATGTGCCGAGGTACCGTCGGCAATGGCTAGAGACAACAGCTTGCCTGTTCAGTCAAGTCCTAGGGAAATGGCAGTATTCAAAATATTAACGGTAAAAATGTTTGAACATCACACCATGATTCGTAGATGTCGGTTTCACCCGACATTCACTTATCTGCTGAACCAGTAAGATGACTTTATGTTACGTTACTGATTCGTTGTACTAAATAATTTTCATTATGAATTAGCTATAATTAACTGAGGATGTTCATACTTGTGTGTATGTTCATTATAATATATTTGATGAAACTTCAGAATATAATATCTCTTACCCTTTTTTATTTTCAAGCAAAACTTTTTTCTCTTATCCTCTCGTAACTAACTTTCATAACTTTAGCGTTCTTTGGCAATCAAAGAAACAACCTTGATAACTGAAAAATCTTAACTTTTACTAACTTATATTTCAAATATATGAGAATAACGACCTTGCCAATAGGGCATACTTGCAATAAACATCATATGCGCGGGGAAACGTAAACAAACCCCAGATACAAAATGTGTGATTGTGTGCGTATGTGTTGTTCCACCTCCTTGCAACATTCAACTTTTTCATATTCATGAAAACATATTGATTTATATCTTAAAACGTGATAATAATAACACATATACTGCAAATTTTTATTATACTGTTAGAAATTTATCACATAACAAAAGAACGGAGTGAGTGGCACATTTTGCTAATATTCAAAGGACCGTGTTCGAACACGAATACATATGCATTGTCTGTTGTATTTATCTTTTTGTTGCTGTACATATGAAAAAGCGTATTGCCAATTATAATGCCTATCTTTGTAATACTTTAAGGGAAAATATACTCGATGACACCAAAAAAGAAGAGAATTGAAAGAGTATTTGACCGGTATGCATGCTAATTTAAGCACCCGTTAACGAATCAACCCACAGCTGATGGCAAGCTCTTTCATGCTTGGTCTGTTCAAGTGCACAGTGGGCACGTTCAGTCCCATGTTCTGAACAGTAAACATTCATTCGAATGCATTGAGAGTGTTTGAGATTCCATGCAAACAATTATATTATAATTACAAATTATTACTTATAGAGGCACTGATATAATCCAGATAATTACATTAATAATATAAATTATTCAATGAAGGAATAAAAAAGGAAATTTTGATTACAAGATCCATCGGAACAACTGATGTCGGAGAGCGGTGAGTCGTTTCGGAGAAATAATTGTAACATCCTGTCAACGCGAGAGACAAACACCGACCAATCATATCCTACGAGACAAACGACCTTAAAGGAACCCTCGCCATTGGCCAAATGGAAAATTTCGCGCGTTTTTCGTTATTTTCTGAAAAACCCGCGCACTCTTGACTGGACTTCCCGAGCTACCGGACGCTTCGTCGACGTTAGTATAAAACCCTGCAGGATTTTGTGGAGGGATTCAGTTCGCTTATTCGTCTCCAGAAGGCAAAATGGTCCGACCAGTAGAGAAGATGTGGTCCAAGATGTACGTCCTGAAAAGAGGTGAGAATAGACATATTTTTCCAGACGTTTTATTGGGTAGATTGAAGTCTAGCCCCTAAGCGAATACCGACTCTCCCAGACTTGACTTACGTAAGCGTGGTTGAAGGAATAGGTTTATTTTAATTATTTATATATTCTTAGTGTAAAAATAACAGTATTTATATATTCTTAGAGTAAAAATAACTGTATTTATATATTATAACTTAAATGAATAACCTAGTCTTGATCCAACCGTTGTTAGGTTAAAGATAATTTACAAAATTGGTTAAAGGTATGTTAATCAGGGAGTTATTTGCAAGATTTCTGTTGTTTTTTTACGATATTTTAGCAAAATTAGCTTGGGTTAACCCCTAACCATGTGCGCATTCTGTACGGTTGTCTGTAACAAAGGCCTGTCCTAGCTAGGGCCAATCCAAGACACGCTTTTATTCTTTTAAGTAATCATTACATGACTAGTCTAACGATGAGACCTAGCTGAATGTAAGACTTATGATCATCACATCCCATAAAAGTATAAATTAGCACAGTCCTACAGGCTAGGGGATCCTATTGCCTTAGACAAGGCTATTGTAACAATAGTCACCAGTCTTGTATCTTAGATGCTTAGATTAGGTCAAGTGACAGAAAGTATTGTAGTGAAGGCTAATTTAAAAGGGTAATACTAAAAGTTACAATATAGGATAATTGCACGTTTTTAAGTGTTTTTGTGGACATTGGGCTTGGCTGCTGTAACGTGGGCCACGTGAATGTTCTAGTTTTAAGTGTGGTCATGCTAGAAGCAGCTGTGTCAGCATCATACCTTTAGAAAGTCAAATAATGATTTTGGTGGGCTTTTAGTTTTTCAGACTGGCATTAAATGTAGCCTATACAGATTTGGCGTGGGAGAACCAATTACCATAAATTGATTTGGCCAAGACCCTAATGCATTGGTTTAGGCTATGCAAAGCTAATATGAACAAAGTAGCTTAGGTGTCCCTTGACTTATTGCATTTTGACCTTTTAAGTTTTGATACTATGACTACCCTAATAAGGTCGGACAGTAAGGAATTTGTCAGTTAATTCAGTTTATGCAGCATTTTCTTTGGCAAAAAAAAGGCTACATTACAGCATTGTGTGGGCTGCTTGATGCAGCGCCAACTTCCCTCCCAACTTTTAGTAAACCTGCGTGAGGCCATAGCCTATCGTGTAAATAGTTTATCATATGGTTTGACAGGTTGTGGGTAAACAGCCACACCAAAAGTATTTGATTGTATGGCCCAGGCGTAATGTGTTAATGGTTAAGCTATGTGGCTTATTAGGTTAACATAAACCTCAGGTGAAGCATACTATGAAATACTTGGCACATGCCCATAAATATCAAAACTAGTCTTGGCTTATCTTAACCCTCTGGTGATCCGGTGATGCGAAACTGCGCCAATAAATTTTTTGCTGTAAGTGCTCTGATGACGCAATTTCTGCGTCATCTGCGAGTTATTTTCGGGGGAAATTCACCCCCCAAAAAAACGAGTCATCCGAAGAAAACGAGGACTGCGCTATTGCGTGGGTAGATCTTGGACCTATAAGACAACGTAAACAGGAAACCGATAGGTATCGCGCATGCGCCGCAGTCCTCCCCCAACTGAAGCACTTCCCCTCCTGTTTTGACCGAGTTACATCTTTTTAGCGCTCTCATGTTTTTTTTTGCTTTCTTATCATTTATCGGCATTTGTGAGGATTTTGAATAATATTTCAAGTGTTTTTTGATAAGATAGTATTTTTTTTTTACATACATTTTTGTCTTTCAACATTTCCATCTTTCAGCTTCAGTTGCTCAGTTTTTTCTGGGAACTTATTGCTTTTATGTGGGCTATTTATAGAAAATTTATTCAGCTTTCCATTACAATTTTCACTTTTTTCTTAGCGTTATTCATTACCAAGTAATTACGAAAAATGTAAGCGTAAATATAAGCACTCTAGAAACCAGTCGAGCCGCGTAGTTCGGCCTAGGGTTTATGAGTGCATGAATAGTTTTTTGTATGCCTGTTTGTGCATCTGTAAATAACTTAAGTACATGTATTGTATATCATTTGAACAACCATTCTTTGCACTTCATTGTGCTGAACGGCAAAATTTAAAAATATCAACGTTTCTATATAAAAATCTTTAGCGAACAATTGACTTTACGTGAAAAAAACAAAACTTATGTCTTTGAGCTTCAATTGCTCAATTATTTACTGGGAACACCTATTGATTTTAGGTAATATATATATTGGAAATTTATTCAGCTTTCCATCGCAGTTTTCACTTTTTTTCTAGCATTATTTATTACTGAGTAATTACAAAAAATGTCAGCGTATATACGCGTTGAACGGCGTAGTTCGGCTGGAATTTATGCATGGGCAGATAATTTTTTGTATGCCTGTTTGTGCATCTGTGAATAACTTCAGTGTGCATGTATTATATATCATTCAGACGGCCATTCTTTGTACTTTGTGCTGAACAGCAAAATGTAAAAATGTCAACGTTTCTGTATAATAATCGTTGCCATGTATTTTCTTAGAAAAAAAAAGATTGTCCGTAATCGAACGACAATTGCTGAATTTTATTCTAACAATACATATATCTTTCCTTTGTGTGTTTTATAGGAAATTTATTCAGCTTTATAATGCCACCTTTATTTTTTTCTGTCTTTATTCCTTACTTAGGTACGATACGAAATGTCAAAATAAGTAGGTTGGAAAATCTGAAAATTGCACTCTGTAAAAAATTAGCATTTTTTAATTGGTAACAGCTAATTAGCAAACATTTATAACAAAATGATTACTTCCGCGTGACAGTTCAAACCTTTTCACACCATTTATGTATAAAATAAACTCCCCAAACCTAATTATTGTATTTTTTATGATTATTTAAAAAAATATCTACGATTTTCTTTAAAAATTTCACGTTCATCACATGTATTTTATTATTTCTAAGCCTTGCAAAGATTTTCTGATTGCTTTAGGGAAAAATTCAATCATTTGCCGACATCATAAAACAAACCAGAAGCCTATATCAGTTATAGTTGGGACGTATCGATTTTTACAATGAAACTCCGCGCAAGCCCGACTTTTCCCTCCACGGCAAAAGTCGTGTACCAGGTAGTGCTATAGGAACCCCCACAAGCGCGAGATGGTTAATATTTATGGCTGTTGCTAGTTTGAAATGTAGCCCAAAGTAGTCATTCCAGTTTGCTTGAACCTTAGCAGGGTGGGAAGCATAACTGTAGGACCTTCAGTATTTTCTTTTAATGAAAGTCTAAATGACTGTTAAGTTCTTAGGCTATTCAATTTGTCATCCTAGTTGAAAATTAATTCTCGTTTAAAAACATGGTGTTGCCTGACGTATTGAACATTGGCTGTAGCCTTTCTTATTAGGTGTTTAGGTAGTTTGATCTTAATGTAGCTTCTAACTTGGACATTTGAATATTCGGATGATTGTGTAGGAAAGCTCAGTGGTTGCTTTATATTTCAGATGGACGACAGGAACCAGTCATGTTCGACAAGATCACCTCACGCATTCAGAAACTTTGCTATGGTCTTCATATGGACTTTATTGATCCTGTAAGTTTCTTTTATGCAGTTTTAGTATCATGTTGACATAATATAAGCAGTTTTGTGTATATTTTCTTTATTTACATTTTCTGTAAATGTTTTATTGGTACATTTACTTTTCAGCCTGCAATTACTCTGAAAGTTATAAATGGTCTGTACACTGGTGTGACTACTGTTGAACTGGATAACTTGGCTGCCGAAACTGCTGCTACAATGACTACAAAACACCCTGATTATGCTGTTCTGGCTGCAAGGATTGCTGTCTCCAATCTTCACAAGGAAACAAAGAAAACCTTCAGTGGTAATTATTTCCTCTCATAAGTACTGTATTGAAGTATTTTACTGTTATTAAACCATGGTTACAAAAAATTGGATATAATTGAAGAAAGCTTATTTGTATTAGGCTAGTGGTATACCTTAATGTAGAATATATTTAGTATATGCCTTGAAAGTCAGTATTAAAGCTTGTTGGGTTACTGTATATATGAATAAGTTGTTTGTTTAACTGGTCTTGATTTGTTCATTTGCAGAGGTAATGGATGACTTGTATCACATGACCAACAAGAAAACTGGCAAGAAGATGCCAATGCTCAGTGATGAGCATTACAAGATCATTATGGACAATGCTGATAAGCTGAACTCTGCCATTATCTACGATAGAGATTTCTCTTACAATTACTTTGGATTCAAGGTTGGTAGACTTCATTTTGTTGCTATTGTTGTTTCTATATGCAGTGTTTTAACTTTGTAATTATGTTGAATAGTTTTAGGAAAGAATTGTTAATTTTGAAATATAGCACTTAGTAGCCTTAAGTATTAGTGTAAATTTTATATACTGTACTTCAGCTGTACACTCACTGTCTACAGCTTTCAATGCTTCCACGAGAATTTCAGAATTGCCAATTTGCTATTCCATGTTTTATTTATTTATTTATTTATTTATTTTTTTTTTTTTGCAGACCCTGGAGCGCTCCTATTTGTTGAAGATTGATGGTAAGGTTGCAGAACGTCCTCAGCACATGTTGATGCGAGTTGCTGTTGGAATACATGGGGAAGATATACCTGCTGCAATTGAAACATACAACCTGTTGTCTGAAAAATGGTTTACTCATGCGTCACCTACACTTTTCAATGCTGCTACAAGAAGGCCACAGCTTTCTAGGTATTGTTTTGCTTAATGTAACTTGTTCTACTTTTCATTCATTGTGTAAGAAATTAGTGTTGTGTAACATGGAATTAATGCACTTATTTTTTAAATCTGAATATTCAGTTCGGTTTGGGAAATTGCTTTAAGGCTGATTTTTATCTTTGGCAAAGAAAGTTCAAATAGTTTCATTATAATGTACTACATAATTTTTTTTATTTTTACAAGGCATTATTGATACATTATATTACAACAATTATTGTTCTCCAGCTGCTTCTTGCTGACGATGAAGGACGACAGCATTGAGGGCATTTATGATACACTCAAGCAGTGCGCTCTTATCTCAAAATCTGCTGGAGGCATTGGTTTGAATGCTCACTGCATTCGCTCTACTGGTAGCTACATTGCTGGAACCAATGGTACCTCCAATGGTCTCGTTCCTATGCTTCGTGTATACAATAACACAGGTAGGCAAATTTATATTTGCAAATTCTTCTTTTTGAACATTGAAAAATTTATAGTAGGTCATGTATTTGGTTTTGTCGAAAAGTTTGCTTTTCAATTAAGTATTCTCAACCAAAGTTTTTCTTTTCTAGCACGTTATGTTGATCAAGGCGGTAACAAGAGACCAGGAGCATTTGCCATTTACCTTGAGCCATGGCATGCTGACATCTTTGATTTCCTTGATCTTCGCAAGAACCATGGAAAGGTGAGAACTTGAAATCTGCTGCTTGTAATAGCGTATTATAATTGGATTTCAGTGTTGTGCATTATTGTAAGTACAGTAAGATTTGAGAAGTTCTAAGTACATGTACTATAGTCTGTTGGTTAACTAATACCCTTGAACAAAAATTTCAGGATGAACAAAGAGCCCGAGATCTCTTCTATGCACTGTGGATCCCAGATTTGTTCATGCAGCGTGTGGAAGAGAATGGAGACTGGTGTCTCATGTGTCCTAATGAGTCTCCTGGCCTCCATGATACTTGGGGTGAGAATAGACCTTTAATTCTTTGGCTCATTAGCCTACTAAGTCTTGGTAATATAATTGATGTTGATGTGATTTGTTCCATTTTTTTTTTTTACAGGATTAGGGTATTATTAAGATGCTAATATTGGAATATTTTTAATATTTTATTCTGCCTTTATTCAACAGGCACGGAATTCGAGACCCTTTACAAAAAGTACGAAGAGGAAGGTCGCTACGTTCGTAAAGTGAAGGCTCAGGCACTGTGGTATGCTGTCATTGAATCTCAGGTAGGCAGTCTTCAAATGTTATAGTTTTTTGTAGGGTTGTCATCGACAGTTTTCTCTTATTGCTTACATTTGATGCTAATAAGAATGCTGTGTTAGAGAAATTTATTGGTCAGTGCCCTAGGCTTTATCATAGCTGAATTATAGAATTGTGGATGTACCCCAGGCAGAAGTCCTCTGTAGCATTTGATGTTTATAAGCTGAATTAGTAATGGAATCCATTCTAGTATTGAAACCATTAAGAGAAAAAATTTTCAATATCAAATCATTACATTTGTGTAAATCATGAAATTAACTAAATCATAATTTCCAGTACTGTATGTATTCTTTGATGACTTGGTTTTATTGTTAATGTGGTATTCATGAGTGCAGACATATATAAAGTAAATATTGGTGGCACTGTACCGTAAACACAAGAACATGGATTTTTTTTTATTTTCTATATTGAGACAATCTTAACAGTAAATATTCTAGGTGTTTCATAATGGAATTTAATTTTATTAATACAATGGTTGGTCTTAATATATGTAACGTGGATGCAGGAGTTGGTGTATCAAGTGCCTTCATCCAGATTTTAAATGTATGAACTATTTTAGGAGTTCAGCTTAGTAATGTGTTCTTTCTGTCTATAGGTTGAAACTGGCACCCCTTACATGCTGTATAAAGATGCTTGCAACAGGAAGAGCAATCAACAGAATTTAGGCACCATAAAATGTTCCAATCTCTGTACTGAAATTGTAGAATATTCATCTCCTGATGAGGTAAGATCATCATGTGCTCTTTGCACAACTTTTAATTGAATGTTACATTGCTTTTGTAGTACCTATATTGATTTATTCATAATGTCAGTTACTATTTTTTAAATTGGTCATAGTATGTAACACCCTATTAGAGATGTATTAGTAGATGTGAAATGTTTTTTGCTTAACCGTACTGGATTTTTTCCCCAGGTTGCTGTCTGTAACTTGGCTTCTATTGCACTCAACATGTATGTAAAATCTGACGGTACATATGACTTTGATAAGCTGAAGGAAGTTACAAAGGTAAGATGAAAATTGGGTTTTTAGAAATTTCTCAGAAACAAGTTTCTGTAATAAATTTTTTTTGTAGGTTGGGAACATCCCCATTTTGTGATTCATGCTAACTAGCATTATATTTCACAGGTTATCACTCGCAACTTGAATAAAATTATAGATGTTAACTTCTATCCTGTTGAGGAAGCCCGCAGATCCAACATGCGACACAGACCAATTGGAATTGGTGTTCAGGGCCTTGCTGATGCTTTTATCCTTATGAGGTTGGTCTTTATTTCTGCCTTTCATGACTGTGATATCAAACAAATTATGTATTATGGAATGCCTTTTCTGAAAGTATTTTAGGCTAGTGCCCAATTTTGCTACCTTATGTTAGTTGTGGTTGTCATGACAAAGTTGGTGTAGGCTTAGTGTACTTGGTATAGTCAAAAACACTTGCATGTTATGTCCATATCTAAGGAAGGAATTTCTTTCAGGTATCCATTTGACTCTGATGAAGCAAAATTGCTCAATAAACAAATTTTTGAAACTATTTATTATGGTGCTATGGAGGCAAGTTGTGAACTGGCTGAGAAGCTTGGCCCATATGAAACTTACGAAGGTTGCCCTGTAAGCAAAGGGGTAAGTTTTTAAAGTTTAATTTTTCATTGTGAGGTAATTAGTTCCAAAAATAAAGTTGTTACTCTTCTGTAACCAGGAATCAATGATCTCTTGTTGTTATTTTATGAAACTTAAATTATACTACATTGCTGTTTTGTTCTTGAGGTTTTTTGAAGCTGCTGATCAGATTGCAAGTTAAATGGCCCCCATGTTGATGGCAAACTTCATATATAGTGTCAGCCCAATCAGTATGTAAAAGTAGGTTGTAAGTAAATGAGTTGTTCTTGATCTAGATGTCTCTTGCAGATCTTCCAGCATGATATGTGGAATGTGACCCCGACTGATTTGCATGATTGGGCAGCGTTGAAGGCAAAGGTTGCGAAACATGGTGTTCGCAACTCTCTTCTCCTTGCCCCAATGCCTACTGCCTCAACAGCTCAGATTTTGGGAAATAACGAGTCCATAGAAGCTTACACATCAAACATTTACAGCAGACGGGTGTTGTCTGGAGAGTTCCAGGTAGGGAAATTGTTTGGTAATTATAAGATAACAGTACTTTTGTTATGTGTTTAGCTTATTAGTATTATTAATCAGAAGATAAACCCTATTCATATAGAACAACCCCACAGGGGCCACTGTTTTGAAACTCAAGATTCCAAGGAATGTGCTCATTTGAAAGAAATAACAGAGGATATAATAGGAAATACAGAAAGGGATAAGTTATTAGAAAAGAAAAATAAATTAGTAATTAGATAAAAATGTTAGTAATTTTAAAATGTAAGAATTGTTCAAGCAAAGATGTAAATTACATCTTTGCTTGAACTTTTGAGGTCCCAATTTTTCTTGATTCATGTTTGAATTGCTTTGTGTAGTATTTCAGATATGTACATTTGATGGTTTCATCCAGTTAAGTTATTGATGAGGTATAAAGCTTTTTGCTTAAAAAACTAATTTACTGAATTCTGATTTCAGGTTGTCAATCACCACTTGCTTCGGGACCTGACTGAACAGGGATTGTGGGATGATGACATGAAGAATGAAATTATTGCAAAGAACGGTTCAATTCAGGTATGAATGTTTCATTAATTAATAATTTTGTTGTGTCAATATACTGGACAAACTTGTGAAATTAACCAGTCTATGATTTGAAAGCTGATGAAATATTTTTCTTGCAGGAAATTGAGAAGATTCCTGCTGACCTGAAAGCTCACAAAACGTGCAGTGAAATCTCCCATGTTGGGTTGTTATTCAAAATGGCAGCTGATAGAGGTGCTTTCTACTGATCAGAGCCAAATTTCAAATATTCATATTGCATAGAACCAAATCATGAAAGCTTATTTACCGTACTTATGCATGGAAATTGCAAAAGTCTTTTTCTAAGGTCTAGGGATACAGGATTTATTAGTTTTTCTTTTATACTAGTGAATCAGTGTTACTGTTGTTTGATTTCAAGAAATAAACAATAAAATATGGTTTGCTAATGTTAGTTGTTCATATGAGTTTAATATTGCTCTTGAATTTGTCACTTAAAGTTTGACGAATTCTTGATAAGAAATGGATGATTTCTACTTTCCAGTGATGCATATATTTTTTATTTAACCATAAGAGTACGAGGTTTGTGAAAGCCATGAAATCGAAATCTTTCAGGGCCTCAAGACTGGCATGTATTATCTTCGTACAAAGCCTGCTGCAAATGCTATCCAGTTTACAGTTGACAAGGCCAAGCTGAAGAATGCCACCACAGTTAATGGTACCTCTAACGGAGTTAATGGAAGTTCCAAGAGCGAAAGCGAGCAAAATATGGCAGCGATGGTGTGTTCTTTAGAAAACAAGGACGAGTGCCTGATGTGTGGCTCGTAGAGTAAATGACCTGGCATCTACAGGCTTTTATGTACTGTATTTATCTCCCACAAATATTTTTGTACATATCTCATTTAGTAATGATTTTTAAATGTTTTGTGATAATTCTATGTAAATGAGACTTTTGTGATAATTTAGCAAAGTAATTAAGCATTTTTTTTTCGAGTGATTAGTTTTGCTTATTTCAATTGTATATTTGCTTGTCAGTTTTAAGTTGTGCATTCACAATGGTGCCTTATGTTTTCTGCACAACGCAACCGAGAGCTTACATATCACTGCCATTATCTTTACATTTATTTAGGATTTTTTCTTAAATCTTTTTTTACCTTAAAATTATTTCTTTAGTTTTGAGTTTGTATATATTTATGAAACTATTGACTTAAGTGCTTTTTTTATACTGTATGCATGTTTTTTCTAATTTCTAAATCCTTTTAATTTACAAGTTTTTAAAAATTTATTAAGCCATGATATTCAAGTGTAAATTCCTATTAGAGTATGTTTGCTGTAAGGATTTGGGAAGTGAAAGTTTTTAGTCTTAAGTTAGAGAATCTTGTCAATCCTTGTGTTAGGGAACCCCCGAGTATTTTAACTTCGGAAGATTATTCTTTGTATTTCCTGCAGATGCAGAAAGATGTAATTGCCGTTTTTTATGTCGAGTTTATATTTTTATGACGAATTTTTAATGAATTTGATGGAAAATCAGTTTTTATTTTACCAAATACCTGACAGTTGGAAATCTCAGTATTAAATATTGCACTGAGAATATAGCATTAAGGAAGTAATTTATAACAGGATTTAATGGATATTATCTTACATTGCAGCCTTAAGCCAGTGTTCCTTAAGGGCTTTATAGTCTGAATTGTGCAGTATCACCACAGGTTCTCTGTGGCATTACTTTGGTGAAAGCATCTAAAACTTTAATGGTTTTCACCCTTCATTTGAAAATAAATCCTTAAGAGAGTAGATGTGGCCTTGCAGTCAAATAATATTGATACTGCAGAGCCAGCATTATGTAATTTTGCAATTTGTTTTTGGAAGTATTAACACCAAATAATTTTTGAGTTTGTAACATTTGAACTTTGCATTGTATTTCTGATACTCAACGCACAAGCAAGGTTATTTCTATACAGGAGAATAGGACTGAACCGTACAGTAAGGAAGCTTAGAAATTCTAGTGGTCAGAACCTTTGCTGGAAGATAAGTGATGATACTGTATACTTGTCCCTTGTAGGAGGCTGATGAACAAGTTCCTTGCACCAAAATGAGGCAGTACTAAAAGTTCTTTGCTCAGGACTAAGTCGTTTTGGACTAAATTCTTGCTGTCTTTTCTGAAATGGATGTCCAATACCTTGCTCCAGTTTTCACTCCTAAGGAATCCTTCATGCTAGTTTCTGGAGTCACAAGAAGTGGTGGGGTTACTCTCCAGCATAATTCAGCTGTTGATTGGAACTGGACCTAAAAATAATTGAGGTAGCTAAAGCTAATGTTGTACAGTGCCTCAAACAGACCTAATGATTGGGAAAGCTGTCAATTTTGAAACCTTGTTTCAAGCTTCAGCTAGGTCCAGGCTGCACCAGAAATATATCTATATGAAGTTAAGGGTTTGTATATCTTGGAAAAATGCTAATTTCAAAATTTGCTGTTTGGTGTGAGGCAAATGCCTATAAATGATTCTAGCTTTTTTTTTTTTTCAAACAAAATGACTGCTTAGACAAATAATGATATAATTGCTATATTCTTAGAGTGGGCCATGTTAGACTGACAAAACTTATGGGTTTTCTGAATAAAATGAAAAACGAGACCACAGATATTCTTGGATTTTCTTTCAAATACTACTACTCCTGACAAATCTGTGAAATATGTAAAGTTTTGCATAGAGTTATTGCTCATTATTATACTCTAAAAATCATAATGGATGAAATGGCCTCATGCTATTCATGGGGATAGTAAAAATAAAAGATGGTAGCTGAAGTATTTTGAACCTCAGATAAATAACCAATGCTGTTACTATAGTATTGACCAAAATGAGAACTGTGTGGGGTTATACCACAAAACTAACCTGTCTTGTGACGATCTAATCCCAGCTTATTCTGCCTATTAATGAGTGGACAAGTCTAATTATCTTTGACTAAATCCACGTAAAGTACAATATTAGGGTTGGAGCTACTTGACAGCACATGAATGCCTTTGTCCAGGAGAAAGTATGAAAACTTGTTGCCCCATTATGAAAAATTGCATCCTTGCTCTAACTTTATTTATTTGATAAGGAAATATTTATTATTTATTTGATAAGGAAATATTTAGAGGTTTTAACTTAAATGTACACAGCTCCTAACAGAGACATTTCTTTTTATGATGAATAAATTTACCACATGAATCGCTAACCATGTTAAGGATTCCTGTAACCTATGGTCTAAGCAAGTAAACAGTATCAAGTTTTGATTAATCCATCTGGTACATATTTGTTCCATTCTCTTTTAATGTTTAGCATATCCCAAGGGACACCCAGACCACGCCGGGCCGATTTCAGGTAAATTTTCTTGCAAATCAACTGTTCAATTTCTTGGCCTAAGCTTTGAGAGGTTGTAAACCTAAGGCATCGGTGATGGGGTATCTCTGGTCTGGGCCAAATGGCTTGAATTTTGGACAAAGGAAATGCACTTGATTAACTCAATAGGCCAGGCATGTTATTCCATATACACAAATTGCTTACATTAACAAAACAAGGGTTCTTGGTTGCCATCAGATTCATAAGTTGCAAATACTACTCCAGGTCAGTTTAAACTTGAGACTACTTTCACTGAAGGACATGAGGTTAAGCATACTGTTTCCTCAGGTACTTACTAATTTGGTTAAACTCAACTTGGGTGTGTAGCTGGTCCCAATCTCAGTACAGTATTGCCAGTGGCCAGTAAACATATTTTACTTTCTGTCACGTCCAGTTTCTGGAGAAACACTACGTGTTTTGAGTTTTCGCGAATTGGATAACTTTTTTGAATGCCTTGAACTATAGATGAGACAGACCACATGTATAAAAAAAGGAAATAAAGGTAAGCAGTGACTGAAATGTTATTCGTTGAACATTGCTTGTTTCAACCATTTCAGAGGTAGGAATTCTGCGTAAATTAGACTGCTTTTACTGGTCGTTCAGATTAAGATGCTGTGAGGCAAAATAGGAAAAAAATCTGCGCAAGGAATCATACTTATTCTTCTTCTGACGGTGTGGTGTTTTCATTTGTTTACAGGGAATATTAGCATACGGTTAATTAAGAGCGTGCAAGAGAGAGAAGTTTCGTTCTATATATCTGTCAGAAAGATTTTGCTTTGTATGAAGACTTTAACATTTTGACAATGATGAAGCAGAGATCATTAAGGTTTATGCCGATGTAAGCAAAGTAAAGTTGTTTTAACGTCTCAAGTAACTGAAATATATGTTGTTTAAAAAAAATTATGATTGTGATGGCAATTAGTTATTCTTGAATTGTATTTAACAGCATAAATACTGATGGTAAGGAAAAGGATGGTTTTTCCACTGGTTCCAGACAGGAAATTTAATGGTATTTAAAATATAAACATACTTGAAAACACTATGTACAACGCAATATAATAATGGTTCACTCTGCGCCTTCTCTTGATTACCATGAGCTAAATTTCCTCTAAATAAGTAAACAGAAAATTATGGAGTCAAAGGCAGGATACGCATGCATCCTTGTATAGTAGACTTATATTTTTTCCTATGTCAGCACGGGCTCACGTTCTAAGTTAAGGTGAGGAATAGATGACAGAGGCTTGGTGTGGACCTTCGGGCTCTGGAGACTGTATGGGTGTCATTTGCTTGAAACCCACATAGGAATAATGTCCTTACTGTGTCATAGAACGCCTTACTGTGTTGTAGAATGCTGGGTCTGAAGCTAGACCACTGAGACTTATAGGCAGTCTCTCTCTCTCTCTCTCTCTCTCTCTCTCTCTCTCTCTCTCTCTCTCTCTCTCTCTTCATGGTTATCTATTTTTTGTTTGTATATAAGTCTTTGCTTCGTTTTTCGATGTCCAAAGTTAGTCATAGATGATGAAATTGATTGCTTTTGTTTAAAAACTTTATTATTGTATTTTAGGCATAAAAGAATTCGCGAGAGGCGTTTATAGACATATCTCACAGATATCTCATGAATGTTTTAGGCGTCATTTTAATATTACAGTGAGAAGGAAAATAATTTTAGTTCAAATATCAGCACAACTATAGAGTCATCGGCTTAGCGTCAACTACACATTTCTTTGCACATTCATCTGTGATTTTTATATTAGTGCCTTCAATTTGTGCTATTGACAATGTCAGCACATAATGTTTTATGACGTAAAATAACGGAGAAGAATTTTTGTTAAGACAGAGTCACGTATTTTAGAATTAGCTTTTGTGAGGTGACAAAAGATATACGTACCTACATTCTCCTCATAAGGTATGTTAAAATATCTTTATTATGACCATAAAGTCAAAGGATTAATCATATATAAAAATTATGAAAAACATGTGAATTTTTATGGTTAATTTCCATCATTAAGCTAAATTTTATGTTTACAAAAAAATATAGCGAATTTCAACCAATACAAACTCTACTTCAGATCGTGTTTATTGGCCAGATGAGAGAGCCCTTGAACACCCTGTAGATAGGTGTTACAAACATTTTACTTATGATCATGTGTGTGTGTGTGCCTGCGTGGGTGTGTGCATGAGCAGAAAGTACATTACAATGCTGATGATGATTTTTTTTACAAATTACGTGGTCCATGCTATTCCAGTCTGTTATCACTTCATAGAACGGCAAGAATGTCTTGAAGCATCGCTAGATATCTGTAAAATATGAGAATATTGTGATTGTTAGACAACAATATAGTGGCAGTAACCTAAATGAGACATGAATCAAGATTTCCTTTACTGAAATTGAATAGAATAGATAAAAGAACTGATGTAGGAAAAATCAACGACCTAAGCAAAAATTTTTAAGAATGGAAAAAAATCAGCTTTTATAACATTCTGGCTTTTCAAGATTTTAGTTTTTAATAAAGCTTTCATTTAAGTTGACATTCTACTTATTTCTTTTAAAGACCATTTGCACTCTCTCTCTTTTCCTTTTTCCAGTTATGTGTCGAAGCATAAACTTAATTCATTTTTAGTGGAAAAATTGTTGCTAAAGAAGACTGCCGAATTTGACATTTCTTTTTTTTCCAGTCCAGTTCTCTGTTCTAAGTAAGTCTGTTTCACTCTTTGGCATTTCGTGTCCTTGGATTTTGAAGGCAGACCGAAAAAAACCCGGTTCATTATTGCTTCAGCCATTTTGTGTAACCCGGACCTTCTAGACTGTTGTGGTGTTTTTGCTTGCGGATAGTGTGAAATTTTAATTTTATCATTCTTTGGAAACGTGAAGGAGATTTATTCATACTTGTGAGTGATGTTTAATGCTTTTTTGGTGTGTGCAGTGTTAGAATTTCCTTGACTTGGAGAAATACGGCCATGTTGCAAAATGTCCAGAAACGGCCCGAATATCAAGGCTGTAGCCTTGTGCGTTTTTCGAAGTTATCAGAATTTATCAAATTTAAGTCCAAAGGAGAAGTTCAGTATAACCTCGGCTACAGTGCACTGTATCGAGTGGTTGTGGTCCATAAGACTGATGCAGTATTATGCAGCATTGGCAGGAAAGCAAATCCTTATGCTGCTCGGCGTATGTAGATTCGGGAATTAAGTATTGCAAATATCTGTACTTTACTGTTAGTTTTGCATGCTGGAGTGCCCAAGTTAACGAAGATAGTTATTTTCTTATTTTATAGACTTGGTATTAAATTTGAATCGAAATGGGTGGAACTTAGGTGGCCTTAATGAGGTCAGACTTTTACAACCTAGTATTTAATGTTGTTGGGATTCTTAGACTAGTTAACGTTTGTGCTCTTAGAATAGCTGTGATATCTTGTGACTGCGTAGGGATAATTGCATACTACTGTATACTGTATAGTGTTAATTACACCATACCAGGATACTGTTTAGTGATAATTGCATACTATACTATATAGCTTTAATTACATGGATACTGTTTAGGGATAATTACATACTCTATTGTATAGTTTTAATTACATACTACTTGGATACTGTGTAGGGATAATTGCACTCTATACTATATAGTTTTAAATACATACTACCTGGATACTGTGTAGGGATAATTGCATACTATAATATATAGTTTTAATTATATGTATACTGTTTAGGGATAATTACATACTATACTGTATAATTTTACTTGCATACCACCTAGATAACTGTTTAGGGATAATTGCATACTAAACTAGTGTCGACTACATTGCTTGAATTTTTGAACTGCAGTATACGTTTAGATTAACCACAAAGCATGCTCTTCTTGGAATTTTCATTTAATGAATAATTGCAGCTTTTTGGGGGACTAATAGCAAATTCTGAAGTTGCTCTGGAACTCAGGAGTCCAAAGCCATGTTACTCCTCAAAGGCACTGAGGTGATAAAGATTTGGGTAGAACTATAGGGTAGCTCCGTCGCCGAGGGCACTATAACTTGACCTTTTCTACAGTTTTTTGGTTGCTAATTATGAATTTACCTTTCATTATTGGCGCTCTAGTCTAATTAACCTGTAATTAACCCCGAGTCCATCCAACAAGGGGTTTCCATACGCGATCTTCACAAGACAGAGCACTGGCTACATCGTCTGTTTGAACGGTTCATATCCTGTCCGCAAGTGCAATAATTTGTTAACGTATGGGTACCTGCCCCTCTCTCGGGGCCAGTACTAAACACGGCGAAGGGATTATTCCATTTGGCCGACAACAAACAGATGCAATCGCCAGTATCAGAACCCCTAAAAGTGTAGAAAAAACCAGTTGAAAAGGTAGAAACAGGCGCGGAGCTAATATATAGAATTACCAAGATTTGTTTTACTAGGAATCTGGCTGTCGTGTGGGTGTTGTCCATATGCCTGCTCCGTTGATTTACTTATTCATGGCATAACCCGTTTTATGGTGTTTATGCCAGATTAGCGTTTTGTTGTGTGTACTTGATCTTAGATATTGAAGGGTTTGTACACAGCATATTTAACGTTTTCATAGGTACCATAACTTTTCAAATAGTGATGTATTTGTAGAGGACTCTAACATGATGACTGCAGCAGCAGTATTTTTAAGGCTGTTAATTGTGTGCCATGCTGCTTAGGAATAACTGTATACTATACTATTTAATGAATGTTAGAGGTGGTTGTATAATTTTGGACTCTAAAAATCTGCTGTGATCTTGCTCATCATCTCTGGACTTCAAAGCCATAACATTCATTTAAGGTCATGAGGTGTAAAGTGAACGTTTTATTAGGAATCTTGGTGTCCGGTATGTGCCTTATGTGGCTGTAGTATACCTCACAAGTGCCTGTTCTGTTAATTTATGCTCAGATATTTGGTATGACGTACTGTAATTCTATGGCTTCCATGCCAGATTAGCAGGTTGCGTGTATTTGATATTAGAAAATTACGGACTTGTTCATGGCATATTTAACCTTATCTTATTATTTAGCAGATTTTATTAGGTACCGTAACTGATGTAGAGTACAAAATACAATCACAGTGGCCGATGAAGCGACAGTAGTACAACAAAGGAATGTTGGAAGCGCTCTCACTCGGGCACTTTCATGCTAGGCGGAGGTGTTCTTAAGGGCCAAGTACAAGAATAGTCTTACTCCATTCTAATCAAAACACTATGCTTTCGTAGTGCCAGGTAGTGGCGTCAGTGGGCCACTTTCAATATTTTGTAAGAATTCTATGTTTTGGGGGCCTACCACGTTGGCTTGTTTACCGAATAATATTCGGAATGGTTGGTGTAATCTCATGGACCCAGAGGTCTGTTCTGGCGGTTGTAAACATTTGAAATCGCCTTTTTAATTTGTATTTTAAGGAAGTAACATCGGTGAAGCCTTGACATTACAAGTCATGAGACTTAAACTAGAGTAGCAAGTGAATGTGTCCTGTCCCATCAAATTGTGACCTCTAAAGTCGACTTTAATTGCCTTCCTTGTATCATCAGTAATTGTTAGGCGTTTGAGGCTTTATAGCAGTACGCATTTTTGTGTATACTTTAGTTAATTGTTAGCTCTGCATCCTGGAGAGCTCAGGTTAACGAAGGTAGGAAAATGTTCATTCTTTAGTTGGATATTCATATTTTGGAAGTGAGAGGAGTAAGAATGCTAGTGATCTGGAATTTTGGGGTTTTATGGTAACATGGGTTGAGTTTAAGGCAAAGTGAGTCTCCTGAGAGGGGTCAGTGAACTTTTGCATGTTTGGATTCTTAGATTAGATTCTTTGTGTTCGTAGACTTGTTACGATATCATGAGACAGTTTAAGATGACTGCAAACTATACTGACTAGTGTTCATTGCATACTACCTGTGTACTGTACTGTCTAGGAATGATTGCATAGTAAACTGCATGGTGTTGTGTACTATACTGTTAACTGCCTACTCTACAGTTAAGGGACTGTTTAAAGAAAGGTGTAGCATTTAGGGAACTAAAGAATTACTAGTTTAATTCTTTTTGGAACTGGGTACTCCAAGGGTACTGAGGTGTAAAGTTGAGCTTTTCCTAGGAACCTGGGTCTGGCAAGTGCCTTAGTTGTATCATACCTTTCACATGCATGTTCTGTTGATTTATATTTAGATTCGTGTTATGACGTTCTTCAATTTATGGCTCCTGTGCTAGACTAACAGCTTGTTGCGTATACTTGATCTGAGACAACTGCCAAGTTCAAGGACATTCTTAATCTATTCTAATTAAAACGCCACGCTTTGTAGATAGGCGGTAGCATCAGTGGGTCCTACTTTTCAATAATTTGTAAGATTAATTCCATATTTTGGGTAACAATCACTTGGACCTGTCTACCGAGTAATATTTCAAATGATTGCTCTAATTTCATGGACCCAGCAATCTGGAGGGTTGATGTTACGGTAGCTGTAAACATTTGAACCTTTAGAAGCAAGCAAGAATATCGGCGAGGCCTTGATGTTACAAATCGTATAGGTCCAATTAGTGTAGCAAGTTAATCGGCCTCCTGCCACAAAGTTGTTTACCTCTGAAGTCTTAATTGTCTTTGTTGCATATTCATCAGTAAATTGCCAGGTTTTTAAGGCTTATTAGCATTACACAATATTTAATTCTTTGGTAAAATTCTTTTATTTCTGATCCTTGTAGTCTGATGAGAATCAAAATTGCAAGGTCAGAATTTGTGATAATGCTGTACCTCACCTAAGGGACATTAGCCACTTCTCGGTAGCATTTTTTTCTCAATTTTACCTTTGAGTCGCTTGAGTAAGAGGCTTGAGTACATGGAGGGGTTGAATATGTGACAAGTTTGTAAGAATTTAGACTTCATTGCTTTTGTGGAGTTACTGGCAGCTCAAGGATAACTGGCTATTGTGGTTAAAGTACTCCTGATGCATGTATTTGTCGTAGTATATCAGTAAAATTAAGAGAATTCCGTAGGAAACTTTTTAACTTTTATATCATTCTTCTTTAGCTTCTGGAAAGTCCTAGCCTGTCTACAGTAAACGAATCTGACTACAAATTTTTTCTTAACAGGATAATCAAGAGTTTTAGAAACGAAACTTCAAGGTGATCAAGGTCATGGAAGAGTTTTTGAACCTTCAGAATCCAAGAATGGGAGATTTCGAATTTTATACAGTTTGGACCTAAGCAATAGAAGACTGGACATCGTATAAGTGCCACACGGTAAGACATCCCTCAAATGTTTGTATTATCCGCTGGTAATTTATCGGCAGGCTTTGTTGAACGCATGAAAAATACTGCTTGTACACTATCCATTTTATATAATAAAGGATAAAAAGGTTGTCAGCCCTAGTTTTGAGGTTTATTTTGAAGCATAACTTGGGTGGTCTCATCTAAAAGTGCAAGCTATTGCTTGACTAGTTGCTAAACTCTATATTTTTGAGGGCTTGATAGTTTTTGCTATTATGAAGTGCAAGCTATTGTTTAACTAGTTACTAAACCCTATATTTTTGGGGCTTTGGTACTTTTTGCTAAGTTGGTGACATTTTTCCTAGGATGGCAAGCACCCCTTGTGTAAATACTCAGTAAAATCTATCTACTTGGTTTTGAGACAGTTGGGATATTTGGTGCCTTGTGTTTTAAGCTCAGGTATGGTTTGTATCTGAAATGAATTAAATTTTTGATTCGTGTCTCTTAGGTTAACTTACTTTAGGGATTACTCTTGATGGTTGTAATATAGCAGTGAAATTTAGTATTTGAAATTTTTAGATAGACCTACAGTATGTATCACTTAAATATTTTATAAACTGTAGGGATGTTTATCCTTGCTCTGATTATATTTTCTCTTCGTAATAGGCTAATCAAGAGTCTTCGGCCATGGGGAAGTTTTTGATTCTGCAGATCAGAGAATGGAAGGTATTGGCGCCAAGAATTTTGAACCTGTGCCATCAACGAATGGACTTTTGATAACTATCTTGGTAAGAGATCTCTCAGATTTTCCTATTAGGCAGTGGTTATTTTACTATTTGTTATTAAATACCGCTTAAAGTTTTCTTTTAGAATAACATGATTCGAAGCAGTACTAATTGCCTTTTTATCTAGAAGCTTAACTTGGGTAGGACTTCATATGTTGTACAAGCTATTGCTTCACAAGTTCTTGAATCCCATATTGCTTAATAATCAGTCAAGTTGCTCTTATCCCTGGAAGGTAGATAGATGCCTCTGGGGTAAGTAGTAGTACGCAGTGCACTCTTTACCTGGTTAAACCTTGTCATTGTTTGGCCTGATTTTTTCCTTTTATTTGCAAAGAGAATCTTACGTTTTCTAATTGGGTTTTTTAATTCTTGTCTGGTGTCTGCCTTCATCACCTAGAACTTTATTGCAGAAGATATGCCGATAGTCAGTCTCGTGCAAGTGTGTTCGTGTAGTGGTCTGTTCAGTTACTGAAACAGTTTTGTCTATCGAATGGAATATAGTCCTTCGTGCCCACTAATGTACTAATGCCTTTGCTGAGGGTCTTATAATTGGCATAATCTTTAATTCTGAAAGGAATTGGACCAAGGCTCTTGAGAATGTTTTTATTCTTTCTCCCTCACTTACCAGCTTAATTTTGTTTTGAATATTTTGCTAAAAAATGCTGCTTAAACAGCGTGGTTATAGGCTGTCCTCCAAACTCTGCTTATGTTCAAAGCTGTTCAAGTTTAATAGCTGAGTTTTTCCTTAAG
Source organism: Macrobrachium rosenbergii (assembly GCF_040412425.1). NCBI lineage: Eukaryota > Metazoa > Arthropoda > Malacostraca > Decapoda > Palaemonidae > Macrobrachium > Macrobrachium rosenbergii. Next base: position 30,379,076 of record NC_089742.1, on the reverse strand, counting down.
TGTCCTGCGGTATGTATTGACTACACACAAGTGAACAATGTTTGGAATGTGGCCATTGTAGTATTTTTGTTTGTTACTATCCACCATCGTTATGTTGACAGTTCAGTTCTGCAATCAAAGGGTGGGTATTTTAAAACTGCTGTCCTGGTAATAGATCCCTCAAAATTTTGTAATATGTAAAGGCCATTTTACTGCTTTTTATCAAATACTGTTTAAGCTTGTCATAAAATTAAAAGATATGATCCGAAGCAGTGTTAATTCTAGAATTTATAATCTAGAAGCATTACTTTGATAGGTCTTTGTATGATGTGCAAGTCTTGAATTCCTTGTTAGGTGCTAATGATTAAGTACGTCTCGCTATTCCTGGAAGGTGGATGACTCTGGTGTAAGTGTACCCAGTGCATTGTCTTTGTTATCTGGTTAAAACCTATTTTCTGGCATTTCCGGTTTTGCAGTTTGAGAAAATAACCTTACGTTTTATTATTCCGTGTTGGAGTTTTGGGTTCTTGTATTCTGGTGTGTGCCTTCATCACCTAGAACTCTACTGCAGATATGTGCAGATAGTCACTCATGCAAGTGTGATCCTGCAGTGGTCTCAAAGTTGACGAAATAATTTTGTCAAATGGAAAACAGTCCTTCGTGTCCACTAACATACTAAAGCCTTTCTTTGCCGAGTTTTATTACTGGCATAATCTTTACTTCTGTAAGGAACTGGACGAAGGTTCATGAGTTATTTTTTTCTTTCTCCTTCTCTCATGAGCTTAATTGTTTTGAATATTTGCTAATGCTGCTTAAACAGCGTGGTTAAAGGCTGTCCTCCAAACTCTACCTCTGTTCAAAGCTGTTCGTGAAGTTTAATAGATGAAGTTTTTCCTTAAATGTCTCGCGGTATGCATTGACTACACAAATGAACAATGATTGGAATGTGGCCATTGTAGTATTTTTTATGTGATCCTATCCACCACCGCTATGTTGACAGTTCAGTTTAGAATAGTTCTGAAGATTGGTAAGGAAAATACAATATCCCTTGTCCTTTGAGCTAATTGAGGTGGTCTGTCACTCTTGGTAAATGACTAACTCATTATGCCGTTTCTTTTGGGAATTCGGTTATCTACTCTTTCAAGGAAGTTGCTCTGTTCGGTGGCAAGACCCAAGAGATAGTATGTGGTATCTCAATCAGTGAGGGAAAGAGAGGGGTTGGCTTGGCTGTACGGTGGATTGGAAAATAATTCTCTTAATTGTTCTTACGTCCGTGCAAGTGACCCAACTCAATGTAGAGTAGGTAAAGAAGTCATTTCTATTAGTTTTTGCTGTGCTACATTTTGTGACAACTGACGTTATTAACCAAGACTCTTTGTGCATTTTGGCTGCTTCATATACTGTAAGATTCTATGATGAATCGATATTTTTAAATTATTGCTTTTACTCTTGATTATCAAGTGTTTATGTATTTACTGATGCTTTTAGAAGCAGGTTGTTCGATAAATTTACTTGGTGTATATAGGCCAAGAACAATGTGAAAGTAATTAAAAGTAATTATCGGCGTTTTTCATTTTATTAAACTATTAGCTGATTTTTAATTTCTCATGATAGTGGAAGTTTGGAAACTAAAGAACGAATGGTGAACAAAATGTAGATTAAATTTTAAACATTTTCATCAGTTTACACTAGAAAATGAAGTTTTACTGACTTTTTAAATTTTCCAGGTCATGGTAAATCAGGGAATTAAAACACTATCGGGGTCTTCCAAAGTAATTTACGAGAAGTCTGTATGCAACGAAAATTTTGACAAGAATCCACATGAATTGCAGAAGGGAATCATATCGGCCATCAGTTGATAAAGCTAGGAACGCTTACTGCATAAAATCGGAAGCAACGTGTTGACCACTCTCCTTCACCAGAGGTAGTTATATAAGACTGCACGATCAAGACTGCGTTGTCCACCCTCCTTTACAAAAAGAATCTTTCCCGAAGGCAGAAGCAGCAGTTTGCAAAAACATCCAGTAAAATAATTGTACGTGCAAAATAAAAGGAATTGGTAATGTATTAGGTTTTATTAATCTTTTAACAACCCCTGGTTAGAATATCAAGGACTAATAAATACAAGTTTTAACAAATGCGGCAACACTTATGGGCATGTACTTTACTATAACTCTCATGACTTCTATCCACCAATCCCTTGACGTCACTTTTCTTCTTCTCCTGCGAATATTTTCGATGACATCGCTTTTCCACCTGTGGAACATTTTTCTTTTCCTCCTGCAAATCTTTTCGATGACACAGCTTCTCCACCTGTGGAACATTCTTCTCCTCCTCCTCCTGCGAATCTTTTTGATGACATCGCTTCTCAACCTGTGGATCACTTTTCTTCTCCTCCTCCTCCTGCGAATCTCTTCGATGACATCGCTTCTCCACCTGTGGATCCCTTGACATCACTTTTCTTCTCCTGCGAATCTCTTCGATGACATCGCTTCTCCACCTGCGGATAGCAAAAAACTGGTCAATTTCGAGACACGGTAAAACCAATTTCTTTCTCGATTACATTTTGACTAAACTGTTACAGTAAAAAAACTGAAATTATTTGAAAATTAGCTAAAGAACATTCAGCATTTATGTATTCGCATGCTAGCATGTTACATTGTACATTTACATGTCCGAAATAGTCTGTACGAGGAGTGATAACTTATTCTAAAGTTTTTCAAATGGCTCATTTATATTCACAACACATCTTTGTTATAGGATAAGAGCAATTTGAATTTGTAGTCAAATAATTGCTTGGTAGCACCAGTATGCGATGTGATATTGTTTTCAAGACGAAAACTCAATATGTACCAAACTTCTTTCTCACCAGTATAAGATGTGATATTGTTTTCAAGACGAAAACTGAATTTGTACCAAACTTCTTTCTATCACAACATACACTACTTAGGACACCAAGAAATTTTGACTATATAAATTCAAACAAACTGCTTATCCTATCATCAAAGATGTCGACTTATAAGTTGTCACTCCACATACAGACTTCTCAAATTTGTAATGTACAGTGCAACAGACATGCTAGCAAGTAAAACACAAAGGGACCAAATATCTTTAAAACCAGTTTTCGAGTAGCTTCACAATTTCCCAGTAACTATATAATAAAAATGTAATAAAGACTTAGCAACATCAAAGTTCATATACAAAAGTATGATTACAGTTCAGAGAAGTAAGATTACTGTTCTGCCACCTATATACTTAGAAAACACAATGACAACTAATCTGCAAATATGACAAAAGTCAATATTTTACTAGTTAATATTTACTTCCACAGAAATCTGCCACCTATACTTGGAAAACACAATGACAACTAAGCTGCAATGACAACTAAACTGCAATACCAACTAAACTGCAATACCAACTAAACTGCAATACCAACTAAACTGCAATACCAACTAAACTGCAATACCAACTAAACTGCAAATATGACTTAAGTCAATATTTTACTAGTTAATATTCTTAACTTCCACAGAAATCAACTCCATTGCAAATTTAAGCTCTAAATACTTAAATTTTTAAATGTTTATCAGTCCGATATTGATTAACACTCAAACGGTATAATCAAAATTTTTGTCTACTTAAAAATATTCAGTGGAACAACGACATTCATCAGAGTATTCTGTCAATCTAGTCCTTATGCTCGTTGTCACGTGCCTTTTATCACTGTCTTTATCTTGTGCCTTTTATCGTTGTTATCGATCACTCAATCGTATCTGTAAAAGATAAAAAGCCACGGTTACCATAAATACTTACTAAATATTCGCATGTTAGCTTATTATTCTTATATTTAAAAAATCTACCTGACAAGCTCAAGTAATTAATGTAACAGAACTCATGCTGTGCTGGGGAATATTCGTTACTTCAAACGTGTTCTAAAACTTCAGAATTTTGCAGTGAGTGATTGTAAGTACTATATTGGAAAGTAAATAAAAAAAAACATTAAGGCAATTCTGTTAAGGCTGTGTGGAGGCCTGAGCAATATATGCATGTACACGAAAAACAACCCGTGGAAGCCCATTTCTTGCAAATGTCTTGATTATTAAAGACAAGCTATTTCAACTACAGCCCAGGAAACACGCACTTACACGACCGGGTTCTACAATAAACGTTTGGCATCCCATCCTTGATTTCATAAGTGAAAACATGATTGTGTCCTCAATTCCTTCTAAGCCAAGATTAGGCAAAAATGTGACTCGGGCTAAAGTAGAGATTTATATTTACTTTGTCTAGTGCTTTTGGAATTGGTGTTTTTGCAACATACCCACTTGCGATTGATCACAGCATTACTTGCCTGCTAGCTAAGGAAAAACTGCAGCAGTAAACAGTATATTAATCGTAGAAGTGGAAGACAGTAATTTGGAGGTGCAAGCGATGGTTGGTGTGGATCTCGGGACACAGAACTCTTCATAAAGGAACGATTCGCACTTTGGAATCCTGATACCTTCGGAAATCACCAGTTTGGTGTATTTTAGACGTGACACGGACATTATGGATGGTGGCTAGGCAACCCACGAGCCTTCGTTCTTGATTAACTGTAAAAAATTGTATTCGAAAATTAAATGTGCATCATATTGGGAATAAAGACATAGGCAAGACTAAACTATTAACTTGAAAACATAAGCTCAACATAAGCTCAGTTATAAAAAATCAGGAAACTTTAGCAAGAAGTTTCAGGGTAAAAATTTGCTGAATCCTGAAAATGCAAAAAAGTTACTTAGGACCCAAGTGCCAAGTGTGAATGGAAATTTAGCAAAACGTAAATTAACGTTTATGCTGCCTGGAGAACCAACTACAGCACATGGGTTAATAACTAACGCACCTTGCTGAACATAGTACTATTAGGTCTACTGGACCGAAATGAGTGTGACAATTTTCTAATTATCGTTAGTATTACGTTAGAGCTCCGGAGATATCGGTTATTAATAGTTTTGTGACTGACAATACAGACAAGGGTTTATGTAATGTACCACTAGAAATAAAATTTGGGAAATTTACAGAGATACTTTGCGAAATTTACAGTCATGTTTTTACGTTCATCCCCCCCAAGGGGCTGGTACTGTACACGAGGCCCAGCGGAGTTTTTCTGTGGGGTTTTCCTAATTATCTAAAACAAACCTAGTAAGGAATTCGTGCGTTGACAAACGTCTCGTTATGAATGAAAGTGTTGCCTTGGTACAACTGGCCAAGCGAAATTTAAAGAAAAATTGTTATTCATTTAAAGATATCGAACATTTGGCTTCGCTTATTTGCACTACAAACCAAATTTATTTTCATAAAAACAAAGACGTGGCATAATTTTTGGCCGCCGCTGCCCAACCTCAGTTTCGCTGACAAGTGGGCATTTAAATGCCCAGATCTATAAAAAAAAACTAACAACGGAGGTCACCTCAAGCAGCCAGTCACTGGACAGTATGGATAGCCCATTAAGGGGTAGCCGAAGCGGGTTGTATCTCCCCACCACCAACATCTTTACTCCCAGGTCAAGTAAACAGTTTGAAACGTATTAAAATACTTCGTTTTCAAGAGACAATGGGCCCTGTAATTAATGGTAAATTACTTAGCTCTCCTAAATGATGAGTAGTTTATTTAGCCTGCAGACACTTAAAAAAATACGGTAGGACTATATAGTAGCTCCGCGTCGGCGACTGCCTTCTAACAACTTTTTCTACAGTTTTTTGGTTGCTAATTATGAATTTACCTTAATTTTGGCGCTCGAGTGTAATTAACCTATAATTAACCCCTCAAGTCCATCCAACAAGGGGTTTCCATAAGCGATCCTCACAAGACAGAGCACGGGTACGTCTGTTTCGAACGGTTCATATCCCGTCCGGCAAGTGCGATAACCTGTTAACGTATGGGTACCCCACCCCCGGGCCAGTACTAAACACGGCGAAGGGACATTCCATTTGGCCGACAACAAACAGATGCACCGCCAGTTGGCCGACAACAAACAGATGCACCGCCAGTATCAGAACCCCTAAAAGTGTAGGAAAAACCAGTTGAAAAGGTAAAATCAGGCGCGGAGCTAATATATAGAATTACCAAAAATACAGTCGCGTAACCAATAAATAACTGCTAAAATGGAATATGGACAATAATCAAATGGCTCGAGAAGCTATTCCTGCCGAACCACCCACACAAATTTTAAGTGTATTAATGTATTTAACACACTGTGGTATTAATATAAGAACCATTTCCAGAAACCACAGCAAAAAAAAAAAAAAAATCAGTAAGAACAAAAAAAAATTAGAACAATTAAAATCTACTCAACGCTGTTTCTTTAAAAAAAGTTCAGTAAATAACTAATCTCAGAAAGCCGTAAACAAGGGATTAACCTCTTTGATTGAGAGATTTGAAAGGATAAATAGATCTGGCACCCTAGCGATCTTAGAAATGTTTGAAATGCAATTTTAAGCGTATTTTCTGGAAGCTAGTTTGCCATACGCGGAACCTCTAATGGAATAAAAACCTTGCTGAAAGCCACGAACAATACTCGCCCTTCTGTTGCATAAAAAAGGCTGTAACTTTACTAACTCCATTTCCATTTTTACTGCCGGCATAACGTAACACTTGCGTTTAGGGTAAACAGATACTATCCAAAGCTAGTATTTCTGGAATTTGGGCAAGTTTATTGTCAAGTCATGATATTCCTTACACCAGGAGTGTTATGGATCTGGAATACAAAATGAATATAATCATGGTCCTTTTAATGCGACGTTCAAAATGTACCTTTTGAACTACAGTAAGTCCGTTCCAAATAATATTTACTATAATTGCAAGCGGTTACCCAACACTGAGAACGACCCTTACTTCGTCGTATCACAAAACCGAACGCAGTAGAGAGAGAGAGAGAGAGAGAGAGAGAGAGAGAGAGAGAGAGAGAGAGAGAGAGAGAGAGAGAGAGAGAGAGAGAGAGACGTCTGCACGTTAATCGTGTATTTAGATTTTAAGATCTACAATTACATTATCGATTTTTTTTATACACAACCATCTTATTATTAAAACGAACACAGGATTTTAATAAAAAACTTCGTTATCACTGGATGCACCCAAGACAGCAGATTACACCAAAGATATCCATGAACGTACAACAGGGTCTTATGGTAATCCAAGAACCGTACATGCACCATTCCACCTTTCCAGAATCGCATCCGAAAATTAGCCAATAATCTCCCTAGGAAATAAAAAGCAAAAGCCGAACTAGTCAACTTTCCCTCAGTTTCAGATATAATTTAGCCTTTGCCCAAACGTTTAGGCTGCAGTGAACTGACATCAAGGCTTGTTGGCAATGCAAAATTATAGGCCTGCCCTTGTAATCGCCGGATAGCCTGCCATTACAAAAACCTAGCCAAACAATACAGTAAAAATAAGTTCCATCTCCATGATCATCCACTAGAGAGAAAATTCCCTAAAGGTATACTGCATGATAAAACGACATGCCAGTATTGCATTGTAACACAAACCGACGCCTCTGACGATCCATAGCACTGACAAAAACCAACCCAACAACACCTAACCTCTCACTTAACCGTCGTTTTTAAGATAACGTTTGCGCTACACCAGCACAGGGCCTTCCTTCGTAAGCAACAATTAATAAGCAGTTTCCAGTTTTACCGGCCACACATTTGAACGCACCATCGTGCCTTAAAAATTCTAGTGCACTATCCTAGCCTCGGATAATGTTCGTTTCCGGTCCGGACATCCCTACTCGATTTTTTTATATCCTTCGAATCTTCATAAAAATAAAAAAATAAATATTCTTTATACATAACTTGCCAACTAATATTTATCACAGTAAAAACTAAAATTACATGTAAATGATTGAAGATTTTTTCAAAGTTCCAATTTTGCGAAATGCACTTAAGGACATTTGATCTCCCAGGGGCTACTACTAAACATGGCGAAATACATTTGACCCAAGGGATAATACTAAACACGGCGAAACAGTGTAAATGAATCACTGTTTAGTACTAGCCCTCATGTGGAATTGGAATTCGGACCGGAAACGAACTTTTACCTTAACCTCTGCACAGGGTTCTCAGAACCGACAATTTACGGGATACTTACGTTTTGACACGGCAAAAAGCTCTTGAAACAAAGTCTATAATCACTCTACCTTATCCCCACTTGTTTTAGGGGTGCATGTCTGGTTCTTTGTACAAAATGTTTAACCTTCCTTGCAGTCTCTGCTTTGACCTCGTCAAAAAAGCAAATCTATTAAAACTACGCCACTCTTTAAAAGTTTTCACAAAAATACAATGCTTCCTTTCAACGTAAAGTTTTTCAGATTTTCACCTTAATTCGCCAACTTGACTAAAAACCCCCAAAATGGGATTGCTCGGGGCAACAGCCCACCTGGCACAAATTCGCCCTAACTCGAAAGTCTTGAATCTGAAGCTGGGATATTTCAATGAACTTTCATCACCCTATTAAGTCAAGTTACCATAAAGGAAGTACAGAGAACCGGCGAACATAAGTTCAAGGTTCACGGTTTAAACGATCACTTATATAAAGCTAAAACTTATTTATCTGATCACCTAAGGTTGCACAACTGAAAAAAAGGCAGGTACTTGCCTGGTGCGTTGAGAAAACTCTTGCTTTAAATCACAAAAAAAAAAAAAAAATGAAAAAAAAAAATTGCGAAGGACAGACACCTTGTTCACTACCTCTCTCGAAAACTAACTGAGGAGGGTTAGATTAGACAAAGGAAGTCCTACACACGACAAAGAACTGTCCTCAGCCAATCAGAAGCCTCCACCACGACAAACGTCACAAACGACGAAAAGAGCTCTGTATAAGATTCTCCCATTGGTCAGATTTTGTAAAACCCCTTCCATTTGGATAAGGAGCTAACGCGTTTTCTGTCGAAAGTTTTCTATCGAAAGTTTTCAATAGAAGTGGGAATCGGGAACACAAATTGATAAATAAGAAACTGATGAATATAACTGATCTTATAACTGATAAATATATCAGTTATAAGATCTATAAAATTAGAGAGAGAAAGAGACCCGTAGGAAGCGAATTTTGTCCTTCACATCATCGGTCATTATTCAGACTCTGCACATGTGCGCCAAGCACTAAAAAAAAAAAAAAAAAAAAAAAAACAGCCACCTGAGACGTAAAGGAAATATTTAGGAATATTACTTCTCAGTACCATATATAACACGAAATGACTCATTATTGGTGTGCTCATTGACATTTACAACAAGCATTTACATTAACACTAATTCACAGGTTTCGTCATGGCAAAATCCATTCGTTATATTAAAATACTAATTGACTTTTTTCATAATTTTATTGCATCTCGAGCAAGGCAATTATTGCTTACCACGATGTTTCAAGGAAAATTTAATATAATTTTCCAGTGATATCTATGAAGTCGTAACTAGTTAGCTACTATTAATGTACAGTACATTTCAAGAATCAATTGATATCCTGAGTACAAATATTTTGGCGGTATTGAATGTTTATAGCTAATCGATTATTTGATAACTCTGAGCGACGCTGTTTTTCAGCCCCTGGAAAAACCTAATCGAAATCTAAGGTTTCACGTTCACTTTATTCTTTTCCGAATAAGTAAAACGCTGGTTAATGAATGATGGCTTAATTTAATATATCAGTGTTTCGTGGAGCACTATGAAACAAAATCTGTGTCACATCACGCTGTCAGAGTAATATATTTTTAATTTTAGAGTATGTGCATAACACCGTTTTTTTTTACAATGAACACCAGCTTTGTGCAGTTTGGCCCTTAAATATAATGCGAAATCGTCGTGGAAGTTATTATAACAGTTCAAAGGAATATTAAAAGAAAATGAGTACATCGAATAACAATATGGCTGAACAACTTCTTAAGAAATTTTTAAGATATTTATTTGTCATTTATCAATGGTTATGATATTTATTCGTCTACACCTTTGACTTGAGACTAATTACGGCCAATAAATATACAAAAATATGATATTCAAGAGAATTTCATGTACAAAAAAGTAGTTTATAAAGTTTTAAAAATTTAATAATAGATGATAAAACCTCGTAAAATTCATAAGCATGTTATAAGAATACGAACTTGTCTATGAATCATTTCGGACAGATTGCATGCAGAATGAGACACAAAACTGTTCGTTCCTTGGAGTAAACTTAGACTTAGTTAATGTATGAGATTCTTCAAAATGCAACATTATACTTAATTTTATGGCAATTTAAAAAGTTTAAATGAAAAAATATATTAATAATATAAAACTTATAAGACAAATAATAATTTAATTTCACTACTGTCAAATAAAAGCGAAAGTTATATTACGCCTTACAATTCGGATATATAGATAGCGAAATTTGACCAAAATAAAGCGCACCTTGGGTAATGTTAGGGCCGTTTGATATACTGCTGCGTTCGTCCGTTCGCCAGCTCCTGCAGATATTTCGATAAAGGATAAATTTATTGAATCATGTGGCTTACACAACTTTCTTGCTGACACACTGTTTACTTAAGAACCGGTATCAACAGATAGCTACACAAAAATAGTCCCGCCGACCCTAGATTTGCAGTAGTCTGTGACAGCGTTGCCAATGTTCAAAATTTGAGACGTCCGAAATACCATATGAATTTAATAGTTCCTCATTACCATTTTAGAACAGAGAGAGAGAGAGAGAGAGAGAGAGAGAGAGAGAGAGAGAGAGAGAGAGAGAGAGAGAGAGAGAGAGAGAATTGGATACAATAGCTCTGAACTGAGGAACATGAAACCTCTCTGAAATAAGGACATACTGAAAAGTGTATTAAGGTTCTTGGCATAAAGCAAAGCAGTCGGAGAGAGAGAGAGAGAGAGAGAGAGAGAGAGAGAGAGAGAGAGAGAGAGAGAGAGAGAGAGAGAGAATGCAACGTAACCATATAAGCAACATAATATTATCTTGGGTCTCCTTACGAAACTGCATTTCTTGACTAAATTTATTTTGCTGTCAAATTCTTATTTCCTCAGGAAAATATTCAGTTTTGTCTTGATCTCTATGCTCTCATTGCTTGTAATAGACTTTATAAAGGCAGAATTGTCTAACCAAATACCTACATTCATCATCATCATCTCCGAAACAGTTTTACTCATAAGCTCTCTGTGAACTTCCACCACTCATGTTTTTCCTGTGCTTTATCTTATCCAAATCTCCATATATCTCCAGCCTCCCTTCTTATAGATCCCATCCGAATATGTCTTGGTCTTCCAACTCTTCTGGTGCTCACAGGAGCCAAAGTGACACTATCACATACTATTGTTCAAGAAGTTGTGCAAAGACCATTTCCAAACCATCTTCATCTCCCTTCCATCATTATCTCGTTAAAGTCATTTCCCAAATGGCATCCTTTCTAACTCTATCATGCCACCTAACCACTACTTTTCTTCCTGAAACTTTATTTTTCAAATTGACAAAATCTTTTGGATATGGTTTCATTGTCGCACCATATTTCACATTCGTATAGCAATACAGATATTTCTAGAGTTACATATCAAGATTCATCTAATGGTATTCAAGATCACTTTTGGAACCAGACATGTTTGAGGTTATCTATGGATTACTGTTAAACTGCTAAAGGCCAAAAGTAAGTTCTTGTGATTCATCTTCCCTGAACACCATTCCAGATAAGCCATAACAGGTAATTTTATTTTGGTCACATCACTTTCGTATGTTCTCCACCTCATCTTTTTATTTCCATGTAAAGTTACCAAATTAAAATCTAAGTCCCATGTTCTGATTCAAATTCACTTTAATGTTATGAATGGTAAATCGCAAGGATTGCCAATGATCAATTAAAGCTATCAGGTAGTTAACTGTAAGATTACTATGGGGATTGATGGGACTGTGTGGGGTGGATGTGTTTGGAGATGGGGATGAATTACAACGTTTTGGGATATGTATTAAAGAATCCCTCTAAAACTGTCCCACCAGCAGATTCAGGGAAAAGTGGAGCCAGAGAAATGATAAAAGCGGACTGCTATTATTATTATTATTATTATTATTATTATTATTATTATTATTATTATTATTATTATTATTATTATTATTATTATTATTATTATTATTATGTCAGATGAAAGTTTCCATGGTGAAGTTACTCTCCCATTAAACGAAGTAAGAAGCCCATTTAAAAAAAATCAGTACAACTATGATAGTTTTCTATAGATATTACATTCCTGTTTATGATATGTCAGCCTCATTAAAAGAAATACAGTACATTATAAAGGGTTCTGCTCTCGACGATGATCGAAGGTCGAACGTTAACTGGTTTCCTAAATAATGTTTGAACTAAGAAGCAGCAGCAATAAAAAAACACATGCACATACACACACATACACACACACATATATATATATATATATATATATATATATATATATATATATATATATATATATATATATATATATATATATATATATAGAGAGAGAGAGAGAGAGAGAGAGAGAGAGAGAGACTCAATATACTGATTATTGTGGGATTCTGATGAGGCAGCAAGGCTAAGCTTCAAATGAAAATTTATTTACAGATCACCAGAGGGTTCACAAGGCACCTAAGTGGGAGCCAATTAAGTCTTGTATTTACATTACAGGAGCTAGCGGAATGTTTGGGATAGCTTAAAAAATCGTAGCCTTTTGTCCATAACTATAATGCACTGCCTATTTCATGTGAAAATTTTTTTTCATCGGGCTTACAACGGAAATTTTTTAATTAAAATGACAATTTCAAAATCACTGTATAAAATTGCTGAAAAATAAAAATATCCCACATTTGCCTGCTTGTTTGTAAATGTAATTCATACTTTAAACAGTAAAAATTTTTTTTCAGATACTGAGTGCACTCAGATCAAATCAAAATAACTGTAGGGCAAGTTCTTCATGTTGTATTATAGACATGGTAAAAATGCCTTACTTCAAAGCCTAACTTGCATTCAAAACTGATATTTTCTTCAGTGGTAGGGTCCAGTACAAATGAGCAATAGACACAATGGCAGGAACACACACGAATGTCACAAACCAATGAAGATTATTTCCTTTTTCCCTCGTAAACACCGATCCCACCATCCTCTTAAAGCGAGCACTTTCCTTGTTTCGACTCAATTGGCTATTTTTACGACTTTTGGCTAATGGTTCTTACTAGCTTTACCCCAAAAGATTAGCAAGAATGAGACGACACTGACTTCGCTCTCAGATCAGAGACTTGACAACACTGGATACCAAGAGCAATATATGATCTGGTAACAAATCGTTCAGCTAAGTAAAACATAACCTTGGGTTATTTTTCATTGGACTGCGAGATCATCTGTGTGTTTACATTTCTCGGGTGGACAATTTCGCAATCAGATGTTTCATATTTCCCTTAAATTTCACACAGTCTATAGAGTATTTCATTATATCTGGGCCATAACGTTAATTATTTATACACACTAGGTTTAAGGGTAATATATTTCAATGTAATTGTGGGACAGAGGACTGAAATGAATTGAGCCAAATATGGGTTTAATTGATCTTGCAGTTGCCTAGCCCCAGTTTCCTTTATGCTTAGCTCGTACAAATATACCCCTGTGGATTATTCAAGGGTGTGGTGACTGGTGAAGATATCAGCTTTATCAAGCAGTTTTAGATCCATGCAAAACGGGAGGGACGGTCTTACTTTTAGCCTATGAAGATTAAGTCCAGAAGTTCATGCATCACACATACCCTTGCATGGAAAAGTCCATAGGCTATTGCTTATAGGCCTTGCCCTAGTCCTTGGCCAATTAAGTATTATTCTAAATAACTCTTGTGGCTGCCTTTTTCTCTCTCAGTAATATTAAGTTGTTCAATGATTATTTTAACCCCCCCAAAATTTGTGTATCCTGTCTTGAATGTTGCTTTGCTTAGCTTAGCCTTTTGAAAGAAACATATTTTAATTGTATGTTATAATCACCCTTAGATCAAACTTCAGGAGGAATTAAACAAGTCTAAAGGCAGATTCACAAAAGCCCATTTTCTTGCTACCAAACTGCACTAACATTACGAATTACCATAAACTGTTAATAAAATAATGATTTAAGTTCTTGCCTGTGTTTCATCACTTGAATTAACATGTGCAGCTTCAGTTGTACATAAATAATAAAAACTATACTTGCTGCTGTTTGCTGAAATTAACTTATGAAATGTAAAAATGGTCATACTTGTGTCACATAAAAACCACAGAGGAATTTCCAGTGTCTCTCCTAACCAATGGGATCAGTAGCATCCATTATATCAAATGTAAAAATTGCACATACTATATTAACTGAAATATCAGCATCTCTTACACATTTTAAAGAACATCCCAAACAAGCTTCTCATCCACTTGCAATTTGATTGTAAGTAAGGAAAATATGAAATGAAAATATCTTTACTGAGGGCTAAAGAATAAGCACAATAATTAATTTGGGTTTGTGAGTATCGTAATATGAAGAAATTAAATTGCAGTTAAATGGCTCATCCATGGTTATTGTTAAAGTAAATAAAGTGGAGAATTAATGAGATTAAATGCACCTCATTACTTGGGAACATAAGCAAATATTGCATATGCGATGGGTATTTTGTACATATTTTTGGTCCACCAACAAAATCTCATTAGTCAAATAAATCTTTTGTTATTAGGGCAAATTTCAAGGTTCTTGTTACTTTTCACTTGTGGTGTTTGAGGAAAATGACTTTCTTTCAAGAATGATCAATTATTGTATCCAAAATGATGCAGCTTGTTAATGACCAGCCGAATATTCCTTTGAAATTTCATATGTGTATATATATATATATATATATATATATATATATATATATATATATATATATATATATATATTTACAGTCAACATGTATCATATCACGCTGTGAATGACTGAAATTTCAGTCATCACGCAGTAATGCACTTAGGGACATTGATACTCTTAGGAGCTTACATTTAACACGGTGAAACAGTGAGTCACCTACACTGTTTCGCCTGGTTTAGTACCAGTCCCTGGGGGTCAAATGTATTTCGCCGTGTTTAGTACTAGCTCCTGGGGGATCAAATGTCCTATGCATTACGTGATGACTGAAATTTCAGTCATACACGAATGACTGATTACGATGTTGACTTTAACATATATATATATATATATATATATATATATATATATATATATATATATATATATATATACTAGATATAATTTCATTGCAAAATTACTGAAAATACGTCCAGAACTGAAAGGGTATTGAGGACTGCAATTTTTGGCAGTGGCTGTTTATGAAAGCAAAGGAATATGTAGGTATTTGGTTAGTTAGGGATAAAGGCACCACATAGTGGACTTACTTATACTTTTCAAACTGAGAAGGCCATCTTTCAAACATTAAATTAAACAATAAGTTCAAGGTAATAATTTAAGAAGTCAGTCCTGTGTTATATTTGGGTAGGTTAGTTTAGGGTACAGCCAGTAAACAATAAGTTTAAGGGAACAATGTCAAAGTCAGTCCTATGTTATGTTAGGTTAGGCTAGGTTAGTATGCATCCTTAGACTTTACATTGTCACACTATAGGTAAAAAAAATTTTTTTTTTTACACATGAAGCATATGTAATGATTTTACATTTTTTTTCTAGTTTCTTGAGCCTATTAAATACTGATGTTGATATTGTTCACTAATTCTCTCTCTTTTCCCAGAGGAAAAACTCCCCATTTCCCACTGCACTTTGCTACATCAGTGTATAGCAGGAACACAAACTAAAGGTTTGCCCC
The DNA here is from genome assembly GCF_040412425.1 of Macrobrachium rosenbergii. Lineage (NCBI taxonomy): Eukaryota > Metazoa > Arthropoda > Malacostraca > Decapoda > Palaemonidae > Macrobrachium > Macrobrachium rosenbergii. Next base: position 30,363,282 of record NC_089742.1, on the reverse strand, counting down.
ACAATATCCATAAGAGAAGTATATTTAATGCATTGTTCGATAAAAAAAATCAGAACTTTAAAGATAAAATAGAAAGAACAGCACCAGAGGCTCAGCAACAACTTTTAATGACGAGCAAAGTATACGACGCAACCGGCAGTCAAAGCCTAGAAATTGACCCTAATGGAAAAAAAAGTGCAGTCATTAGTGGCGTAAGTTTGCTCCCCATCATCGCTAGCCATATTTTCTGGCCCCCCTTTTTTTTGTTTATAGACATCCTCACCCCATCTCCAAATTTTTCTTATGATTTTTTTTTTATCGAAATCCTTCCGAGTAGGGTTTAACGGCTGGTGTTCATGCAAACTCAAATGAGACCGAGGTGAAACTTACAGGGGGAAAATGGGTAAATGAAGAGAGCAAGAATATCGGGTACTTTTCTTTTTCGCCCAGAACGAATTTGTGTTCATGAAAGAACGTTTCCTTTGGGTAATATATACTATTTATATATTTACTTAATTTTGTTGCTCTGTAAATATTTGAAGAAAAGCTATTTGCTCACGGAACTAAATTTCTGTAAACCGTGGTTGTTCATCCATTGTTGAACATTCATTCTCTCTCTCTCTGTCTCTCTCTCGCTCTGAACGAACTGCACAAACATTTAATCTTTGTTGTATATTAAACTGACGTCGCACTTATGTTTCCCCAGGAAAAACAATATCACCTCTAATTTCCTTTCTCGTCTTGAGAATACTATACCGACTCATTGAAAAGGGCGTGAGTGAAACGAAAATTACAACATAATAGCATTCTAAACAGATGTCAGGAGCTTTGGAATGAATTACTCTGGCAAGAATAATGAAACAGCGGAGCTAAAATGAACTGAATGTAAAATGAAATTGAATAAAACAGCGATGTCAGATATCATTTCATCTCCATTTTTGTAATTTGTTGGAATTCAGGTGAGCTAGACTATAGTGTTGACGTTTTTTATAAAGAGACTTGCTTTACAAGACCATAGTAATATTTTGTCAGTCGGCTGTAATTAAATTCGTAACTGACCTGAAGACTAAGAATGATGAGGCACATCTAAGCCGGCATTTCGCGGCGAACCCCCCACCCCCCTCCATAGCTAATACGGCAAAATTGTAACCAGTAAACGCCCCAAAAAACTAATGTACCCTAGGGGTATTTACTGGTTACAATTTTGCCGTATTAGTTATGGAGGGGGGCGGGGAGCCCGCCACGAAATGCCGGCTTAGATCTACCCCGTCGTGTAGTCTTCAAAGGTCAATTACAGTTTAGTTACAGCCGGCTGACAAAATATTACTTTAAATTCTTGTAAAGCAAGTAAAATAACACAGGAAAACGTCAATTGCCACAGTCTAGCTCACCGCGGAACTACGGCTTAGAATTACCACGAATTTTTACCTTTATGACTTATAATCTCAATCTACAGTTATCTCGACGATTTGATAAAAGGCGATTTCGAGAGAAATTTAACCAACTACTGTTGAACAGTAACGGGTATACGACATTTATCAGCTATTCAGAGGTTACTTATAAGACTTTACTTGAAGTAATGGTCCAACATTCAAAGTGCAGGACGGATTAATCTATTTAGTAATGTATTTTAATGCCCTAAAAAGAACAAGCAATCACGGTAAGACGAAGATGGAAAACTATGTGAATAAACAAGATTAGTTTACCCTATTATAAGGTTAGTTTTCTATTAGTACCACAATAACGCAGCATAGAAAATATATTTATATGGTAGACTATTCTAGGTTCCATGAAACAAGTTGTGACACAATTAATCTTGAGTACTTCTACAAAACCCTAAGTGATTGGTCAGTCAAGTTTTTGTTCTTTGCAAAAAATAGTTTTCAATACGCATAGGCACTTGACATCAAATATTACAGCACTGAAGATATCATAATATTGTTTTTAAGTTGAATAAATTCTGGAGAAGTTGAAGAATTTATTAAAAAACTATAATTAATTGAAAATCAGGTATTTATTATCAAATATTACCATGAAGTTTAGCCTAGCTGCCTTAAAATTCAACATTAATCAGCGTACGGAGTTTCCTTCTCTTTCTCTTTCTCTCTCTTCTTCTTCTTTCTTCTTCTTTCTCTCTCTCTCTCTCTCTCTCTATATATATATATATATATATAATTACTTTGAAAAGTCACGTGCTCCTGTTCCATATGCGCATGCGTTTTTTAGCTGCTACTTATTCACATGTTTATCTATCATACCTTTACATATAAAACTGTTTCTTATGTAGGTCAGTTTTTCCTTTACACCACACAAACATTCTCCTGTCGAATCTTTGAAGATAATTTGATGACTTACTGATTTGTTTCGCAATCGATGAATTAACAATAATATGAGCAGCAGGAATTAAAACAATAATGATAAAATAAAAATGAAATAATAGAAAAAACAAAAAGACGTAGCGTACTCTCTCTCTCTTCTCTCTCTCTCTCTCTTTGTCACACGAGTCCTCTAATTGTTCCCGAAGGGTACACACGTCTCAAGAATCACAGAGGAGAGGAAGAAGGTCTCCTGGGAAGGAAGGAAAGAAAGGAAGACTAAAATTAGTTTTAAGAATGAGAGAGAGAGAGAGAGAGAGAGAGAGAGAGAGAGAGAGAGAGAGAGAGAGAGAGAATGATGCAGCAGAACACAGATAGCTTTGTGAAGTAAGACACATCTGACTTGATCTTATAGAGAGAGAGAGAGAGAGAGAGAGAGAGAGAGAGAGAGAGAGAGAGAGAGAGAGAGAGAGAGAGAGGGCATGATTTATCCAAAAGCAAAGGAAGACCTTTGCCCAAAGAAATAAAGGATGAGTATTTATCTAAAAATGAAAAATAAGAATGCTTACCAAAATATCAAATTAGGAACGTTCCTATAGACAAAAGAAAGAAAGATGGCCTATTTATACAAGAGCAAAAGAAACCCGGAAATAATGTTTGACCAAGAGAAAATCCAGAAAGAAAACGACGAACGTTCATTCAAACACGAAGGGAAGAAAGGTAATGGACAAATAAAAAAAAGGAGGATCGTTTATTTAAGAAAGAAAGAATGTTTTGTCCAAAAACAGAAATAAAGGGAAAATGTTTATTCTAAGCTTATTGTAAAAATACAAGGGAAAATGGTTTATGCTTAAAAAAGATAGAAGTTCTATCCAAAAAATAAAAGAGGAACATTTGTCCAAAGATGAAAAAAGTGTATTTAGAAAAGAAAGGAAAATCGTTTCTCAGAGAAAGAAAGGAAGATGGAATTCCTAAAAAGAAAGCAAGGACATTTGCGTCGTACCTCCCTTAATAAAAAAATAAAAGCTGAATGTTTCTTTACAAGCACGAGTATAGAGACACAGGCAAACGAACAGATCTTAAAGAAAAAGTAAAAAAAAAAGAAAGTAAGAAAGCTTGCAGAAAAAAGTACAGGAAAAGTTTCTCCAAAACTGGAAAAAAAGGAAATAAGAAAGCATTCTCAAAAATAGTAAAGGAAAAAGTTTCTCCAAAACTGAACTAAAAAACGGTTACCCAAAAATGGAATGAAGAAACATCCCTCCAAAATTGAACTGAAAAACGTTTACCCAAAATTGGAAGGGAAAACGTCCCTCCAAAACTGAACCGAAAAACTTTCTCCCTAAAATGGAAGAGAAAACGTTCCTCCAAAACAGAACTGAGGAACGTTTTCCCTAAAATGGAAGGAAAAAAAGTCCCTCCAGAATTGAACTGAAAACGCTTACCCCAAAATGGAAGGGAAAACCTCCCTCCAAAGCTTAAATGAAAAACGTTTACTCTTAAATGGAAGAAAAAAAAGTCCCTCCAAAACAGAACTGAGGAACGTTTTCCCTAAAATGGAAGGAAAAAAGTCCCTCCAGAACTGAAATGAAAAAAGTTTACCCTAAAATGGAAGGGAAAAACGTCCCTCCAAAACTGAAATGAAAAACGTTTATCCTAAAGTGGAAGAAAAAAAAAATCCCTCCAAAACTGGACTGAAGAACGTTTTCCTTGAAGTGGAAGGGAAAAAAGTCCCTCCAAAACTGAATTGAAAAACGTTTACCCTTAAAGGGAAGGGAAAACGTCCCTCCAAAAGCAAGAGGAGGAGAAGAGAAGCAGACCAGGAAGTCTAATAAAAGAGAGAGCGACGCGTATCCTGAGTAATGGTGCAAGAAGCTTTTTAATGTGAGGCCCAAAGGTCACCTTCAGTAACTTGTTGCTGCTCTTAAAGAAGAAGAAGAAGAAGAAGAAGAAGAAGAAGAAGAAGAAGAAGAAGAAGAAGAAGAAGAAGAAAAAGGAGTTAAGGAAGGCGGGGAAATATTATGGTCTTAGTCAGCCAATAAAATCAGGGTTTCTGGGAGGTGGAAACTTCTTTGGAGAGAGAGAGAGAGAGAGAGAGAGAGAGAGAGAGAGAGAGAGAGAGAGAGAGAGAGAGAGAGGTTTTTCAACTATTGTAATGATGCAGGAGAACACAGATAGCTTTGTGAAGTAAGATATAACTGATCTGATCTTGAAGAGAGAGAGAGAGAGAGAGAGAGAGAGAGAGAGAGAGAGAGAGAGAGAGAGAGAGAGAGAGAGAGAGAGAGAGAGAGAGGATGATGAACAATGGAGAAAGGAGAAAAAAACAGGGGAAAACAGGTAAGGAATCTGGAAATGAACAATGGAAAAAGGGAAATGAAAAAGGGAAAATGGATAATGATAAAGCTTAAGAAAGGAAAACACAATAAACAAATAACAGCTGCTTTCAAGGGAATAGACGGACAAAAATCCTACAGGATGATGTTTGTCATCTCTCTCTCTCTCTCTCTCTCTCTCTCTCTCTCTCTCTCTCTCTTTGTGTGTTACTTCCAGTAATGGGAAAAATGTTCTCAGTGATCCCTACATATTCTGAAGACCAGAATCCAATCTTGCAGGGTTATCTGGTAAGATTAAAAGGACAAAGCCCTTAAGTTTTGAAAACACTTTCCAGCATTGTTGGGAATTTGAATTTTCCCTTGCAAAGCGACCTGATGAAATCTTGAAAGAAGAAGAAGAAGAAGAAGAAGAAGAAGAAGAAGAAGAAGAAGAAGAAGAAGAAGAAGAAGAAGAAGAAGAAGAAGGGAAGAGACAGAAATTTCGATATAGCCCAAGTGTAACACTAAGGAAAACATGGAAATAAGATTATTCTTATTCTGATGGTCATAACATCCTATTTAGGAAATTGAACTGCCAACCACAGCAACACTAAACTATTTTGCTCACCTGTGATTTATGCTTACCTGTTGGCTGGCAGGCTGATTAAAACGCACAGCCTTTTTAACCGAACTGTCTGTCATATGTTGTTGAGGTTTCATGTATTTTATTTTATTTATTATTTGTTTATTTATCAATTTTTCCAAGGGAGTCTTAAAGCTATGTTTATTCATCTTCTAGGTGAGCTTGAGTCCAGCATGAGCTCACGAGTTTTTAAAATTCTCATGGCAAAGTCAGAATGGAGTTATGAATTGTGAAAGTGTGGTGATCATAATTATGAACATTATATTTGTATGACAGAGGAAAGATAATCAGTTCGGTTGTTATATATCGTCTATATGATATGAATTACGTAGAAAAGTCAGATTTATCGTGGACGTAGCGTACGCTTACTTAGAAAAATCCGGTTTATTTTTGTTATTCCCTTAAGAAATGTTTCTCTCGTACCCAAAAAAAAGTACTGTATTGAGTCTACTTATTTATACAGTCATGTAAAGAGCCTATAACGAACTATGAAAAAACTTATTCTCACTTTTATGGTAAGAAGTACACAGTTGAATTATAATTACCCAATATTCCACCTCATGAAATTAGTAGATCTTGCGCATGCGCTACATGGCAAACCGACGCCTCTTAAAATCGGAAAACGGAAAGAAAGAAAAAAACATGAGAATAATAAAGAAAACAAAAGATACGAGACACCGAAAAGCGAGAAAAATAACAAAAAGAATGTGAGAACAGAGGGCAGATATTTTTTTTTTCAAAGGATTTCAGGGCAAACACGTTACTAACGTGACTGAAACAAAACGGGATACTCTCTTTAAGGCGGAAGTGTGTGTGCAATTCGTTCTTCAGGTTTTTTTTACCCTTTTATTTTTTCTTGTGAAGATTCAATTTAGCTTTGGGCTCGAGGTTTTTCTTAAAACAGACGAATGTTTTATTTCTTGCTTTTTATACCTGAATGCGTCTTTGTACATGGGGAAAACTGTCGTTCTTTTAGGAATTCTGTTATTGAATTTTGACCTGGGATTGGTCTCTATCTTAGAAAAATCTCGTGAACTGATGACTTGTAATAAATATTTCCTAGTATATAAATTCACCTTTTTATATTCCCTGGAAGCACTTATTTCTTAATTTCATATACAAACCATAGAAGCCCAACTTAGCAGTATAAAGGGCGCTCTGATCTTATGCCAAGATATATCTAAAAAAAGATGTGTTGATGACTTTCACTTGATTTATGTGTCTTGAAATACCCTTCCACAAACCACTGGCTACGAGGAATGACGATTGCAGAAGCCCAATTCAGTAAGTGGAGGAGAGAACGGGATCATAGAATAGAACAGATTAGAATCAAGGCTGAATAAGAGAGATAACGAACAGCACTGCAAGAAGAAAGGAGAGGGGCATACCCTCCCGTTTCATTTTCTTGTATCGAAGTCACATACACACACACACACACACACACACACACACAAAACGGTCTGAGAAATTGTGGGTGTCTGCAGTGAGCGCTAGATGGTAATAGATGAGAGTATTCGTCTTGAAAGACTGAGCCTTCTATTGGGAATATGAGAAAAAGTGCAGTCGTAGGAGAGAGAGAGAGAGAGAGAGAGAGAGAGAGAGAGAGAGAGAGAGAGAGAGAGAGAGAGAGAGAGAGATTATTATTATTACTATTATTATTATTATTATGTGCAGTAGTAACACCAGTTATAGGGATGATAAAACTACTAGTGGTGGTAATAGTTTGGAGAGAGAGAGAGAGAGAGAGAGAGAGAGAGAGAGAGAGAGAGAGAGAGAGAGAGAGAGAGAGAGAGAGAGAGATTATTATTATTATTATTATTAATTATGTAGCAGCAGCAGCTGTAGGGATGATAAAACTATTAGTGGTGGTATTAATTTGAGAGAGAGAGAGAGAGAGAGAGAGAGAGAGAGAGAGAGAGAGAGAGAGAGAGAGAGAGAGAGAGAGAATTATTATTATTATTATGTGCAGTAGTAACACCAGTTATAGGGATGATAAAACTACTGTATTAGTGGTGGCATTAGCTTGGAGAGAGAGAGAGAGAGAGAGAGAGAGAGAGAGAGAGAGAGATTATTATTATTATCATTATGTAGTAGAAGCAGTTGTAGGGATGATAAAACTATTAATGGTGGCATTAATTTAGAGAGAGAGAGAGAGAGAGAGAGAGAGAGAGAGAGAGAGAGAGAGAGAGAGAGAGAGAGAGAGAGAGAGAGATTACTATTATTATTATGCAGTAGCAGTTGCAGGGATGATAAAACTATTAGTGGTGGCACTAGTTTGGAGAGAGAGAGAGAGAGAGAGAGAGAGAGAGAGAGAGAGAGAGAGAGACTCATACCGACTATATCTTTGTTATTATTGGAAATAAAGGTGAAGCATGAGATATACAGGCAGTAGCAGTAGTAGTAGCAGCTATATGGAGGAAGGGAAGGATCTTCCTTGTTCCCAATATCTGAAAAAGGACAAAGGAGGCGTATCCTAAAGGGAAACATCCTTCCGTAAGGACTCCTGTTCGGCCGGAATTTTTACCAAGCCCAACAGGATATCTTTTTGTAGAAGGAAAGGTATGGATCATTATTATTATTATTATTATTATTATTACTATTATTATTATTATTATTATTATTATTATTATTATTATTATCTTGGGAAGTAACAAGTTTTTATAATAATAATAATAATAATAATATTAATAATAATAATAATAATAATAATAATATTATTATTATTATTATTATTATTATTATTATTATTATTATTATTATTATTATTATTACGATAAAGAAAAGTTAGAAAAGATTCCGCTGAGTTGCTAAAAAATTTGTGATGAAAAAAGAGGGAAAAATTACATGAATGAATAAAAGTAACTCACTGGTAAAATTAGATAAATTATTAAATACAACATGGAGATGAATATGTATACGATAAGCCGTAGCGGAGGAAATGTCATTTCTGGTAATAACATAAAACAAGTAATTCATCTTTACTGACTAAGCATATACAAGAGTAAACTTACTTTATTGTGTGTTGGGGTGGTGTACCTATAGCTTTTACACGACACAAGGAGACCAGTTTTCTCTGCTCAAAGCGGATTCAACATCGTAAACGATATCAGGGATACTTCAGGCGTCTTGTAAGGGAATGTAAACGACAGCTACATCGCTGTTCAGGCAACCAACAGGAAGTTGATAATGTTTCTCATTTCTGAGGTGGATATGACAGAGCGGGTTTTGGTATTGGTCTCAATGGCTTCAGAATGGCAGGTTAAAGAATGCTATCGATTGGAGCCCCTCCGTTCCAACCGCGTTTTTCGTTAAAAAATGATAACTGAGGATATCACTCTCCCCAACGCCCCCCTCCAAAAGAAAAAAAAACATGGAAAAAGGGGGAAAACTGAGTACGTGTGGCGAGTGGATTAGAGAGGGTGGAATAAGGATCATCTACCCATCCCGTCTCTTCGCGGTCTAATTGGAATGTTTCGTCCGATATAGGTTTCCTATAAAAGAGAGAGAGGCTGAAGAGCCTATATCTGAGGATAATGAGAGAAATGAGCCGGGCAAAAGGTCGAAGAGTGCTCTTGCTACGTTACAGAGAGAGAGAGAGAGAGAGAGAGAGAGAGAGAGAGAGAGAGAGAGAGAGAGAGAGAGAGAGAGAGAGAGAGAGGCTTACCTTTCTCATTTTGGTCATGTTTCTCGTTTTACGGATGTTGCGAAACATTTTTGAGTTTAGGTTTTTGGTTTAGTGATAGTTTCTCGGAAGCACAGGTGCAATGCTTGATTCATAGGTAAATAAATATGCTGATAAGGATTTCAGCGTGGTGGGTTAGACCAATAAACTTTTTAAAACGAGTGGGACATAAAACAGACTTCAGAAATGACAAGGAAAAGATTAAAATATGAAAATGTAAGTTCTAGATACCTGCTGCTTGCCATAAAAAAAACACTACTTCTTCATTCTTCATTCTCTCCCCACTCCCTCTCCCCAACACACCCCGTTACAAGAAAAAAAGAAAAAAGAAAAAGCCTTCTAGAACAGGCATATACCCCAAAGTCTTAACATCCAAGAATACATGTATCGGGTTTCCATTATCCGAAATAGTTCCGAGAAGAACATTTTCACCTTCTCTCGTCCATTTTTGCAAAGCAGAACACGGGTCTGCAATTGCACAAGGACGGATGACTATGAGTATACCCTGTGGGTCCTTTGGTGGGCCACTTTTAAGGTCCAAATTGAAAGTCGATGGAAAAGTTCAATATCGCTCTCTCTGTAGAGAGAGTTCTCTCTTCTGCAATGCTTTCTCTTTAGAGGTGCTTTTAGGTGATGTGTCATAGGAGATGTCAGGAAAATAAAGAGAGAGAGAGAGAGAGAGAGAGAGAGAGAGAGAGAGAGAGAGAGAGAGAGAGGAGAGAGAGAGAGAGTATTGCATGTGCTTTCAGTTCATAGCACAGAAAACATAAATGAGAGAGAGAGAGAGAGAGAGAGAGAGAGAGAGAGAGAGAGAGAGAGAGAGAGAGAGAGAGAGTGAAAACCAGTTATAGATGAGAAAGAGAGAGAGAGAGAGAGAGAGAGAGAGAGAGAGAGAGAGAGAGAGAGAGAGAGAGAGAGAGAGAGAATGTATCATGATTTATTTTCATTTTATATATATGAAAACATACCTGAGAGAGAGAGAGAGAGAGAGAGAGAGAGAGAGAGAGAGAGAGAGAGAGAGAGAGAGAGAGAGAGAGAGTTTTTAGAAGGTGGAACACAATTTCTTTCCATATTCCTTGTCATGACTTTTTGAAGAGTCATGTTCTGTGTTTACACACACACGCACACACTACACACATAATATATACCAAAAGAATATTATAACGGAAATATTAAGGAGCAGATATATACCATGAAGTTATGAATGAGCAGTCTATCAGTATGAGAGAAAAATCTTTGACATTCCTCTCTCATCCAAGCAATTATTAAGATCGTTCCTTATGTAAGAAAGTGGGTTCCGGTACCATCTTGTTTATTTGTTGTAATCGTGGGAAAGAAGAAGAAGAAGAAGAAGAAGAAGAAGAAGAAGAAGAAGAAGAAGAAGAAGAGACTGAGGTACATTACCGCAATCTTCGCAGAGAACTTTTTATCTCATTACGGATAATCACAAGACCCAATTTCCCATTTCCGTTAACCCTGCTAATCTGTCAGTTTACTTTCATTTTAGTACACATGCAGACATACATACTTAAATAAGATAAAAATAAGATAAAAAGTTCTTTGCGAAGACTTTCGTCATTTCGTAAATACACGCAGAGTTTAAAATGTATATGGTGATGCTACCTCCACCTTCTCATTCCTTTCCTCCTCCCCTCCCCTTTTCTTCTTTCCTTCTTCTTCTTCTTCTTCTTCTTCTTCTTCTTCTTCTTCTTCTTCTTCTTCTAAGCCTATACACTTTGAACCAATATATTTATGCAGAGTCAAGATTGTGGTAATGTTTCTCATTCTCTCCTTTATCCTTCTTCTTCTTCTTCTTCTTCTTCTTCTTCTTCTTCTTCTTCTTCTTCTTCTTCTTCTTCTTCTTCTAAGTCTGTACACGTTAAACCAATATATCTACCGGACCAACTATTACGATTTTTACGGGCTACGAGCAAGCAGTCAGGTCTCCCAAACCATCACGAGTAGAAGGAAAACATAGAAGCTTTTGTGTTTAAAGCAAATAAGTAAAAAATGCGCCAAAGTTTCTTGGGCGCGATGGAGTTTTCTGTACAGCCGCTACAACGTATAATCCAGGCCACCGAAGACAGATCTGTCTTTCGGTGGTCTCGGTATAATGTTGTATGAGCCGCGGCCCATGAAACTTTAACCACGGCCTGGTGGTGGCCTGTCTTATGAAGTTGCCACTTTAACCTTAAATAAAATAAAAACTACTGAGGCCAGAGGGCTGCAATTTGGTATGTTTGATGACTGGAGGGAGGATGATCTACATACCAAATTTCAGCCCTGTAGCCTCCGTAGTTTTTAGGATCTGGGGGCGGTCAGAAAAAGTGCGGACGGACAGACAAATCCGGCACAATAGTTTTCTTTTACAGGAAACGAAAGAGGACCGGAAATGCTAAGACGGACAAAACAAGAACCGAAAAAGGACCAGAAGCAGGAACCAGGAAGAAGTGTGCCTTAAAACTCCCGGGGATTCACAGGAAGCTTTTAGGAGAGCTAGAGAGCGGAGGCAGGCCCACCAATGGTCAGCTCTTCCCGATACTTGCCAATTCTTAAAGAAGAAGAACAGGAAGGAATGAGAAGGACTTCTCCACGGAGGTAAGAAGATACTGAGAGCTATGCACTGAGGTTCTTCTTTTTCTTCTTATACTTCTTCTTCTTCCTCTTTCTTCTTCTTCTGATTCTTCTTCCTCCTCCTCCTCCTCCTCCTCTTCTTCTTCTTCTTCTTCTTCTTCTTCTTCTTCTTCCCCTTCCTTCTTCTTCTTCTTCTTCTTCTTCCCCTTTCTTCTTCTTCTTCTTCTTCTTCTTCTTCTTCTTCTTCTTCTTCTTTGTACATAGAGATTCATAGAAATTTACCTTTCGCAAAGAACTGTGATCGATGGTCTTTTCTTAATTGGTATTTGAAGATGGGAAAACTAGATCAGACATACGGAAAGATAAGGTATCACACAAACTAAGAAAAATGAGAAGAATAAAATAACATTCTTCAAGAAATCAGAGAAAAAGTTCTCAGAGATAAAAAAAAAACCCTAAGAATGTGAAGAATTGATATAATATTCTTAAAAAATATAAAAAAATGTATTAGATTTTATCTGGAGAAATGAAAAGTCCTCTTCAAAACACAGAGGGGACGTCTAAGGGCTGAACATGACATTTATTAAGACGAGACATCATGACAACTTTGACATTTCGGTCGAGTCAGAATTCTCTGTCCTTTCCCGAGATTGCAAATGAAAATTTTCGAGGTCTATCTCTTGAATTCGTATCGAAAGGTTATGGCAGGAATATACTGTAAGCTGTCGTCTTTTCATTTTGCGTTCCGAATTTCCTCGTTCTGTTGCCTCAAATTGAGACTCTCTCTTTGTACAACTTTATGCTGACTATCTCTGATTGTGAGTGTGTGTGTGTATATATATATATATATATATATATATATATATATATATATATTTATATATTTATATATATATATATATATATATATATATATATATATATATATATATATATATATATATATATATATATATTATATACATATTACTAAAAGGACCTCATTCAAACTGCATGGTATCTAATGGAGTATTTATTCAGAGAAAGTTACAAGCTTTCTTGGACAAACAGCCCACATTATCAAGTATCCGTGCAGTTGAATGAGGTCCTTTTAGTAATTCTACTAATGCACAGAACAATCGTGTGTATGTGATAAAGTTAGTAAATATACATATATACATGTACATATATATATATAAATAAATATATAATATATATATATATATATATATATATATATATATATATATATATATATATATATATATATATATATATATATATATATATATATATATATATATATATATATATATATATATATATATATATATATATATGATAAGAATGTTACTTAAAAATTTTAAGAAAATCGCTGAAATTCTGATAAAATGACAAATAGGTTTAAAATATAAATCCCTTTCCTCTGTTTTCTGCTCTGAAATAATTATTAGAACAACATAATGATCCAATTGCTCTTGGAAAAGGAAATAGCTTACCGTCCCTTTAACTTATAACAAACAAAGAGAGAGAGAGAGAGAGAGAGAGAGAGAGAGAGAGAGAGAGAGAGAGAGAGAGAGAGAGAGGGTGTAAATCGCTTTAGAATAAACCAGTTTCGAGATCTGGAATTGAAACGGATGTCAGGGATTGGATTAAGAAAAAGGAGAGGCGGAATAAGAGATCCTGATTCTAGTCTAAAGAAGAAGAAGAAAAATACTGTTTCGAAGAGAGAGAGAGAGAGAGAGAGAGAGAGAGAGAGAGAGAGAGAGAGAGAGAGAGAGAGAGAGAGAGAGAGAGAGAGCTGCCTGATGTCCAGTTAAATTACTTTTTCTGTTGCTGTTTATACAGAACTAGACCTACATTCATGTCGTGTAAAAGTATTGCTGCTTGTAAGCCAGTCAATGCAAATCTTGTTGCATAACCTAAATTTGTTTTTGGGCTGTTGAATATCAAAACGAATATAATTATATTTTATAAAAGGCCCATCATGAAGTTCAGAATTTATTGAGCACGGACTGGCTGATCTATTTTATTTTGTGCTAAAATGGTAAATCTTTCAAGCCTGTTAATTTTTCAGTGTTGGTGATATCCATAAGCCTTGCAAATGTACCACGATCCTTCGTGAATATTTTCTAAAACATTACCTTCCTATTGCCATTTATAGTTTTGAAAACACATGAAAACGTTAATTTTATACATTGCTATTGTTCACCTTTAAAATAGAATTTAGACGATTTATAAGATACTCTTAGTGCAGCTAAAATTCAGTTTGAATCAGACGAAGTTAGACTAAGTTTTAGCGAGCAGTTAGACATCGGCCTACTTGGCCGAAAGGCATACATCAGGATGGGTCATCTCTCTAATTCAGTGGTTCTTAACCTTTGTCAATGTATGACCCCTTTCAAATCAGCAGTCAGTTCTCGCACCTCCTGAATTGCTGAAATAAACAAGCAATGATAATAATAATAATAATAATAATAATAATAATAATAATAATAATAATAATAATAAATTATTTAATTTATTTTATTTTTATTTTTTTGCAGAAAAAAATAACATGCGTATAAAAAAATATATTTTGCTTTTATTATTCACAGGCATCCTCGCACCCCTTAGGAACCGGTTTCGCACCCCCTAGGGGTGCGAATATCCTGGGTTAAGAACCACCATCCTAATTGGTTTAGTCAGGTTAATTAATGCGGGAAAAAGAAAGGTTGCGGAATGGCTGTTCACGACAACAGCACAATAGGCCTAACGACATTAAGGGGGATCCAGTCACTTGCTGGTATTCCTAGTCTCACAAGCACGAAGCTGGTGATAATTCAAATATTTGTTAGTATAAAGCTAGTCATTACTACACTCACGAACACAGAGCTGGTCATTTTCACCCTCTTGAGGATAAAGTTTTCTTCACTCTTATGATCCCACAACTGGTAATTTTTACACTCGTGAGGATAAAGTTTCCTTCACTCTTATGATCGCACCACAAAGCTGGTCACTTGCATAGCTATAAGAAAACAGCTGGTCATTCAAAGTCTCACGAACAGTAAGCTAGTCATTCCTTTACGTTAGTCACTCGAGTAATTTGCAAGCATAAGACTGGTCGCTCCAGTGATTCTAAGCGTAGAGCTGATCGTCCCTACTCTAATGAACGCAAAGCTGGTCACTCGTATAGATGCAAGAATAAAGCTAGTCTTCTATATTCTCATGAACCATTAGCTAGTCATTCCTTTACGTGTAAGCATGTAAGTAGTTACTGTATATTTACGAGCAAAAAACTGGTCACTGCTACATTTAATCATCCCTAGGCTCATAAGAGCATAAAGTTGGTCCCCCTCGTAACCACGAGCATAAAGCTGGTCAGTCCAACAATTCTGGGCGCAGAACTGATCATCCCTAGACTCATAAGAGCAAAACACGTCTTGCAATCAAAGGTTTGCTCTCTCTCTCTCTCTCTCTCTCTCTCTTCAATCTCTCTCTCTCTCTCTCTCTCTCTCTCACGTCTTGCAACCATCTCTCTCTCTCTCTCTCTCCTCTCTCCTCTCTCTCTCGGCACGTCTTGCAATCAAGTGTTCAACCTCTCTCTGCCCTCTCTCTCTCTTCTCTCCCAAGGGTTAAGCCTCTCTCTCTCTCTCTCTCTCTCTCTCTCTCTCTCTCTCTCTCTCACACGTCTTGCAATCAGGGTTTACCCTCTCTCTCTCTCTCTCTCTCTCTCTCTCTCTCTCTCTCTCTCTCTCTCTCAATCAAGGGTCTTAGTGTTCACCTCTCTCTCACCCTCTCTCTCTCGGCACGTCTTGCAATCAAGGGTTAAGCCTCTCTCTGTCTCTCTCTCTCTCTCTCTCTCTCTCTCTCTCGGTAATGTCTCTCTCTCTCTCTCTCTCTCTCAGTCTTGCAATCAGGGTTTAGTCTCTGCTCTCTCTCTCTCTCTCTCTCTCTCTCTCTCTCACACGTCTTGCAACCAAGGGTTCAGTCTCTCTCTCTCTCTCTCTCTCTCCAAAACTTGAACAATGAGTTGCTCTCATACCGTCGAGCAAGGAGAGTTAAGTGATTACTCCATTACTAACGAGATAAAGCTAGCTACCCTGCACTAGCGAACACAAAAACTATGGACACAAATTTGGGAGATTGTCTAGCATCGAGGCTAACTGAGCGCTTATTTATGCAAATGTAAACTGGAGTTATTATGTGGCGCCATCTGCTTATCTTGGGTCAGGCAGCAGTTTTGTGTGGCATGGAATAGGGTTTCTTTTAACAGAAATGAAAAAGGCGAAAGAATATGTATGTGGCCTATTTTAACTTTTTTTTTGTAAATTTAGAACGTATCCTTCTGTGCCGTGTAGCATATTAATTAGAAAAGGGGAACTTCTCTCTCTCTCTTTTTATTTCTTTTAGCCAACCAAAAATGTATCTTTTTTAATGATAAAGATAATTTCATGTAATTTTTCTTGCACAAAATTTTCTGTATGTATCAACTTAATAAATATGCAAAAAAGATTAACCATGCATAAACTTTTGATGAAAAACAGCAAATTATGTGAGATAATTAACTAACATTATAAATTATATAAGTATATCTGTTCAGGGGTGTGTGAATACAAAGGTAATTATTGATTAATTGAAAGATGATTATAAGTATGTGTGTATTTATGTATGTATGTAAGCCAATGAAAATATACCTGTATGTATATATGATTATTGAAAGACGATTATAAATGTATGTGTATTTATGCACGTATGCATGTAATGCAATTATACCTGTATGTATACGTAAACAGAATGAAAAGACAGTATATATAAACTTTTAAGAAAAAGATTGTATGTATGTATGTATGTATGTATGTATGTATGTATGTATGTATGTATGTATGTATAGGAAAGATTGTATATTCTCTTCTCTTTTTTCTGTATCTCCTTTACTCTCCTTTACTTCTTCCTAGTGAACACCACATTTTTGGAAGCTTGAACTTCAAGTCAATGGCCCCTGTGGTGGGCTTGTTCCACATGAATAGGTTCCATCGGATCTTTCTAGATTGTGACCCCAAGCAAGATTCCGGGGTCGTAATTTAGGACTAATACTTCTTAAATCATTATCTTTATGATATTTTACTTTGTTTATGTTTCATCTACTGAATAATAATAATAATAACTAATAGGAAAGATCCAACTAATAATAATAATAATAATAATAATAATAATAATAATAATAATAACATAAACTTGTTAAAAAGAATATATGTAAAATATATGTATGTAACATGGGCATTTAGAATTATAGCCATCACAACAGTACATAACTAAAAAAATTCGGAGAGAATTCAATAATATACGGGACAGCTGTACCAAGTCAACGGACAGGCTACATGTACGCCTTATTGTCAACATAGGCCTAAATTTACATATGTCTCTAGGCTCATTGGGTTAACACATGAATACCTCTAATTAAACAACTTCATCAAAGTAAAAAGAAGGAAAATAGACCCAATAAACTTTATAAACCAAGCCAAAAATGGGACATCCTTTTCGATACCCGAAAAGACCACACGTGAGTGGACCCACCCCTCCCTAGTCACTCTACCCTGAAAATCAATGACTCGGGAGGTGGTGGGCAGAATACCCCACCGTCGTGGGGGAGGACCGGAAGTACTCCTGAGAGAGAGAGAGAGAGAGAGAGAGAGAGAGAGAGAGAGAGAGAGAGAGAGAGGGGCAAAGGTTGTGGAAGCCTTCCAGAAAGAAAGAGAGAAGAGGAAACCGACACTATCTTGTAGTTTCAATCGAGACGACGTTGCGTTTTCTTGTCTTGAACCCCACTGAACGGAAGCCTGCCGATTCGGCAGCAGCGTTCAAAGCGTTAACAGTGGCATGAGAAACCGCCCGCCAGCGTGCGCCTGAATCGGTCAGCTTTAACGGGAAATGGAATGTGGAAAAACTGGTTAGTTCCTGTTGCTTCTCGTATT
>NC_089742.1:30333347-30340847 GCF_040412425.1 Macrobrachium rosenbergii | reverse complement strand
AGAGAGCAGAATTACTTGACAGTGATTGTAACGTTCCAATTGTCATGTCATTATTAGCTTTCCAATACTTATTTTTACATCAAAGGAAACAGGTCTTGAATTTAGTATGAAAAATTGTATAGCATGATGCTAATATTTCCAAAAGGCAGAATATTAGCACAAATCTAATGATCACTAATTTCCAAATAATTTATTTAAACAGAATCACTGGTATTCTTAGATGCACCTCTCTCTCTCTCTCTCTCTGAGAAAAGAATCTCCCTCTCTCTGCCTCTCCAATCTGAATCAATTTCTCTTGGAAAAAAAGAATGCTATTCTGCTGAGGGCATAATCTGGTAATCCATATGGGACAGGGATCAAAGACAAAACTCTAGGGCATAAAAGGAGGAGGATTTGGGGACAGGTGGATCAAAAGACAAAATTGGGAGGAGGTGGAAGAAGAAGGAGGAGGATTTGGAGGAGGAAGGAGGATTGGGAGGAGGATGGAGGATTGAGGAGGAGGATGGAGGACTGAGGATGAGGATGGAGGATTTGGAGGAGGATGGTGGATTGAGGAGGAGGAGTAGGAGGAGGAGGAGGAAGAAGAAGAGGAAGAGGATGGAGGAGGAGGGGAGGAGGAGGAGGAGGAAGAAGAAGAGGAAGAGGAATAGGATGGAGGACGAGGTGGAGGAGGAGAAGGAGGAGGTGATGGAGGATGGAGGAGGAGGAGGAAGAGGAAGAGGCTGGAGGAGGAGGAAGATGGAGGAGGAGGAGGAAGAAGGAAGAGGAAGAGAAGAGGAGGAAGAGGATGGAGGAGGAGGAGGAGGAGGAGGAAGAGGAAGAGGAAGAAGAAGAGGAAGAGGAGGAGGAGGACGAAAAGGAGGAGGAGGAGGATGGAGGAGGAGGAGGAGGATGGAGGAGAAGGATGGTCATACAACAGTTTTCAGTCCTTACAAAAAAAAAAAACATTTTTGTACCCCAGACCAGAAGTAAGGAATATTTAGGGGGAGAGGAAGAAGAATGAGGGACTTTTCGACCTTGAAGAACGTTCCAAAGCTTAGCAGGAAAGGGAAAGAAACAGAAATTGGAAGAGAGAGAAAAAATAGCAGATGTTCGAGAGGTCTTGAGGGACTTTCAGCTCAACAATGATTCAGTGATTATTGGTACAACAAATATTTGCTTTATCTTTTAAAAAACCTGTGTTGATAGAATTTTTGTTTTGACAGAAGACACATGTCGTAAAAAAGGGGTTGCTTTGATTTTACTAAAGACATCTGTCATAAATCTTTACTTTTGCCTTTGCAATGGACATGTCTCGAAAACATTTGTTTTCTTTTAACTAAAAAAACACTTGTCTAAAAACGTTTTAGTTTGTTTTCATAAAACACCATTTCCTAAGAGTGTTTGGTTTTCCCATAACACCATTTTCTTAATACGTTCTTGTTTTCCCAAAACACCGTTTTCTTAGCACGTTCTTCTTTTCACAAAACACCATTTTCTTAATACGTTGTTGTTTTCCCAAAACATCCCTTTCCTCCAAACTTTCGAGAGAGGGAAAGTTCACGACCCCGCAACCTAAAGCCTTCAGCCGGAAGCAAGAGAGAGAGAGAGAGAGAGAGAGAGAGAGAGAGTCGGATTGAAGCCAAAGAAACACAGACGGTCCCAAACTATGAAGTTACCCGAAGGGGATTTTGGGTCTGCTGAGGTACAGACATTTTTATTTGAGAAAGAGAAGACGCCCTTCAGTTTCCCTGAAGGTAGGTCGGGAAATCAGAGAGAGAGAGAGAGAGAGAGAGAGAGAGAGAGAGAGAGAGAGAGAGAGAGGGAGAGAGAGAGAGAGAGAGACCGTTAGGAAGTACTATTAGATTCGAAATGAATGCTTTCAACTTCTTGAGTATAAAAATTATCTGCCTCTTTCTCTCTGTCTCTCTATTTATGTGCCACTCATTCTCTCTCTCTCTCTCTCTCTCTCTCTCTCTCTCTCTCAGTTTTCCCCTCTGTATGCTCTGAGTGCTACTTCATGTAAGAATTAAAAAGAAAATGGATAAAGACAAGAAGAAGAAAGAAGAAGAAGAAGAAGAAGAAGAAGAAGAAGAAGAAGAAGAAGAAGAAGAAGAAGAAGTCTAATACAGAAGAAACAAGTAAAAAATGAGCCGAAGTTTCTTCGTCGCAATCGAGTTTTCTATACAGTCGCTACAGCGTTTAATCAAGGACACCGAAAACAGATTTATCTTTCGGTGGTCTCGGTATAATGTTGTATGAGCCGAGGGCCACGAAATTTTAACGAAGGCCCGGTGGTGGCCTATCCTATATCGTTGCCAGAAGTACGATCATGGCTAATTTTAACCTTAAATAAAATAAAAACTACCGAGGCTAGAGGGCTGCAATTTGGTATGTTTGATGACTGGAGGGTGGATGATCAACATACCAATTTGCAGCCCTCTAGCCTCAGTACTTTTTAAGGCCTGAGGGCGGACAGAAAAAGTGCGGACAGAAAAAAAGTGTACTGACAGAATAAAGTGCGGAGAGAATAAAGTGGGGACAGAAAAAAGTGTGCGGACAGAATAAACTGCAGAGAGAATAAAGTGCGGACAGAAAAACATTGAGGACAGAATAAAGTAAGGACGGAGAGACAAAGCCGGCATAATAGTCTTACAGAAAACTAAAAAGAAACCCAAGAAAGAAGATAAAAAGGAAAAAATTACACGTACGAAAGGCTGATGGATAACGGTCCGTGTTTCTTAACAAATGATCTTTTGATCTCGTGTGACAGGTTAATGGGACTTTGATTAGATCTTGTCTGAAGCGAAAGATATCAGTGCGTTTTCCTTTCTCTTTTTCATTCTTTTACATTTACATAGATACATACATACATATATATATATTATATATATATATATATATATATATATATATATATAATATATATATATATATATACACATATATATACATATATATATATATATATATATATATATATATATATATATGTATATATACTATATATATATATATATGTGGGTGTGTGTGTGTATCATAGTTCCTTAATTATTGGGAATTTATGTAGACAGGCCAATCAATATTTCCCTTCCATTAATGTTTTAAGTACGCATTAAGTTTTGAACTGTTGTTTCACTTATACCATCATCGTCATCATCATCAATTCCTGTCCCTATTCCTCTCTATGAGATAATAAAAGTCATTTGAATGTAAAATAAAAAAAAAATACTCATAATTTCAAACTCCTTGACTCTTACAATTAGAAAAATATAAATCCACAATAAATAAGAACTTCCAAAAGTTTCCCCACTAAGAAATAGTATTTCAGACGTCATTCTTTTCCCCCTACTTCCCTCTTTCTTTAACATTAAGAACGTACGTTGGTATAAGAAAACAGACGAAGGGTTGGAAAAAGGGGTTCTCCCAATATGTGGCTGTCAGCGCGGTCGCCAATCGGCATTCTTTGATCTTTGTTGTATTAACCTGCCAAGAGAGATGTGGAACACATTCCTCACTTCCATCCGATGCTGACGCCTATTATTATTATTATTATTTTCTTTGAGATTGTTTTTTAGTGCTGTTGTTTGCTTTGTTGTTTTTGCTTTGTTGTTTCGTTGAACCTTTAATGCGTAATATTACTGATTTAAAGCCTCGATTTTTTTTTAGTCTAGTTTTACATTTGTACTAATCTAACCACTGGGGTTGTCGTCTATAAACCTTTAAATCCATGTTAAAAGTTCCCCTTGTGAAATTAAGTGCAAATTTAAATGCATATTTAAAAGTTATCGATATTTCCGATATCTCAGTTTTCGAAATGTATTCCATGTAACGCTAAGTCTCCCTCGCAATATTAATGTTTGATAAAACCAAACATTATTTACACCGTAAAAGTGATCACCAGATGTGAATCATTTTCATATAATAGAAGGGACAATTAAATAATATTTTTAAGTTTTACAGTAAGTCCTATAAAAAATAATGAAATTTGTCAACGTATGTAAAAACCAAGGCAACTAAATGGTCTATTATAATCCTAGAGATGAAATAACAAATGTTCTTTGAATTAATATCAGTTCTGCCTTATCAATCCACGTGTTATTTGAAGTAAGATACAAAAATGTAAAATGAACTAAAATTCCATTTTTAGTCTGTACTGTATCTCTGTATTATATTCTAATAAATGTTCATTCTGCCTAATGAATCCATGCTTTGTCTAAGGATACAAAAATGTAATAGTTTGATACAATTTTGGTCTGTACCGAATCTCTGTATTGTATACTTTCTTAAAAGCATATCTGATGTGATGTTCCAGACTTGACAGTGAACAAAGAAGAACTTTAATTCTGCAGGCTTGGGATACTGAGTACACAAGATGTTTATTCAATATTATGTTACTTCAAATATCCTAATGTTACGTTTGTCTCAGACAAACTGAACTTTCGTTAATAACTTCAAAATGATCTTATATAAATTTCAATTCTACTTCTTATTCAATTCTCGTCTGAGGATGCAATGCATTACTACCCTATAACGATTCCCATTGTAATCTTAATAATATATTTGCATTTTTATCCATTTATTTATTAATTCGTTAATTTATCTGTATTTTCCTACTAACTGATCCCTTCTTTCTGTACTTCTCATTATCTTCTGTAATTTCATTGATCCCTTCTTTCTGTATTTTTCATTATCTTCTGTAATTCCTTTAAAAAACCACCATTTCTTCGGAAGTTGAATTCCAAGTCAGTGGCTCCTGCAGGCGTTCTATATGAATAGGGTTCGCCTTCTTAATAATAATAATAATAATAAAAATAATAATAATAATAATAATAATAATAATAGTACAGCTAAGCAATTCACAACATCGTGATAAACTGTCATGTAATGAAAACCCACAGTTATTTAGATAAATTGCACATGAATACACTTTTTTATTACAACAACAACAGCAATAATAATAATAATAATAATAATAATAATAATAATAATAATAATAATAATAATAATAATAACATCCGGATTTCCTCGATTAGAAGATGAATTACATTCACTCCCTTTCTCTTCCATATTCCTTTACACCCACCGTGGGATCCCAAGTCCTGTTGAATAAGACCGCCAACAAAACCTAACGAAACTAACCCGTTCCTTCTCGTCCTTTTAAAGGTGACTGGCTCCTGTTGGGAGGTGAAGGTACTACGCTGCGTAATAATACAAGCCACGCCGGAGTGGTAGTATGGAGGTGACCTTTGCTAAGAAAGCGACCCAAACACGAGAGGGCGATGCGCTCTATTTGTATTCTGGTATCGGTGGTTGGGTGAAAGGATTTTACTCATTTCTTGATCACAGTACGAAAGCTTTCCTTTTGAGTGAAAGGTTTCGCTGTTTTTTCTTTAGAACGCGCGAGTTGCTTCTTTTAAGATTACTGTTGATGTTTGCTTTTTATCCCTTGGCGTTCTATTAAATTTATTATCTAACGTTATGTACATAACTGTCTTTAGAAACTAGGTTTTTAGCATTTTCAAATCTCCCCTTTACACAACTCCTACGTATTTCATCTTCTTCAGTAGTAGCCACCCCTTCTACAGGATTACCCTGTCAGGGTAAAACCCAATTTCATCGATTTTTTTTCCTCTCTCTTTTCAGGAGCGAAAACGTAAGGGAACCCTTTCGAGTTTCCCAGTTTCGTCATCGATCTGGACTCTAGAAGCTGAGAGGTAGTTTAATCTCCTTTTAGTTTTCTGTAAAAGAAAACTATTGGGCCGGCTTTGTCTGTCCGTCCGCACTTTTTCTGTCTGCACTTTTTATCTTTCCGCCCTCAGATCTTAAAAACTACAGAGGCTAGAGGGCTACAAGTTGGAGTGTTGATCATCCACCCTCCAGTCATCAAACATACCAAATTGCAGCCCTCTAGCCTCAGTAGTTTTTATTTTATTTAAGGTTATAGTTAGTCATAATTGTGCTTCTGGCAACGATAGAGGATAGACAACACCGGGCTGTGGTTAAAGTTTCGTGGGCCGCGGCCCATACAACATTATGCCGAGACCACCGAAAGATAGATCAATTTTCGGTGTCATTGATTATACGCTGTAGCGGCTGTACAGAAAACTCGACTGCGCCGAAGAAACTTCGGCGTATGTTTTACCTGTTTGATCACGGGAGAAGATTCATCAGAACGATTTACGATGCTCGATTGTTTTTCTTCACTTAACCTTCCACCATTCATTACCAGCTGCCTAGCAAACAGCGGAAATATGGAATCCAAAAACGACATACCTTGAACTAACGTAAACGCAGAGAGTCCCTCAGTACTAGGGCGAAATGCTCCCCTCTTCCAACGGGAATTACTTGAGGGACTAAGCGTTTCGGGACTGAAGGATCTCCTGTCCTAAGCTTCAGGATTACAGTTGGTTGTGTGTATGGAGGGCGGTTACCCCACTGATGCTTGCTGCTTCTCCTGAATTGCATGTGAAGGGTGTGGGATATATATATTCTAAGAGAGAGAAAGTTTAATGTCTATATCAGTGGATGGAAGGTATTCACTAATACCTTCTCCATTATTAAGATGTGATAGGAAGGGGATGGTCCTTTTTAGTAGGCATTTAAAAAAAATTAATTTTTGTTTTTTGACCTCTCGACTATTCTAGTTACCCAGATAACTACAGTATTACTGTAATAACAATGAATAATAATAATAAATAATAATAATATTAACACACACACACACACACAATAATAAAAATATTACATATTATTATTATTATTATTATTATTATTATTATTATTATTATTATTATTATTATTATTATTATTATTATTATTATTATTATTTATTATTGGTGTATAAATTTGCCGGAGTATCAGTATGTGTGGGACACCCTTCGCTGAGAATTCTCTTTTAAGATCTGTCTTTAACAGCATAAAGAATACGGTTTTCAGGTGATTCGTTTAAATTTCTCGGCTTTGTTTATATTTGGGAACTTGTGAATTTCCTCAAGATGCCTGATGACCTTGAATCTAGAATGCCACAGATATATTAGTTTCTAGGTAGCAAAATGATTTTCCATCATTGCTTAACAGTTTCGATAATCATCCGGTTCACAATCTTATCAAATAATAATAATAATAATAATAATAATAATAATAATAATAATAATAATAATAATAATAATAATAATAATAATAATAATAATAATGTTCCTTATTTCAGCTCAGAGCCATATACATGGAATATATAAAGTATAGACAGTACAATACACATACCCTAGATAGATACACAAGATAAAATGATAAATTCCACACAGTTGCTGAATTACTAGTAAAAATAGTAATTATAATAATGGCAATGACAGTACTAATATGAAAATATATATAAAATACGTGCATTTAAAAATCCGTGATTTTTACACAAGCAACCAAGATCAAACTCTGAAATATTCTCAGCTCGTGGAATGATTTCAAGTTGCCCGGCGCCGACGTAGGTGCTGTTTGGTGCCATCATCTTTGCAGATGCTGTCTGCA
>NC_089742.1:30300847-30328347 GCF_040412425.1 Macrobrachium rosenbergii | reverse complement strand
TACCTCCGGGACGTGGCTGTCATCTGGTGTCGCCTTTTACAGACACTATCTGCAGCATGAGATCTGCACATCGATTTTCAGTCCCGTGTGGTATTGCATGATGCCTTCTTTGATGTGGGACGCAGATGTTTCAGGACGCCCGTTACGTTAACTGGGCTGTGTGGGGCACGCTCTTATTTTTAATATATTGTGTGTATATATATATATATATATATATATATATATATATATATATGTATATATATTCATATACATACATACATATTTATATAATTATATAATTGTATATATATATATATAAATACTGTATATATGGATATATATATACATATATAAATACATATATATATTTCTACATATACATATAAACATATATGTATATATATACATATAAATATATTACATATATATTTAGGATGATCCACCTGCACAGTGGATTAACTACTAGGTAAAAACAATGGATTTTAATTAGGAACTGGCCCAAGTCACTTTACTTGGACCTATCTATCTATCTGTCTATCTATCTATTTATCTATCTATCTACTTACTGAGAAGAGAGAGAGAGAGAGAGAGAGAGAGAGGAGAGAGAGAGAGAGAGATCTTTTACGGGTAATTCTTGCATGAAGTCGTTTGAAACTTTTGTTTTTATCGATGAAACTTCTCTCAAAATATTTGGAATTTTCTCTTGAATCTCGTGTGTCTAAAATACGGTTTAAATAAACGTATTTTCTTATTCTTAAAATCATTTCCTTTGCTGTCAGTTCCAGCCTTTATTGGCGAGAGATGAGTTAAATGGGTTGTGAAATCTGAATTATGAATTTTTCCTCGATTTGAATCGAGGTAATTCGTATGCGATTATTTATCATTTTGAAATGAAATGGATTTTTTGTTTTAATTCTTTAATAATATTTTTTAATAATCATAGACGATTAGAACAGCAATCGACGGGAGAAAAATAACTTGTTGTGAGAGAAATTTCTTGCTGAATATTGGTATTAAACTAAACTTACATTTTGGCCAGAGGTATTTTCTTTATGAAGGATGATCTGAAAACTTCCGGAAGTCAAAGGAATTCGCCGAATAAATGACAAAGAAAAATAAATGTAAAAAGATTGTGGATGTCCTTATGTCCTATAATTTGAATAAAGGTGACATCATGGGGTTTAAATTTCTGTCTGAGGGACATTTAAGCATTTATATTTCTCTGACTCTGAATATTAAGTTTTCAGTCCTTTATTATGTTTTTATTAACGTATTATTTGTGTGTTATGTGGATATTTGCTCAAATTATTCAGATAATAATAATAATAATAATAATAATAATAATAATAATAATAATAATAATAATAATAATAATAATAATAATAATAAAGACAGACACAAATAAAGGCTATAGGAGGAAGAAACGTATAAAAACAATAAAAAAATGCGCCGAAGTTTCTTCAGCGCAATCGAGTTTTCTGTACAGCATACAATCAAGGCCGCCGAAAATAGATCTATCCTTCGGTGGTCACGGCATAATGCTGAATGAGCCGCGGCCCACGAACCTTTAACACGGCTCGCTGGTGGCCTATCCTCTATCGTTGCCAGAAGCACGATTATGGCTAACTTTAACCTTAAATAAAATATAAACTACTGAGGCTAGAGGGCTGCAATTTGGTATGTTTGATGAATGGAGGGTGGATTATCAACATACCAATTTGCAGCCTCTAGCCTCAGTAGTTTTTAAGATCTAAGGGCGGACAGAAAAAGTGCGGACAGAAAAAAGTGCGGACAGAAAAAGTGCGGACAGAATAAAGTGTAGGCAGAATAAAGTGCCGACGGACAGGCAAAGCCGGCACAATAGTTTTCATTTACAGAAAACTAAAAAACGAAAAACCTTCAAATTGAGAAAACGGCTTATTTGTTTTAGGTGACTCACATGCTTAACAAAGGAGATTGGTTAATCTAATTCTTTTTTTTATCGTAAGTTTGTTTATCTTCACCTACTGAATTATTTCTCTTGAGCTGGTCTTAAAATCGATGGAGAACTTTCTGCCGAGAGAGAGAGAGAGAGAGAGAGAGAGAGAGAGAGAGAGAGAGAGAGAGAGAGAGAGAGAGAGAGAGAATCTTGTTGATCTTACTCTTTTCTGTTATTCACAAAAATAACTAAGCGAAACAACTGAAAGTTGTTTCCAAAGAAAAGAAAATGAATCTCAGCCTAATCTTGAGAGGAGAGAGAGAGAGAGAGAGAGAGAGAGAGAGAGAGAGAGAGAGAGAGAAACTCTTGTTGGGATAATTTTTATTAAAACAAGTAAACAAAAGCAAGTAAATTAAAGCAACAAAGAGAAACTCTTGTTGGGATGATTTTCTATTATTCAATAATAACAATAAAAAACTAAGAGAGTAAATCCTCAAGAAACTCTTGTTGGGATGAATTTTCTATTATTCAAATTAATTAAGTAAAAGAAGGTTGCTTTGAATGAATAAATTTCTAACAAAGAGAAAGAAGACTCTTGTTGGGATGATTTCTATTATTCAGAGATTAACCAAAGAGAAGAGAGATGAATCTTTTCAAAGCAAAGAAATCTGTCAGAGAGAGAGAGAGAGAGAGAGAGAGAGAGAGAGAGACTCTTCTGGGAAATTACCATTTCTATTATTCATAGTAATACTGGAAGAAGCAAATAGATGTTTACATCTAACATTCTCTTTCTTGATTTCTCCTCACTCTGTTCTTGCTTTTATAGAATTTTTTAAGTTTATTATTATTCCAGCTTTATCATTGCTACTCCTCTCTTCCTTTCTTCATCATTTTTCAGTTGCTGGGATTAATGGTCTTAGTTAAACTTTGGTAAGCCTAATAATATCGACCGCATTTCATCCCTACCTTGAGGTCTGCGTTCCAATACAATTAATTACTTCAGGATAACTAACTCATCATTTTATAAGTTATATGAAATAAGGTAATATCTTAAAACCGTTGATTAATTGCCAGTTTCAGAGTTAATCAACTATTTGATAATATATTTAGCATCTGTTACAGAACAGACGAGATTCTAATATATGAATTAGACAACACCTGGTAAGATCATTTCACTTATTGATGCCCGTGAATTGTTTAGATAACTATACAATACTGATGCAGTTTAATAGATTTCTTAATAATTATCATTTACAAGATCTTAAAAAAAACCTGTTTTTTTCTTTGTTAATTCTAATTAAAACTTGCTTAAAGGAAAAACTTGTTTTTTAACCTTCGGAATGATTACTTTTAATTTGTGCTGAAATGTTTCTGTATTTGACAATTAAAACAGAAATCATATTGTTCTAAAATATCTCAGATACTAATGACAGTTTTCGTTTCAGTTTTAGCATTCGCTTTCAACAATCTTCATCCGATATTACGCAGAATTAAACTAAGTAATCAAATCAGCAGCACTAATTGCATGAAGTAAAATGAATTTACGCTTCATCCACTGGAAACGACTTTATTGCCTTACCTGGATTTCGGTATAATTGGAACATTATTTAGACACTTAATTGATATTTGTTTTATGGTTATGGAGGCGTGAAGTAATATCGTATTAACAGTGCTATTACAGGAAGCTATATCTTTTGTAGCAAATTTGATATTTTATGGCATTTGAAGCATTATTCGAAAACGTATCGTCTCTCTCTCTCTCTCTCTCTCTCGGATTCCGAGATGTTTGTCCGGGACAAAGAAATGATTTGACTTTCCGGGCGCCTCGTGTCATCCTTGTTTGCGCTTTGATTGCTTGTTCGCTGGATTTCCCTTGCTCCTGCTTTGCTTGCTTGAAATGTGATTTCATGGGGGATGAGCTTTCCTTGTACGCGTATGTCTATCTGTCTGTCTGTCTCTCTCTTTATATATATACATACATTATTTCCGAGGTAGAGCGAATTGGATGTTAAACGACATTTGTAGCTTAATGTTTGTGTATAAAAAAATCACGTTGATGCAATAAAAATCATTCATATATACTGTATATGTCTGTGTGTGTATATGTGTGGGTGTGTACAGTGGCTCTCGTGTACGTATATATATACACACACACACACACACACACACACACACACATATATATATATATATATATATATATATATATATATATATATATATGTAGGATCTACTGGTCACTATTACTAGATCTACTGGTCACTTTTACCAGACACATACGTAATTCTAATATACAATGCCCTCTTAACTTCTCGATTCTTCGCTTTTGGATATGCTTGTAACTACGAAGCCGTGACATCCAAACACAAGAAATTGAAGAGACTTGTGATTTGCCGGTCGCGGGAGATGAATCGGGTCGCCTTAACCACAAGGAGGTCACGTTGCCAGGTCGGCAACGTGGCCTCCTTGTGGTTAAGGTGACCAGGTTCGTCCGTTTCGACCGCAAATCAAGTCTCTTCAATTTTCTTGTGTTTGGATGTCACGGCTTGTAGTTAACATAAGCATAATTCAAAAATAGAAGCATTAATATTAGAAAAGGGCATATTATATATATTACATATATATATATATATATATATATATATATATATATATATATATATATATATATATGTATATATATACAGTGTATACTGTATATCTTTATGAATATACACATATACTGTATATATACTGTAGCCTATAATATATATATATATATATATATATATATATATATATATATATATATATATATATATATATATATATATATGCTATATATATATACACACACACAGTATACAAACATTAAGCTACAAACGTCCTTTAATATCAATTCGCTCTACCTCGGAAATAATATATTTTCATATATGTTACCGAAGGGAATTTTTAGTTGATAATAAGTTCGTCGTCCGTGGGCTCGAACCAACGAAGACAAGAACTCAGGACTTTCGTTGGTTCGAGCCCACGGGACGACGAACATTATCAACTAAAAGAATTCCTTCGGTAACATATATGAAAATATATTATTTCGAGTAAGCGAATGATATTAAAGGACGTTTGTAGCTTAATGCGTATATATGAATCACGGTGATGTGATAAAAAGTCATATATATATATATATATATATATATATATATATATATATATATATATATATATATATATATATGTATATATATATATATATATATATATATATATATATACACACATATATATATATATACATATATATATATATATACATATATATATATATATATATATATATTATATACATATATATATATATAAATATAATATATGTATATATATATATATATATATATATATATATATATATATATATATATATATATATATATATATATATATATATATATATATATATAAACACACACAAGACCAGTGTACACACATACACACATACATATACATATATATATATATATATATATATATATATATATATATATATATATATATATATATATATATACATTTATATGCATGAATGTATATGTATATATAAGTATGAATGTACTATATGTATGCACTGTATGTATATCAGCTATAAGCATATAATGTCATAAAAAAGTACGAAAACAACGGAAGCATCCAAGGAAGCAATTTTAAAAGGGTTACAGTACTTATTATTATTATTATTATTATTATTATTATTATTATTATTATTGTGTGTGTGTTATTAAGATAGTTTAAACAGACCACTGAGCTGACTACTATTGCTTTAGTTGATTCAGTTCAAATCAAGAGTGAAATGAGTGATGACACAATTCAAAAATTTTTAGTTTTCTGTAAAAGAGAGCTATTGTGCCGGCTTTGTCTGTCAGTCCGCACTTTTTTCTGTCCGCACTTTTTCTGTCCTCCTCCCTCAGATCTTAAAAACCTTGAGGTCAGAGGGCTGCAAATTGGTATGCTGATCATCCACCCTCCTACCATCAAACATACCAAATTGCAGCCCTCTAGCCTCAGTAGTTTTTATTTTATTTAAGGTTAAAGTTAGCCATAATCGTGCTTCAGGCAACGATATAGGATAGACCACCACCGGCCCGTGATTAAAGTTTCATGGGCCGCGGCTCGTACAGCACTATACCGAGACCACGGAAAGATAGAGCTATTTTCGGTGGCCTTGATTTTACGCTGCAGCTGCTGTACAGAAAACTCGATTGCGCCGAAGAAACTTCGGCGCATATTCTACTTGTTATTTATGATTATCATCTTCCCACTTTCGAAAATGAAGCCGTGAAAAGAACGAACAAAGTAATTGCACTCACTGCATGCAAGCTAGAGAGAGGAGGCTTTGTTTCAAGACAATTCACCTTTTTCTTTTTCTCATCTCCTCTTCTTCTTTCTCTCCCGTGAAAGAGGTTGCGATGCAAGCGCACAGCTGCGGGCGTGCCTTCTGGCAGTCGCGACTTTTGTTCGCTTTCCTTGTTCGAAAGTTTGGATTTTTTCCCTTTTATAATTTCTTTCCCTTTTTTTTTGTATTTTTGGACATTTTCGAAAATGAATTAGCTGGTTTATGTTCGGGAATTTAGGAATTGTGAAGATCCATTTTCTTTTGGATTTTTTACATGTTGATATTTTTTTTTGGAAATGTTTTCTTTTTTATTCTTTCCACATTTATATTTTTTTGGAAATTTTCGAAAGTGAATTGGTTTGTTCCGATTCGGGAATTGCAAAGGGCCATTTGATCTTGGATTCTTTAACCTCTTATGTTTTTGGGGGAATTTTCAAAAATTATTTATTTTGTTTATGTTCGGGAACTGCAAAGGGCCATTTACTTTTGTAAGTCCAAAGGATACATAATCGCGTCTGTTACATTTTCGAAAATAATCTTAATCTTAAAACTAGGATCTTATATTCAACACCATTCACGAATTTTACTGATATGTAACTCTAGTCCCAAAATAGGAAAAAAATTTTTAACGAATCAAAAACTCGAAAATAGCTCATCTTAAATCTAGGATTTATAGCTAATACCACCCACGAATTTTCCTCACAAAACTTAAAAAACAATACAGAAAAAAATATTTTCAATCAAATGAAAAATTTTATGTTTCGTTCATAAGCGAGTTTTGATAATGTACCTGGCTCCCTTTTCCAAATATATTCAGTAATCTATATAGAAATTTTTCATCGAATCAAAAATTTTATTTTACTCACGAGCGAATTTAGATAATATATATGACAGACTTTTGCAAACATATAATCTACAATGATTTAAAAAAAAATTCAGTTTTGCCCGCATACTCAAATAGCGACGGAATATTTGTTTACATGACTCAAAATGCCAATTATTTCTCTGTAATTGATATGCAAACCTTTTTGTCTTTTCACTGAGCGGCATATGATAGAAATTTTATATTCATTAATTAAAAGTTATGGTCCATCACTTGGCAGGAAACAATCATTAGTTGGAAATTTTAGCTTTTAGTGTAAGGTATCAACATTTGTTTTGGAGGTGGGGAGAAAAAGCACTGAATAGTCTCATCAACTGCATTTTTGTCTGCCAGGCTACAGGCATATAAATAATGTTTTTGAAAATTTTCACACACACACACACACACGCACACACACAACGCACAAACATATATACATATATCTTCTTCTTCTTTTAACGTGCTTTTTTCCCATTTGTATGGGACAAGCACGATGCCTTCTTTTTTAAGGACTTTTATTTGTCTTTTGGGGTACACATATCTACACATACATATACATATATACAGTATATTATATATATATATATATATATATATATATATATATATATATATATATATATATATATATATATATATATATAATATATAAATTATATATATGTAAAGAGACTTAATTGATCAATTACTCGGTGCAAACTTCTCAGTCTGGTTGTTCAGGAAATGCGTTAAAGCGAAGCAATATATTTTCGCATCTGCAAAACGAAATTCATAACATCACATTAAGTCATATCAAGCTGCATATTTTGCTATTTTTGACAAGAGCTGGTCTCTCGAAGCACATAATTCCCTTAAAAAGTTTGTTTTTATGTGTCAGTGCATCAAAATATCTCTTAAAAGATTTAAAAGATTAAATTAATTAAATAATAATTGGCGACTGTTTATGGTTTTTAAATATTTGTTTTAAATTTTTTTAATGTTTGTTTGTTTTCATTTTTATGAATCGTTGCATCAAAATATCTCTTAAAAGATTTAAAAGATTAAAATATTTAGATAATAATAGACTATTGTTTATGGTTTTTAATGTTTGTCTATGTCTGTTTATTTTATATTTTATAAATATTATTACTTGAAAAAATCCTTTTATATCTACTACCAAATAACAAAATCTTTTAGGTGTCATTGACCTTGGCAGTAGTGATATCGAGATAACACCCAATCAATCAATCAATAAAAAATCTAATGTCAAGTTTTAATAATCTCCACGAAAATACTTGGCCAGTCTTTCAACCAATCAGCAACCAATTAACCGATCAATCCAGCAAAAGTTTATCATCAAGCCATCTGTCGCCATACTCGAGGTGTTCCAAACTCAATACTTTGAAATTAAAAAGAGAAGAAAGATTCTTACCAGTTTTTTTTCGAATAAATTATCAAATAAAAATCAATTTTTCAGGAAGGCACTGATAAAATCCATCATGAAACTTCAAGAACTCTGACAAGATTTTTTAGCGATGGAATAATTATGTAAATTTTGTTCTAAATTAATAAAATGTTTTCGAAGATGGGCTGGCCATCGGCCATATGAATTCATGAATATTCTTAAAGGTGGTCCCTTTACATATCAACTTTATCTGAAGAACTGAGTATCATACGCGCATACACACACACACACACACACACACACATATATATATATATATATATATATATATATATATATATATATATATATATATATATATTATTACTAACAGGACCTCATTGAAACTGGATAGTATTTAGCAAAGTTATTTTTTTGAATAAATAACTCCGCTTGATACCATTTAGTTTCAATGAGGTCTGATTAATAATACGATTAATACAGAACAATTGTGTAAGTGATAAAAGTTAATATATATATAATATATATATATATATATATATATATATATACATATATATACATACATTTTGATTCTGTTTATGGAGTGATTAAAATCGTCGCAAATCTTTCGTAAATCTGAAATATCTGGAAGTCCAGTCTTCAGGACCCAGTTCCTAGACAGTTAAAACTACAATTATAAAGGGGTGAATTGATTACAGCAAATTTTTAATAATCGTATACAAGCCCACCAGTATTCCTCACTTCTTCTTTTCTTTATTGTAATTCAATTTCTCTATTTCTGTAGTTTAGTTCTACCCAATCATTGTAGGGTGACGAGATTTCGCTGCTGACCTACTGATCATGTAAGGTTTTGTTGTCACCGGGATTGAGTAAACCAAATAAAATTTCAAGTCCATCGGGCGAAGGGAACAGGTCGAAAATT
This sequence comes from Macrobrachium rosenbergii, assembly GCF_040412425.1. Lineage (NCBI taxonomy): Eukaryota > Metazoa > Arthropoda > Malacostraca > Decapoda > Palaemonidae > Macrobrachium > Macrobrachium rosenbergii. Next base: position 30,318,910 of record NC_089742.1, on the reverse strand, counting down.
GAGTTACAAGATTTGATCCAAACAGACAGAAAGACAGACAGGCGCAGAAGTCAAGTTAAATAAAAACCTATAAAAAAAAGAAGCACTAGAACGGATCAGGCCACAACAGCCTTGCTTCCATAACAAGCCATTTTACATACAAATGGCAATTTCATCCGGAAGGGAACCTCCCCTTTGTCTGTGCTTATATGCCCGTAGTACCTCAGGTAACAAATCTGCATTCGTACGAACGTAGCCGTCGCTTATTATGAACTGCAAATGTACGGGAGTTTATGCAAAGGGAAGTTCCTTTAATATGGATGCAAATGCAACCACTGAACGAATGGGCACGGGATGGTAGTGACTAAATCAACCGTGTAAATTATATCGTGGGTTGGTCTTTCCGCTGCTACAGCCAAGGAACTATCATGGCATTTCAGTGTAACTTCTGCCATTTTTTGTTTTGCAGATAGAGGTATATAAGTCAGATATTTAAAGGTTATGTCGGTGGTTTTATATGTCCGTTTAATTTTAACTTCCATTTGCCCTTTCGTCAAGATACGTATCTGATTTTCCCTGTAGGGGGTTAGTGCTGTCAGTGCGCCTCATGTAGTTCACTGTAGGCATTACTTAAGGTTCTTTGTAGCGTCCCATCGGCCCCGAGCTGCAACCCACTTCACTCCTCTTACTCTACCTCCGTTCATTTTCTCTTTCTTCCATCTTACTTTCCACCCTATCAATTGTTTCATAGAGCAACCTACCTATTCTCAATTTCCTTTCCAGCACTGAATGACCTCATAGGTCCCAGTGCTTGGCCATCCTTTGATAACCGTACGACACTTGCTGGTAGAGTGCTTTGGCCTTGATGATCTGAAAAGTATACCCTTCCTGAGTACCAGGATGGCAACAGCAGTTTACTTCTCACCAGAACACTCTGAATGGAAGTTAGCTCTAACCAGGGGTATTTTTAAGTTCAAGAAGCAGCTGGGCTCCGTAACAAAGTAATTTATAATTAGTAATAGACTGAAAGTAACCTGCATATTTTCTTATGAGCTTACATGATCTTAATTTATTTTTAACATGAATTATATATTTGTTTCCATTTTATTGCTTTGATAAAAAAAAAGGTGATTTCACAAACATATTTTTTGGTGTCGTTGACCTTTGTTGTGACACCAAATAATTCAGTTTCAAATGAATGAATCAATCCCCACCTTGGCAGATGTACAAAGTCTCCCGGAGGCAATCAGTGCTTCCCCACCTGGGCAGGTGGACGAACTCTCCTGGTGGGAATTAATGGCTTCCCAGGTGGGGAAAGTCTTCCAGTGGCAGGCAACAGCTGTGCTTACCCACCTGAATAGGTGGACCAACTCTCCCATCGAGAACTCGAAAGCTGTGCTTTCCAAGCTGGGCAGGTAGACAAACCTTGGCAACAACAGCTGTGCTTCCCCAACTGGGTAGGCAGAGGAACTCTCCTAACGTATTGTTGATGAACCTTCTAAGTAATTACTGTATAATTAGTTGCAGAAAGACTATGACTGTGAATGTTGTTTTATTTTTCCCTTAGTCACCTCCTATCGTAAAGAAGCAGTTTGTGGAAGATATATATATATATATATATATATATATATATATATATATATATATATATATATATATATATATATATATATATATATATATATATATATATAGTGTGTGTGTGTGTGTGTGTGTGTGTTTATGATGAATGAACTGCAAAAGTTTTGCGCAAACAACGAACAGAAACGCTCGACGGAGCCATAATGTTAGTATAAAGTTGCGATAACATAATATTTACAAATATGAAACCTTGTTCTTCATAGTCTATCTATAGCGTAATGGCTTCTTCAACAGTCACGGTCATATTAACACGAAATGAATTAAACAAACCGTCAAAATAAAATAAAGGCTTTGGTGTTTTTCCCTTTTTCGTTTCTAATCTTCATTTATTTCCTTCTTTCTCCTCTTTCTCCCAGCTCTTTGTAATACTCCCATTTACCCGTCCCTATTATTCAGCTTCGTTTCTTTCCCTCATTATCTGCTTTTATTACATATTCTGACTACATTTTCATGACAGATATTCCACTATTCTCTCTCTCTCTCTCTAGTGGGGAATTATGTCAACCAATATATCACTCTAATATTCTCATATTCATTAATCATTCATGTTCTCTCTCTCTCTCTCTCTCTCCACTTGGGAATTATACATACCAACCAATATATCACTCTAAAATTCTCATATTCATTAGTCTTAGTCATTCATGTTCCTCTCTCTCTCTCTTCTCCACTTGGGGATTATACATACCAACCAATATATCACTCTAAAATTCTCATATTCATTAGTCATTCATGTTCTCTCTCTCTCTCTCTCTCTCTCTCTCTCTCTCTCTCTCTCCACTTGGAAATTATACGTACCAACCAGTATATCACCCTAATATTCTCATATACATTAGTCATTCATGTTCTCTCTCTCTCTCTCGTTCTCCCTCTTTCTCTCTCTCTCTTCTTCTTCGGAAAGAAAGTTTATTCCAATTTATTCCAATTATATCACGGCTCAGTTAACACATTTTAATTTGCAAAAAGTTCGCAAGTATTTTTAAAGCCATGGTGCGTTGACCTTACATTCCCAGAAATGGATTAAGTGATGTATTTGGAATTTATCTGATAGGATGAGAATAAAAGTAGAAATGAGAAAATTTCTATTTTAATAACAAATGGTTCCGTCAAAAGAAAAGAATGAGAGTAAAACAGGTTTTCGCAACTTTTTCAACATTTTCAAATCACGTGAACTTTGATTTCGTCGTGTACAGCACTCGACAACTGTCCTTTATCATGAAAATGATGAGACAATTTTCCGATTTGGATACTTTGAAAATTTCTGTCCTGTGATAAGAAAGATACGTCTTTTCCCGAAAAGAATTTTACATCAACAACCATTCTTCTATTGCATAACTGAATAAAAAACACAGCTTTCCACCCAAAGAGAATAAAAACTATCTTCTCCACTACGAAGGTCCCAGCAGTAGTGGAAACAGGACAGTGTAAAATTTCACTTAAGGTAAACCTGATATTTATATTCCCCATTAACCCACTCAGCAAGCAAAGCGGGCATTGGATTGTCCGCTTTAAGCTGTGTTTTAGGCCTCCGCAGTAATAAAATCCAGGCATTGGATTACAAACACGAAAGCTTATTGTGCTTTTCTGGTGTGGTTTTATCCAGTAGGAATATTGCCTGAACGACTAGCTTCTCTGTCTATCTGGGTGGTCTATCTATTCTATCGGACTTTGCAATGACTTCACTAAGCAATAGGAACATTGCCTGAACGATCAACTTCTCCATCTATCTATCTATCTATTTATGGGAGTTCATGTTTTTGCGAATCTGAAAATATTCGCCCACCACATTTGGGTATATCGTTACCACTTCGTCAACATATAATTTTTGTCAGCCATCAAATGAATGACATGTTTCTTTATGCACGCGTATCCTGTATATAGCTTTTTTTTTTATTTTGAGATGTTGATAACATTCTGATTATCTGCATCGGTGGCAAAAGTCCGGTGAATTCTGGGGGTAAATCAGAGATGGATAAAATATGTGTGGACTTTTTTAAAAAGTTTCCGCCATTAAATTTCGATATGAATTCGGCGGTGGATATGATTCTGGTATTTTTACAGACAGAGAGAGAGAGAGAGAGAGAGAGAGAGAGAGAGAGAGAGAGAGAGAGATCTTCAGATCTTGATACTATTCATGGAGATAAGAAAAAAATTTTTGATCGCCCCAGATCAAAATTAATTAACAAGTCTTGAACGGAAACTAAATTCAGAAATAGGGAGAAATAAAACAGAAAGAGGAAAATAGGGCATGAGAAGGGCAAATTCAAAAGCCAGTCTAAGAAAGAAAGAGACGAAAGGAACAAAAATGATGACCAGAAGAAGGGGGGAAGCGAAAAGGATTACCTAAGGACGAGGGCTTAAGAAATAATCTATAATTGTTTTTAACCTGAGGAAGAAAACAGTTTCTCATAAAAAGTCTATTTTAAATTTTTCTGCATTTATCATTCTCTGCTTCAAGTAAAAACATTCGTTCAGGGTAAAACGTTAAAAGATTCACAGAGTTGTGTTCCCTCCTTGGAGACGGTGCAGTTCGAATTGCCAACCCTCTAGGTTCTCAAAGAAGGAATCCGCCGTCAATGTACCACTTTAAATATTATTTAACCTGCTAACAATAATAAATAATAAACGTTTGTTTCTTATACTGTGAAGCTGTCCTGATAATAGTCGTATATTCCTCCATGACAAAACGAAATTCTTGCTTTTTTGTTGGTATTGCTTTTCCTTGGACACGGTGCTGTCAGAGTTGCCAACTTGCCAGGTTTTAGATGAAGATAATCCATGAAAATGTACCATTTTATTTATAATTTAACGAGCTTATAATAATAAAAGATATACGTTTGTTTATTATACTTTTAAACTGTCCTGATGATCATTGTATATTTCTCCAAGATAAGACGAAGTTCTTACTTTTTTGTTGGTACTGTTTACATCCTTGGACCCGGCGCTGTCAGAATTGCCAACTTACCGGGTTTTAGACGAAGATAATCCACGAAAATGTACCACTTTACTTATAATTTAACAAGCTTAAAACAATACACAATGATTATTAGTCTTTTATACTTTTAAATCGTCTTGATAATCGTTGTGTATTTCTCCATGATAAGACGAAATTCTTACTTTTTTGTTGGTATTGTTTACATTCCTTGGACCCGGTGCTGTCAGGATTGCCATCTTGACATGCTTTAGAATTAGAAAATCCACGAAAATGTACCACTTTATTTATAATTTAACAAGCTATAAATAATAAATAATCATTATTAGTCTTTTATACTTTTATGTGCCAACAGAATCGTTTTATACTTCTCAGTGACAACACACGAATGCCTACAGTTTTGTTGGTAGTCCTATATCTACGTGGCGCTAAGTTGGATGAAGGAATTTTTAGTGTGGGTGAAACTGATCTTCAATTGAGACTGTAAACTTCTTATTAGCATTACGTTCAGTTAGGATATTGACACGCAAGGGAATGTTATTCTAATAAAATACTATTCTAGGTATTCCAGTTGATTTGATTATTTAGTTTATGAGAAAAATAGAATTATAAAAAAAATCTGAGACCCTTACTCCCCCACGTATTTAAATGCCATCGTCCTACCAATAGATGGCGCCGGCTCCTCTATTTTGAGCAAAAATACATCGAATTCCCTTTCTGGAAAAAGGACTGGAAGTGCCCACGTGGTCGCTGTAATCAATACGATAATCTAATGATAAAGCTGAATTATAATTTTTATTTTTGCGTATTCTGGTACAGTTTTATGAACTAGAGATAATAGATGCTATCTGAAATGTATTTGTCCATTCAACAATAAATGACAGAATACGTGATTGGCATGATATACCTGAATTTAACTGTTAAACTTATCAGGCCATTTCTAATATGCAACCATGATGATTCTGCTGATAATTGGTTACTCCTATAATTATCATGGTGGTGTAACCTAGTATGTCATGCATTTGCTCTGTCTTCTGCAGTTATAGGGAAATTCGTCAATTATTGCAAACCTATTCAAACACTGCATTTGCTTCCTGCACGATTTTGACAAAGTTATGAAAATGATGCTGATTCTGAATTTCAAGTATGTATGAGGGAAAGATGGAAATGTTTTTCGTTTTAGGCAAATATAGATACAACCCCAGTTACAAGTCGGATCTGAGTATTTATACGAAATTTCGTTCAAAATGCATTGTCTGATTTTCGTAACAAGACAAGATTTGTCCCTTGAAACTTTGCTAATGTAAAGACAACATTGTCATTTGGAATCAGTTGACTGAACAGATAAAATCCCAGTAATTGCCTTAATAAAATATAAAAATTTTCGATTAAAGAAAACTCCCTGCTGAAATATTTGCACAGCATTTGCGAGAGAGAGAGAGATAGGAGTCTGAGGTTGGGTTTTGCCATTTCTGTTGAGTCTCATACTTTTATCATTATGATTGTCAATATTTCCCAGATATCTGCACAGCATTTTGTACTGGAAGCAGAGAGAGAGAGAGAGAGAGAGAGAGAGAGAGAGAGAGAGAGAGAGAGGAGAGAGAGAGAGAAACCCATTCAAGTTTAGTCTCATAGTTTTCTTATTATGATTACTAATATTTCCGATTATCAACATTGATAAGGGCTCTGTACACTCTTCAACTTGTCCAGATTCATTTTTCATTTTCCTAGGACGAATTCCCACAGAAGCACAGAAGGGAGCATATAGAAAGGCCCATATAGAATTCACATATAGAAAGTAGCATATAAAGGGAGCAAATAGAAGGCAGCAAACAGCGGGGAGCATATAGAAAGGAGCATATAGAAGGGAGTATACAGAAGAGAGCCTATAGAAGGGAGCATATAGAAGGCAGGATACAGCGGGGGGCATACAGAAGAAAGTATACAGAAGGGAGCATATAGAAAGGAGCATACAGAAAAGAGTATAAAGAAGGGAGCTTATAGAAGGGAGCCTATAGAAGGGAGCATACAGGAGCACAGAAGGGATCATATAGAAAGGAGCTTACAGACGGGAGCATCCAGCAGGGAGCATACAGACAGGAGCATAAACAAGGGAGCATATAGAAACACAGAAGGGATTATATAGAAGGGAGCATACAGAGGGAAGTATACACAAGAGAGCGTACTGAAGGGAGCATACAGCAGGGAGCATACACAATTATTTGTATCTTATGAGTGATGGAAGCATCTCTTTTACATCATAAGGTAACTGAGGTTTATAAGGTAAAGTACTGAATTATTATTATTATTATTATTATTATTATTATTATTATTATTATTATTATTGAGCTCTATAAGGTAAAGTACTGAATTAATTCATTAAAAACTACTGAGGCTAGAGGGCTGCAATTTGGTACGCTTGATGGTTGGAGGGTGGATGATCAACATACCAATTTGCAGCCCTCTAGCCTCAGTGGTTTTTAAGATCTGAGGGCGGACAGAAAAAGTGCGGAAGGACAGACAAAGCCGGGGCAATAGTTTTCTTTTACAGAAAACTAAAACTAAGGGAGAAATATTTACGTCATGATAGCTTTTACCAACTGTTCCTTGTTCCTTTTACTCCTAGAAGTAATAATAATAATAATAATAATAATAATAATAATAATAATAATAATAATAATAATAATATTAATAATAATAATAATAATAATAATAATAATAATAATGATAATAATAATGGAGAAAGAAACCCACAGTTATGTAACTGCAGAAATATATTAACATTAAAACTATACAGAGCTTTCGAGAACATTTTAGTTTTAAATTCAAATACATTTGTACAGTTGCATCACTGAGGATTTGTTTCTCCATACTGCTATGAGTATTTCTTAATAATAATAATAATAATAATAATAATAATAATAATAATAATAATAATAATAACGGTTCCCAAAAGTTTGATTCAAAGGACTCTGTCTCTGACGGGAAATCAGAAGCTCATTAACTGTCCGGGTCCCAAAAATGACGGACCCCACAATGAAAGGATCGCAGACCCAAAAGGACCGTGATTATATTAATAATTTTTTTTTTGTTCGACAATAATTATGTAAGTGGTTTTATGGTATGACCCGGAATTGGATTAGGGAAGTCATAAAGGCGTTGTCAGGTGAAAAATTTAATAACTGCCTTCTGGAAATGATGGACTTTAATCGAACTGTCAATCGTTTGTTTGTTTGTGTGTGTGTGTGTGTGTTTGTGTGTTGTCCATGTGCATTTTTTTGTGAATGAGAGTGTTCCTTCTTCACGTGTTTGTGAGCTTGTATGTGTGTGCGTGTTTGCTGGTTCGTTTGTGAATTGGCACGCTTTGTTTTTTTTTATTTTCTTTTGAGCATAGGGGTGTACCGTGTGTGGCTGTGTGTATGTTTGTTTGTTCGTTTGTGAATTGGTACTGCTTGTTGGTGAGTGTTTCCTTCCGGCCTGGGCTACAAACGGGCATTATTTTGCCCCTGCCATCGGCCTTTGGGCCTTTAAGAAATACGAAAATACGAAAATATGAAAAAATATGAAATTAACAAATCTGCAAAATTCGAAGCTATTTTGAGAGCCACCTCCTTCGTTAAACATTCTCCGAGGAGACAGAGAGTCATCAGGACCGTCAAATCTCGATCAGAATGAAAATGGATTCTGAAGCTTTTGAGAATTCGTCCCCTGATTACCTAGAGAGAGAAGTTGAACCATTCCTGGCCACCCACTATCACACCGGAATGCGCGATGTGGTGATTTTTTGTTCTCTTTCATAGATATCGTTATGGGATTCTGATATCCACCATCGGAAACCTTTTTGGGAGATGGATCGCCCCTCTTACCTTATCGATGGTTCCATTTTGGAAATTGCTGGGGCAGCATTGTGCAACAGATAATGTATAACGTGTTTGTTGCAACGATACTTAAATGTTTGAAAGTTAATATTTATAATTCAATTCTTGCTTTCCAGTCACAAAAGTTAAGCAAAGTTGGGTTTGCTCAACTCAGGTAGGTGACTGCCATGGAACTCCTCACGACATCGGCATATAGACTAACCTCACCTGAGGTAACTGCACTAAACGAAGACAAGCGATTGATGCATAATCTACAGTAGCTCTCTATGTAATTTTAGAGATACGAAGCCGGCGCCTTCATCAATCTCTCTCTCTCTCTCTCTCTCTCTCTCTCTCCCCAAGAGAAGGGTGAATGATGTGCACAAACAACAAAAGTAAATAACCAAACTCAGAATTCCATATGCGTGTTCTACCTGCCCCAAAAAATGAATAATATTGCGTGGATGATGTTCGTGAATAACAGTCATCATATGGACCTCTGTGCTCGGCACAACCAACCAGCCGAGACGCCTTTATGTGGGTGGACGGCGAACATCATTGACGCGCGGGGAAAGATTTTCAAATGATTCTTATCCCTCGGAAGGAAGTCGACTCTTTCCATCGCCGCTTGCTGGGACTACTGTAGCTCGTCCGCGCCAGCGACACCTTTGTCGAAACACCATCGATCCTGATTTTGGTATTGTCTCTCGGTGATCGGGATATCGTATTGTCTCTCGGTGATCGGGATTTAGTATTGCTTCTCGGGCGTTGTTTGTTCGTTGACGCGAGCCGAGACGTGGAATAATGAGGAAGGAGATGTGACGAGAGAGTGGAGAGGGAAGAGAGAGAGAGAGAGAGAGAGAGAGAGAGAGTGAAAGCGGGACTGAAATTGATCAAATTGATGGGAAAATGTTGAATGGAATATGAGGTTGGTAAATTTAAATGAAGGCAAGTGACGGAAGGTGTTTGCAGATTTGTTGATAGAAAGGACATGTTCAAGGTAGAGATTCAACAATATACATACATATGTATGTGTACATACATACATAATACAGTATATATATATATATATATATATATATATATATATATTTATAAATATATATATGTATATATATTTTATATATATGTATATATATATATATATATATATATATATATTATATATACATATATATATTTATATTATATATATATATATATATATATATATATATATATATATATATATATATATATATATATATATATATATATATATATATATAAAGGCCAATGCCACGAAGGAAAAGTGAAACAACGGAGTGGATGCTAGGCCTTTCGATTCACGGTCCTTTGCTAACAGTGTTCCTTCGTGGCATTTGCCTTTATTTATACATTCATCACGTTCCATATCTTCGTGATTCAGTTATACATTATATATATATATATATATATATTATATATATATATATACATATATATATATATATATATATATATATATATATATATATATATATATATATATATATATATATATATATATATATATATATTGTGCGTGTGTGTGTGTGAGTATGCAAGCACTCACTAAAGAGAGAGTATCTGCTTGCCAGCCTGAAACCTATTTCCACAGCAAATTAACGTCTGCACGAGGCTGTGTCAGCGAGAAGATCAAACAAGGTCGGTCAGGCAGACGCTGATTCAAAACGTAATCCTTATCGGAAAGATATTAATGTCTAGATTCTAGGAAAAGACTCTAGACCTTTCCTCGTCTCTCCCTCGAGGAGGTAGGGAGGTAGGTGACTCTGTCGTGTCATGTGGGGATGGGGTGAGGGGGAGAGTTTGGGGAGAATGAGGGGTTGGGTGGAGAGTGGGGGCTCTGGCTTAGGCCCAGCCGAAAGAGAGCCTGAAGGATAGATTATCAATTTATTCTCATGTGGCAGGACTTTGGAAATAGACAGATAAAATAGACAGATAGATGGAAAAAGAAAGCGAAGAATCACAAACAAACTTAAAACGTGAATAAGACAATGGAACTTAATTTTAACTGCTGGTATTTCTCGATTTCAAGGACTTAGAGAATTTTGTTTTTTTTTATTCCATAATCTGATGGAACAATTAACGTCATTGCGATGTATTTAAGTATTACTGTTTCTGTTACTAAGAAACAATACTCTCGTAATGCCCTACTGTGTACCATGTGTATGTTTGTAAGCAGAGTAGTAGAATAAATCTTGAAATATGGACCCCTCCTGATTGCGTCTCCTTCAGTTCTTACAAGCCTACATGCCCATATATCACAGTCGTCATTAACTTGCCCAGAGCCGTCGAAACAAATCCATAAAGGGAAGGAGACGAGAGGTCCACCTCTGATATGATAATAGAGGAAGATAGAAATTTCCAAATCTTGGAGACACTAGCAATGTAGAAATTTGGCGCCGTACAACTGATAATTTTTTCCCCTTGAAACTGAGTTCTGTATCAAAAATAAAATGTATTTTCATGTGCTTTTAACCGTTAAGATAACCTGTGAAGGTTTGTTTGTTTCTTATATTGCTTTCCATTACTTGTATTGTTTCTTTTTTTTTTTTAACTGTTTTGTACAAGATACGCTCATTGAACCACCCGGAAGGGGCTCTCTGCATCAAAGTACCATAAAGAACGTATTTTCTTTCTTCTTGTGCCCATATCTTGTAACGCAAAGAAATTATCGTAAAGCAATGTTTTACAGTCCAAGATCATTTGCGGCAAACGACTCCAGAAACCTGATTTATTATTATTATTATTATTATTATTATTATTATTATTATTATTATTATTATTATTATTATTATTATTATTATTCAGAAGATGACAGCTATTCATTGGAACAAGCCCACCAAAGGACCAATGACTTGAAATTCAAGCTTCAAAGAATATTATTATTCAGACGCAGCCGACCAGTTATTGTTATCCGTGTAGACATCCCGGGATTACGTATGTAATCAACGGATAGGTTTGCTGAAAGCAAATGGATGTTACAGACTAATACACACATAAACAAAGCCACTCCAACATCTTCTAAAAAACATAACAGACACCTACGTCTACTGTCGGACTACCCGCCCAGTTCTCCTCGTGCTGCTGGGAGAAAGTGGAGCGGGGGTTTCGGTATACATGTACACATTCGTTACCTGGGTCTAAGCGATGTCAGGCAGGGCAGCCGGTCGAGGTTACGGCCTATAAATCAAAGTCCTTATTAACACCCCATATGAAAATGGTATAAAAGCACGTTAAAACGAAAAAGAGAGAAAAGAAGATGACAGCTATTCATTGGAACAAGCCCACAGGGACCAGTGACTTGAAATTCAAGCTTCCAAAGAATATTATTATTCAGAAGATGACCGCTATTCATATGGCACATGCCCACAGGGGCCACTGACTTGAAATTCAAGCTTCCAAAGAATATTAAGGTGTTCATTAGGAAGTAAGAGAAGGTAAAGGGAAATGCAGAAGGAAGAGAACTCACTTATTAAAAAGAAAAAATAAATTAATAAAATAATAAATATGTAAAAATGTATCAAAATGCGAGGAGAATAGCATTAGGGTAGTAATGCATTGCATCTTCCCTTGAACTTTTGAGAAGTTCCAGTTGCAAATCGGCAATCTGACTAAAGAGAGAACCAAACCGTCATGATTTGAGATTTAGGAACAAAACTGTTCGGCAGTTCATTGCCCATCGCTGGCGTGACATTCTCCTGCCCAGATCAATGCAAAAAAAAAAAAAAAAAAAAAAAAATGCGTCTTGCTGACCAGAAAAAAACTCAAGACAAAAGTTTTAATTAGAAAACTTTTCCCAGTTAGGTTTCTGTTCGTGATGCTGTACCACACTATAGGGCTTTTCAATTAGAAGTCAATTTATGTTGGGGAATACAATCTATCTCCCTCGGATTTGCATGAATGCTTATACGGTAAATACACTTAATCGGCGATTATTAAACACTTAAGTCTAATTTAGGCGTCTGCATGATTACAATTAGGTAACCCATGGGTGGGAAAGTTGCGAAAGTTCTAAACACATGAAGCTGGACATTTCTGCAGTTTCACTTTCTGCTTCATCCACTTTCTTTCGCAAATGGACAGTTATTCTTCTCTTTCCTATCTCCATTTTTTATTTTCCCCTTCCTTGTTCCTTTCGCCGTCGACAGAGAATTGTTTTTAAATTATTTTTACGTTATTATTTTTATGATTATTATATTTATTTCACTTTCATTAGCTTTAGATTCAAAACTGCCAGTTCAAGCGCTTGCAAAAAGATGGTGAAGAGAAGAAAGAAACTAGAATAATTTTGGATGTTTCGTACGAATACTCCAATAAAAGCGACGCTTCACCTACCTAAGGCAGCTATGTACGACAGCCAATCACCACTGATTTTCTATCAAGGTTTATGGACACAAACACTCGAGCGCTTCCGCTATACGACCTCTTGTTCATGAGGAATTGTGACTTAATTAGTAAAATATAAAAATAAGTAAATAATAAAAATACGAAAGCCCTCAGGGCGTCTAATGAATTTTAAAACAACAAAATTTTAAAATGTTACTTAACTTACTCTGAACTTCAATACATCTTTTTAGTGAGTATATATGGAAACATGAATATAAATGTATTTATTGTGTGAGTGTATTCCAGTATGAGAGCGTACGTATTTGTGCAATTTTTAATTTCATTTTCACTCATTCATCACCACGCCGAATGACCTATTTGGTCCCATTGCTATGCCTTGTGGCCCAGACCTAGGATTTCATTCAAATCCTTCGGGCCAGCTCTATGAGAGCTGATAGTCAGCTCAGTGGTCTGGTTAAACTATTTCAATAATACTATATGACTTCTACATGAAAACAGATTCCGAATGGACATCTTTGCGTAACTTCAACTGCAAAACAACGAAAGAGTCGTTGTATCAAGGACGGTTGTTTGAGAACGGCGGAAAGTTATGTTCTCCATTCATAGGCCTAACGATAATTGGCAAATTTATCACGCCGTGACCTCTCGTTATCTCAAGGGCTTTACCTTAAAGTTTTTGGCTTATTAGACTTATGGCCGTAAACTATTATTCCGAATGTGAAAAAGAATATCGACTTAGAAAACATTGTACACCTTGGTTTAGAATTCTACTGCTGGAGTATGGGAGGGAGATACATTGACGGGAAAAGAAACGATAAATAACATGAAGAGGTAATACGGTAGTAGAAGTATGGGAAACAGGCAGAGAGAGAGAGAGAGAGAGAGAGAGAGAGAGAGAGAGAGAGAGAGAGAGAGAGAGAGAGAGGTTAGGGGTTAGAAAAGGGAAAGGGAGAGATGGAATAAAGAGGTTATAGAGAGAGAGAGAGAGAGAGAGAGAGGATGAGTTAGAGAAAGGGAGGATGGGGGTTAGAAGAGGAAAGGGAGAGATGGAATAAAGGTTATAGAGGAGAGAGAGAAAAAAAGAGTTAAAGAAGAAGAAGGATGGGGTTAGAAAAGGGAAGGAGAGATGGAATAAAGAGGTTATTGAGAGAGAGAGAGAGAGAGAGAGAGAGAGAGAGAGAGAGAGAGAGAGAGAGAGAGTGTGAGGCGCTCTTTTGAGGATGGGGGGGTTAGAAAGAGGAATGGGAGGAGAGATGGAATAAAGTTCCAGATATTTCGTAATTCCTTCTATCTGTTTCCATGCTTGTTAGCTCTCTTCCTTTTCAAGAGATGGGGGGGTTAGATAATCATGTGTTCAAAGGGAGATTTTTGCTTTGATGGATTTAAGAGGTCTTTAACTGCTTCCTTGTTTGTGAGAGTCCTTTATAGCATATAGATTCCTACGGATGAATAGTTCATTGGGGGTTAGATTTTATTTAGGTCTCTTGTAGCGAGTTCCTAAAAAGCACGTTAAAGAAGAAGCAATCATAATCACAAACAGATGCAGAACCGGAAAGAGCTTCAATCGTTTGAAGCTAATATATTAAGAGAGAAGAGAGTATCTTTTCATTTATCATATTTTTAGATGGTGGGACTAACAGTTAGGGTTAGAAACCAGGAACAATCTATTTTCATTAATAATGTTTCATTATATTTTTTCATTACCCTTTCATATAAAGGGAGATTATGGAATAAAGTAGGTTATATGCTAATTTATACCATCATAAATCTTGAGAGATTGAATGGATGGGGGTTAGAAAAGGGAAAGGGGAGAGATGGAATAAAGAGGTTATAGAGAGAAAAATTTTCTTTTGATATCTTGTTGCATTTTCTATCTTACTTTTAAATTTTCTGGAAAAGATCCTGTCTCTTGGAATTCGTGAAGTTAGAAGAATTCTTTGATTTTATTTTTTGAATTTACATTCTTACTATAGAAAGAATTCCTTCCCATTTTTCGTCTCTTGCTTTTCTGTTTTCGTATGCTCTGGAAGACTGTTAGTTCTATGACATTATGGTTGAACCTCATTCACAAATAGATCTAAAAATATCCTTTCTTGTTGGTAGTGGATTTATTTACTGGGTTAGAATTGCCTTATCTTCTGCACTACTATTGGAGATGGAATAAAAGAGGTTACATCTTCTCCCTATAGGATGGGGTTGGCAAGCGGGAGATGGAATAAGAGAGAGAGAGAGAGAGAGGATGGGGAGAGAGAGAGAAGCGGTGGATTAAGGGAAAGCGAGAGAGAGAGAAGAGAGAGAGAGAGAGAGAGAGAGAGAGAGAGAGAACCCAAACATCAAAACAATGCCCGACGTCTATCTAATGCAGCAACCATCCTTACATCCTACCAGCAGAGGCGGGAATGGCGTAATGGGATCAGGAAGAAATTCCCTTTATTCCATCAAAGCCGTAGCGTAATTTGGGAACCTGGATGAATCACTGTCGCTGAGAATCTAATTACCGCTGCCACAGGTAATATCGCCTCGTAGACAGGTAGACATCCTATCCTCAAAAGTACCCACGCCTGTGACAACAGCTATTATTCTGCTAGGTAACGATAAGCCTTCAATCCTGATTTATTAAAGTCCACTGACGGGGATGAGATGGGATTCTCTAAAATAGGATGGTAGAAATATAGAAGAAGAATGTCCAGAAGTATTATGATTGGTTATAAAAAATGTGACTGGAGAAGTATTATGATTGGTTCTAAAAAATATGACTGGAGAAGTATTATGATTGGTTCTAAAAATGACTGAGAAGTATTATGATTGGTTCTAAAAAATATGACTGGAGAAGTATTATGATTGGATATAAAAATGACTGAAGAAGTATTATGATTGGTTCTAAAAAATATGACTGAAGAAGTATTATGACTGGTTCTAAAAAATATGACTGGAGAAGTATTATGATTGGTTATAAAAATGGCTGAAGAAGTATTATGATTGGTTCTAAAAAATATGACTGGAGAAGTATTATGATTGGTTATATAAAATATGACTGAAGAAGTATTGTGATTGGTTATAACAAATATGACTGAAGAAGTATTATGATTGGTTATAAAAACATATGACTGAATAATTATTCATTCATTATCATCAATTACGTAAGAAATGAGTAGTTGTGATTAAGCCTCTCCAACACATCACCTGTCCCCTTCACCTAGGATTTCATAGGACCCCCGCCCCAACATCCGTTTCACCTAGGATTTCAGGGGATACTTCCTCATCCCTTCCCCACCTCTGTACCTCCTATAAACAACATTTCTTTGTTGTTCTTGTTACGGATTGTTATCTCTGAATAATCCGTCAATGACCATATTCGCTGCAACGCCAGTTTACATAAATTAATCCAACCCTTTCCTGTGACTCGGTCCATTTTAACTCTCCTTATGCATTAAAATTCTTTGGGATTTATCTAACAAGAAATGTAAGATTTTGATCAGAACGGAGTATCAGAATCACGTAAAATTCCAAAAGAATAAGAAAATCGTATTCGTGGCAACTACTTTGAAACTCGTATATATATCCTTTTAAAAGTCAAAAACATCAACTTCGGAAACATCCGACAGATGGCGCTGCAATCTCTTTCAGAGCTAAACCTGTCCTCATTTCGAATTTACCTCTTTTTTTTTTTTCAGTTTCCTTCACCTCTTTAAAATGCTACGTAAGCTCACTCCCAAGAAAAAAAAAAACAGTCAACATTGAAAAATATTTTGCGAATTTGCATTTCTATTCAAGGCGTTTTTGGGGATATCGCTCGAATACATCGCCTATGTGAGCGCTCGGATTGATATTGAATGAGACACGAACATGTTTCATTCCTGGAGTAAACACGTTCAAGTTCTGGACGTGTCTTTCGCAGGTTAAATAATGATCAAAGGTTCGAATGTTTGAGCTGAGATGATGTTTCATGAGAGAGAGAGAGAGAGAGAGAGAGAGAGAGACTCTTACCTGGAAATGCCAATCGCCAATGCAATAGAGAGAGAAAGAATGAATTTTATGCACGTAAATTTATACTTTTAACAGCAAAATATTATCTGCTTGAGGGACATTCTTTAAAAATTATTATATACTATAGAAATTTCATAAGTAACATTAAACGTTACAGTTAATATTACCTCAGTTTCCATAAAGAAAAAGACATTATCTTCTCTCTTTATATATATATATATATATATATATATATATATATATATATATATACTATGTATATATATATATATATATATATATATATATATATATATATATATATATATATATATATATATATATATATATATATATATATATATATGTTTTTATTAATATTAATTTAATGATTAATAAAGCTAGAAACAGAACTCTAAGATTCAAACTCACGAAAGAATCACCCCTTTACCCTTCTCTCTCTCTCTCTCTCTCTCTCTCTCTCTCTCTCTCTCTCTCTCTCTCTCTCTCTCTCTCTCTCTCATTCCCAAAACAGCATCCCACATAAAAGGACCATCCATTCGAAGGTATTGGATCTGTAGACTGGAAGCGAGTTTACATAAAAGCTCTAGACTTGTAAAACTGGAGAAGAGGCAAACCAGGATTCTCTGTCGTTTGTTGTTTGAGTTTGTTGTCTGTTTTTATTAAAAAAAAAAGAAGAAGAGAAAGTCCTGGAGATCGAGATTTAGAGACTTCACGAGATCAACGTTAAAGGAAATATCGAAGGAATGAGATAAGAGACAGATTTCAGGGAATAGGGCCGTCTCAGCTCTGACTTAAAACTCTCTGTATGGGAATGTATTTATTCTAAATATTATTATTGTAAATGCAGAGGTCATTTCCAGTTTTCCAGGCAAAAGCAGAGGATAAAATGAAACTGGACTGAAAGACAGTGGTTAGCAGAAAACTCAAAATGATTATATATATAACACATATATTTACATAAATATACTTATATATAATAAAAATGTAAATATATATATATATATATATATATATATATATATATATATATATATAATATATATATATATATGTATATATATATATATATATGTATATATATATATATATATATATATATATATATATATATATATATATATATATATATATATATATATATATCTATAACACCAATAATAATAATTCCATTAATATCCGAATCTGTTTCTGAAACGGATTCGTCATCAAACGGTAATTATGAACTTTTTGGGTTTTTTAAGCAGAAAAACTAAGAATGCCTAAACCACATGCACACAGTAATGACATTCCCAGTCT
>NC_089742.1:30293347-30295847 GCF_040412425.1 Macrobrachium rosenbergii | reverse complement strand
ATATATATATATATATATATATATATATATATATATATATATATGTATATATATATATATATATATATATATATATATATATATATATATGTATATATAACAATAATAATAATAATAATAATAATAATAATAATAATAATGACAACACAGTAAAACTACTTTACAGTGATCTAAGTGTGGATTTGTTCCATCGCTTTAGTGACTCGTGCTGATGAGATTTTTTTATAAATAATTGTATGAAAAACAATAGTAAACATTTTTTTTGGTAACCTATGTTTTTCCTTAAAGGATAGCAGGTCCTTATTTTCACACACCTTCATCTATCCAGAGGGCTCTCTCTCTCTCTCTCTCTCTCTCTCTCTCTCTCTCTCTCTCTCTCTCTCTCTCTCTCTCTCTCTCAGAACCTCTTATTCAGCAACCCCTGAGTACCTGTTTAAATTCCAAAAATATATGTTGCACTGATTACCACACCCGTGAGTCCGACCTCACCCTCCGCTGGACGCATCATACATATTCCTGTGCTGATACATACTGAATATGCATATTTGCGTACCTTCCAAAAGAGGTTCAAGTATATATCTTCAAATCTTTTCGGTGCTAATAACCTCCGCGGTTGGGGAACCTAATTAAAAAAAGAAGAGAAAAAATACTGACATTGGAATTTTTGGATATCTTAATATAGTCTGAAGATATTTTGAATTTTTCTGTGAAATTGTTATTCGGTGAGAATTCACTGCTAGAGTTATTTAGACCTGAGTTTTAGTCAGGAATCCAAAATTCACCTATGCAACAATGCAGCTATATTTCTTTTTATTAGCGAGAGAGAGAGAGAGAGAGAGAGAGAGAGAGAGAGAGAGAGAGAGAGAGAAGAGAGAGAGAAAAATGAAATTCTAATGCAAACAAAAGAGCAGAGGTAATGATGTGATATACATTTAATGAAAAATAAACATTTTGTGTCAGAGAAACATGAAAGAATATTTTAAAATAAAAAGTCCAGTTTGATTTTTATGAATATTACAATATACATGTTCTGCATTCTATCATGAAGCGTAGTAAAATTGATTTAGATTATATATATATATATAAATGTAATATATATATATATATATATATATATATATATATATATATATATATATATATATATATATATATATATGTAGTTACTGAATATATAAGGAAATGTATATATTGATATATATGTGTGTGTGTGCGTGTGTGTATGTGTAAAGATGCGAGTGTATTTGCGCATGTGGTTGTACGCGCTTGTTTATCAATTACTGTCGCTTTTATTTTGTTCTTTCAACAATTCAGTTCCTATATAGTAAATTCATTTGTTTTCTTTTTGTTTTTTCCTATATATGTAGGAAGCTTATCAGTCAAGTAGGAGGCCTTTTGATATTTATCCATAATAATAATAATAATAATAATAATAATAATAATAATAATAATAATAATAATAATAATAATAATAATAAATGCCAGGCATTGTCCAGGGATCCTGCACCCCTTAGCCCATTCAGATATCAACTCTAATAAGACAATTCTGCCCGAATATAGAGTGACTCCTGAATATCTCCACGTCTCAGAATAATGTCACTATTATCTCGTCTAATCCTCGAGATTCA
Organism: Macrobrachium rosenbergii; assembly: GCF_040412425.1. Taxonomy (NCBI): domain Eukaryota; kingdom Metazoa; phylum Arthropoda; class Malacostraca; order Decapoda; family Palaemonidae; genus Macrobrachium; species Macrobrachium rosenbergii. The sequence goes on along the minus strand of NC_089742.1, from coordinate 30,294,219 downwards.
AGCCGCCCTTGGATATGAACGGGGACGATAATGCTTCGATGATAATGGTAATGCTATTAAAGGCGAATGAGATGATAAAAGGTGGTGTTTGAGGTGGGTGATGAAGGTAGGAGACACTGAGAATATGGAGAATGAAGCGAAGAGAGGAAATACGAATGAGTGTGAGAAAGGGATGATAATCTCTATAGAAAGAGAATCTGGCTATTTTAGATGTTTTGAGATTTTTCAAGGATTGATGCGGCGTTCTCTCCTGTTTATTCCGGACTGAAAAAAAACCGAGTTTATTTATTTGTAAGAAAGCCTAAAAGGGTTTCAGAATGTATCTAGAGCTGTTCTTTATGGGAACTAAATTCATGGTCGAAATGAAATGATAACGACGAAAAAAGTATCTGGAGTATAATGAGCATAATAGCTGAAAGCTTATCTATTATTTCTTTGTAATCACTAAACACTGAAATAAATTCTCTCTCTCTCTCTCTCTCTCTCTCTCTCTCTCTCTCTCTCTCTAGAAATACTATTCTTTTAATTAATGGGACTGGATGACTGCTAAAATGAAAATAATATTGAATGCGGAGGTAAAAAGTTTTCGTCTTCTACTCTCTCTCTCTCTCTCTCTCTCTCTCTCTCTCTCTCTCTCTCTCTCTCTCTCTCTCTCTCTCTCTCTCTCAATACTTTTCTTTCAATTACTGGGGACTGGATGACTGCTAAAATTAAAATAATATTGAATGCAGGAGGTAAAAAGTTTTCGTCTTCTACTCTCTCTCTCTCTCTCTCTCTCTCTCTCTCTCTCTCTCTCTCTCTCTCTCTCTCTCTCTCTCTCTCTCTCTCTCTCTCTCTCTCAATACTTTTCTTTTAATTACTGGGACTGGATG
>NC_089742.1:30268347-30288347 GCF_040412425.1 Macrobrachium rosenbergii | reverse complement strand
TGACTGATTGAATTCAACATCAGACCATTAAGTCGCCGTCTTCTGGTAACCTTTACAAGGGCGATAAAACACACAAGGTTCACCTCCTGTTCTAAACGAATAAAAAATGCCCCGAAGTTTTTCCGGCGCAATAGAGTTTTCCGTACAGCCGCTACAGCGTATAACCAAGTCCACCTCGGTGGTCTCGGTATAATGCTGTATGAGCAGCGGCCTATGAAACTTTAATCACTGCCCGGTGGTGGCCTATCCTGTATCGTTGCCAGAAGCACGATTATGGCTAACTTTAAACTTAAATAAAATCAAAACTACTGAGGCTAGATGGCTGCAATTTGGTATGATTGATGATTGGAGGGTGGATGATCAACATACCAATTTGCAGCCCTCTAGCCTCAGTAGTTTTTAAGATCTGAGTGCGGACAGAAAAAGTGCGGACAATTTTTCCATCAGAACTTTCAACTGATAATCTTTTAGTCTGCCTTTTTTTCTGTTTATTTAATAACTATTTTTCTTTTTTGCTTAATTCGGCCGTTTTTAAAAAGGAGTATCATTGGATCTCAAGTCTATTTTGTTGACAAATTAATTAGGGGAGAGAGAGAGAGAGAGAGAGAGAGAGAGAGAGAGAGAGAGAGAGAGAGAGAGAGAGAGAGAGAGAGAGAAAGCCAATATAATTATGTATTTACCACTCAGATTATAATCATAGGTATTGAGACTTAAAGTAAGAAAAATCGTCCCTTTTTAAATACCTTTTAGAATCACAATTTTAAAATGGCATTTAACGTAAGATATCAAAGCAATTAGTGAGCTTCCCCCTGATCCCTGAGGGATGCAGAAGAGACGACTTTCAAGCAAACCAAAGTGCAGGTGATGTTCCAGTCCAGCTGTGTCTGTCTTTGGGGAATTCAGGGGAAATCGGAATTTACCAAAAAAAAAAGAAAAAAGAAAAAACAAAAATGGGGTTGGCCAGAGAGTCATAAAAAAAAGGCAAGAACTTGAGCATCAAGGATATTGAAGAAGGAGTCTCTCTCTCTCTCTCTCTCTCTCTCTCTCTCTCTCTCTCTCTCTCTCACAAAGGTTTCCCGTGGGTTGTTTTCAGCCTTTCCGCTCCCAGAGCTGAAGTCGAGAAATTGGTTCATTAAGAAACTTCATAATCAATTATTTTCAATAAGAATATCAAGGCTTTATAATGATATATTAGTTTACATCTTTCAACTACTATTACTGTATGAAAAGTATACGAAGGTTTAGCATTAGTAAAAATTAAACTAACTTGACTATTTCAGTTGTAGGAAATTGTATTCATTTTGCCACCTCTCTCTCTCTCTCTCTCTCTCTCTCTCTCTCTCTCTCTCTCTCTCTCTCTCTCTCTCTCTCTGACGTATTAATGCAGTTATGAACGTTACAGTATTTCACAACGTATTCATTGCCTGAAGCAATGATGAGATGTCTATAAATAATTAATCAACACTCAAAGATTCCTAAAAAAAGAAGGCGCTAATATTGATCGAAAAACATTAAAAGCACCAATACTGATAAAAAAAATTAAAATCTTCAATCTAGATAATGCAAAATTTCACTTCATTTGCATTATAAAACTCAAACATTACCTCTGTATGCATATTTACCTTCTACTTAGTGATGGTCAAGAGAATGTTTTGTATGTTTAGATCGTAAATGCAGGCAGCACCAGAGGGAAAGATTATGGGTCATTTCGACATTCTGGTATGAACTAAAAACGCCCTCTGGTTAAGCGCAAAAAGTAAAATGATTTTTAATGACTAAACTGATCGCAGGAGTCTTCATTGGTTTTTATTGCTTAGCATATTTTCTGCCAACTTTCCATTTGTTTGTTTTGGTAAGGAAGAACAATAACAAACAAGTAAAATATGCTCCGATGTTTCTTCGGCACAGTAGAGTTTTCTGTACAATGTACAATCAAGGCCGCAGAAAATAGATCATCTTTCGGTGGTCTCGGTATATTGCTGTATGAGCCGCGGCCCATGAAACTTTAACCATGGCCCGGTGGTGGCCTATCCTATATAACTGCCAAAAGCACGATTATGGCTAGCTTTAACCTTAAATAAAATAATAGCTACTGAGGCTAGAGGGCTGCAATTTGTTATGTTTGACGATGCAGGGTGGATGATCAACATTCAAGTTTGCAGACCTCTAGCCTCAGTAGTTTTTAAGATCTGACGGCGGAGAGAAAAAGTGCAGAGAGAAAAAAATGCGGAGAGGAAAAAAGTCCGGAGAGAAAAAAGTGCTGACAGAATAAAGTGCGGACGGACAGACAAAGCCGGCACAATAGTTTTCTTTTACAGAAAACAACACCAGCAAAGAAAATAACGAGACAACAAAAAAGATCGTACCCAAGTCTTATAACTTCCATTCCATGCAAAACTGAAGCCTTTCAAAATAGACCACAAAGCTTTGCCCATAAGGCAAATCTTAACATATTCCTACCACGAAGCAAAGATTACCTTTAGTCATTCCAGTGAATTTCTAATTTCTTAATAAAATAGGGGAGACGAAGGAGACGAATTGTTAATATTCAAGGCATGACGCCCTGACTGTTCAGAATATGAAGAAATATGTCTCCGGGGACCAGCATTCAGGTGTGGATTAAATGGAACTGGGTATTTCGCCTTAATTAAATGAGCGTCGGTTATTAATAACCCTTTTGAGATGTTAATAAAATTTGCCTTCACAATATTCCCCCTTCAAGGTCTTGTAAAAATACATCATGTCAAATAAAATTATAATTTTCATATCAAACAGGATAAGAGCGTTCTCTTTCTCTTTCACACACACACACACACACACACACACATACCCACATACCCACATACTCTTGCACATGTACACACACACGCCCACAAAGTCTAGGTTCAGGTTTTACAAATATATCTTAAAAGTTAAGAGATTTTTGTTAACAGTTTGAAAGGTAATCTATGAACCCTGTATATATACTGTATATACAGTATATATATATAACATATATATATATATATATATATATATATATATATATATATATATATATATATATATATTTACATAAATATACATACAGTATATATAGATAGATAGATACACACTCACACACAAGCATACAGACATATATATGTATATATATACATATGTGTGTGTTGATGAACCGTAATAACACCGTAATCAAGAAATAAATTATATTCACCAGATAAATCAATATCTTCAAATCCAGTGAATTTGGAAGGTTTTTATTTTGGGGAGGGGGAGGGGGAGTGGGAGGGAGAGGGGCCAAAATTTAATCGATCACCATTGCGACGAAAGGAACGAAGACTTTAAATAACAGGACTCTTTCTCATCAACAAAACCCATTTGTCGTCGAGGAAGGCAAGACCACAATATATTCCATAGAACTCTTTCTTGGTGTTCGAGTCTCTTGTTGCCAACATTCGCCTCAGATTAGTTTGTGTGTGTGTGTGTGTGTGTGTTTGTGTGTGTTTGTGTGCGGGCGTGTATGTGTAATAGTGTAGTTATGCATGTCAATAAAATTCAAAGCTCTGAAGAGGAAGAAGGATATAATTTCAGAAATATCTTTTATTATTTGATTGATATAATAATGATATATCATTGTAATTTTCCCATTAAATCGTAATATTAATGCAATTATTATTATTATTATTATTATTATTATTATTATTATTATTATTATTATTATTATTTTATTATTATTATTTATTATTATTACCATTATTAATATTATTATCATGTAATAAAAATCCATAATTATATAGTAAATATATTACTATGTAAAATAAACAAAAACTTTCGAATACTTGAATGGTGTTCCTCATCAGTGTTAACGTTAAAATGATGATGATGATGATGATGACGATGATGATGATGATGATGATGATTATTATTGTTACCGGTGACGTACTGTACCCTACTCCATACTACCAAGGTTCTCTGATGCTTCCAAATATATATCGTCATACACTAGAAAATATCCAATAAGCTTTCCAAGTAAACAGCAGCAGACTTACTAGTGAGATTAAAAGATCTTCAACTAAAAAAAAAAAAATATATACACTAATCACTAAACTGGAGTCTGTCTACATAAATTTACTTGCCTTTAAGGAGATAGCTAGGTCACTCATACATACTGAGAGAGAGAGAGAGAGAGAGAGAGAGAGAGAGAGAGAGAGAGAGAGAGGAACGTCTGTTCTTGAATGGAGATGACGATCTGAAAATTGTATGTTACACACTGTGATTGACATGTTAATTAAAACAGGAATGGTAAGTTTTCATCAAATAATCATTTGGTTATTAAGATATGTTCATCTGACTATAAGATGATGTTTGTTTTGTGGGAACAATAACTCACCAGATGATCTATATATATATATATATATATATATATATATATAATATATATATATATATATATATATATATATATTAATGTGAATGTTATTACAGTAATAATATATGTAAGGGCTTGAGGGCCTGAAAGAGTAACCACGTTGTACTAAATAAAGAAAGATATTCCTCTCATGATTATTCATTGGAGACGAAACTAGTTTCTAGGAAGCGCAACAGTACCTGCAAGATAGCAATAATAAGTAAGTGGGTTCGACAAGCCGCTCATGAGTCTTCTGTGTAAGTACCGTGAATCATTAATTATTGTTGACGTTTTCTGCACAGGGATTCATCCAACATTTACCACTTTAATTATGTGTGTTACCGTGGTCATTGTCTTACTTTTTAGTTTTCTGTAAAAGAAAACTATCGTGCCGGCTTTGTCTGTCCTTTCGCATTTCATTCTGTCCGCGCTTTGTCTGTCCGTCCGCACTTTTTCTGTCCGCCCTCAGATCTTAAAAACTACTGAGGCTAGAGGGCTGCAAATTGGTGTGTTGATCATCACCCTCCAATCATCAAACATACCAAATTGTAGCCCTGTAGCTCAGTAGGTTTTATTTTTATTTAAGGTTGAAGTAAGCCACAATCGTGCTTCTGGCAACGAATAGGATTGGACACCACCGGGTGGCGGTTAAAGTTTCATGGTCGCGGTTCATGCAGCGTGCATACTGAGACCTCCGAGATCGATCTGTTTTTTTGTGGCCTTGATTATATGCTGTAGTGGCTGTACAGAAAACTTGATTATAAGAAGAACTTAAAGTATGGATTTTGTTTTCTCATGTACACCATTATAGAAAAGTCTTAATATATATATATATATATATATATATATATATATATATATATATACATCATATATATATATATATTATATATCACACATTACCACAGGTTTCGACTTTATTTCAAGCCATTGATGTACAAAAGTGATTATAATCATATACCATATATGTATATATATACATACATACATACATACATACATACATACATACATATACATATATATATATATATATATATATATATATATATATATATATATATATATATATATATATATATATATATATATATATATATATATATATATAACTCTCTAAAATATCCTGCATTTCAATGCACTATTCTCATTCATTTAGTAATATTCAGAAGCCTGATAATTTACCTTTAGATCTCTACCAACCGACCTATACAAGCCAGAATAATACCTATGAATCTTAATGCATCATAAAGTCCCGGGGAATTTATGTATCATTCGACCTACGCAGAGCTTCGCTGCATCGGCCAGAAATTTATTACTTTTCCTCGCGTGACAGATTGCTTCCATAAATAAAACACAATAAATAAATACAACCGATCCTTCAATATTTATGGGAATTTTGTGTTGCAATAAAGCCGACGCGCGATTTGGATCGTTTTTTTTAGTGGAAGCGTTCAGTTTGTGTGCAGATATATATATATATATATATATACTATATATATATATATATATATATATATATATATATATATATATATATATATATACACTGTATATATACACACACACACACATATATATACATATATATATAAGTATTTATATTTATATATGTGTGGGTGTGTATCATGTATGTATACGTATATATGTATATGTATATATTACAAACATACATATATATATACATGTATATATATGTATATGTATGTATGTGTGTGTATGTGTGCGTGTGTGTGCATAATTTTAATCCATATGCAAAGAGAGAGAGAGAGAGAGAGAGAGAGAGAGAGAGAGAGAGAGAGAGAGGGACTAGAAAAGGTACGTATGGAATCATATCATTCCTTGCTTCAAGGGAATTCTCTACTAAGTGGTATAGTTTTTCATAGTTATAATTACACTAATAAGTAAATGTAAAAGATTTTCTTTTGAAGAATAGGCAAAAAATATTGCCACGAGTGATCAGAAGCAAAAGAAATAAAGAGAGCTATTAAAGTAAAAATGAAATTTAAGCAAATGTGTTTTTCAAAGTAGGTTCGATAAAAAGCTGAACACTAAAAGGTTTTGGTTAAAGCAGTTAAGCTGTTGAAGACCCAGATGTAAAATCAGGAAATAAACAAGTAATAAATGCGCCGAAGTTTCTTCGGTGCAATCGAGTTTTCTGCAGTGTATAATCAAGGCCACTGAAAGTAGATCTATCTTTCGATAGTCTCGGTATAATGCTGAATGAGTCGCGGCCCATGAAAATTTAACCTTAAATAAAATAAAAACTACTGAGGCTAGAGGGCTACAATTTGGTATGTTTGATGACTGGAGGGTGGATGATCAACATACCAATTTGCAGCCCTCTGGCCTCAGTAGTTTTTAAGATCTGAGGGCGGACAGAAAAGTGCGGACGGACAGACAACCTCGGAACAATAGTTTTCTTTTACAGAAAACTTAAAACAGCATGCTGAATGCAACTCTCAGCCAAGGACCATGAAACTCTTAGTCGCGGCCCACGAAACATTATGCCGCGGCCTGGTGGTGGCCTGTGTTGTTGGCACATATAGCGGTGCCAGACGTACGATCATGGCTAACTTTAACCTTAAATAAAATAAAAACTACTGAGGCTAGAGGGCTGCAATTTGGTATGTTTGATGACTGGAGGGTTGGTGATCAACATAACAATTTGCAGCCCTCTAGCCTCAGTGGTTTTTAGGATCTGAGGGCGGACAGACAAATAGCAATCTCAATAGTTTTCTTTTACAGAAAACTAAAACTGGAAAAAATAAACTAAACTATTTATTCAATCAAGGAACGAAATAATCACAAAAACAGATTGTAAGCATTCCATTCACGAGACCAGGCAATCTCTATTCATAGTTGATTTTCGTCCTAGACAAAACTAAGTTCCCCAGCCAGTCTTAAGATTCCAGTGGGTAGTCTTTGTTATGGTAAAGCCACCGAGACAAGCATGGATGTCCAGACTCCTAATCGCGTTCTTTTAAAAGACGTGGGTTACAGAATGCTGGAACTAAATAAACATGCTATTTTAAGTTTTCTGTAAACGAAAACTATTGCAACGGCTTTGTCTGTCCGTCCAAACTTTTTCTGCCCGCCCTCAGATTTTAAAAACTACTAAGGCTAGAGGGCTACAAATTGGTATGTTGATCATCCGCCCTCCAATCATCAAATATACCAAATTGCAGCCCTCTAGCCTCAGTAGTTTTTTTTTTTTTATTTAAGGTTAAATTTTCATGGGCCGCGGCTCATTCAGAATTTTACCGAGACTACCGAAAGATAGATCTATTTTCGGTGGCCTTGATTATACGCTGTAGAGAAAACTCGATTGCGCCGAAGAAATTTCGGCGCATTTTTTACTTATTTAGAATGATCCCTAAACCTAAAAGGGCCAACTGATTAGGTCAATCGGTCAGCGCTCCTAAGTGACCATGTTTATGAAAAAAGTATCTTTTACCGCTTGTTAATTACAAGCCTTTCAGAATAATATAGCTCCATTTACAAAATGTATGGAAACATCTGCTTGAACAATTGACCCTAATAGCCCCGGTCATTCGGTTGATAGGAAGCACTTAATAGTCCTCAATTACGAGCACGCTAAAAAGATTCGCAAACAATGGAAAGCAAAACTCTTCGCAAAGCAATGGATTCATGAGGCATCTGTCGTGAATATGTTAGAAGTATTACTTCCTGATGCCACAATTCTTGCTCTATTCGGAATTGCAGTTTAACTCGTGTATGCCCTGGATGTTTCTGTGGGCCAGTATGTAAAAGAAGTTAATTTCAGACAGCTGAAATAATAATGTCATACTAGTATAACTAAACTCCTACTGCTTTATTTCAGAATAATACGTAGTAATTATTGTTTGCTGCGTAAGTACTCCATTTTCAGTTTCCTAATTTTCATATTTCAAAGAATGAGATTTTACAAATAGCTAAATCAGTGGTTCTTAACTTTCTTATTACCACGGCCCCCCTCTAAGTGTTGGTCCTTTCCTCCACGCCCCCCTTGCATCCATGAGTAAAATTTCCGCCCAGATTTAAAGGAAAATGAAAAAAAAGAGAAAGAGGGACAGGAGGGAGGTAAATATTTACAAAACGTTGTAAGCCCAACGAGTCTAACTAGAATAATAGACTATAGGAAACTAACGTTTGAAGTCGATATTTTTGCATTTTTTTTTCAAACTTCTGAATATTAGTTTCTCACTCTTGTTTAGAGAATAACGAGTATAATTAAAGAATTTTTAAATTTTATATAGGGCTCGCGTCTCCCCTGGAAATTGCTGACGGGCCCCCTAGGGGGGCGCGCCCTACAGGTTGAGAATTACTGAGCTAAATAAAGAACAGAATTATCATACTACTGTCCTCAAAATTATGTTACGAATAAATTTTGGTAAAATTTCTCTGACGAATATAAAATATCTAGAAAAACACAGAAAGCGGTAAAAAGCTATCATGATATACAGAAGAAATATTACGTTACAACCGTACCGATTGGTTTTGCTACCAATGGCATTTTATAAGACAATATGGATTTTCTGATGAAATAGTTACTACTTTAGGCGAAAACGTATATGAGAGAGAAAACGCGAATTCTTCTTCAAACGTGACACGAGTTTAAAACCGGGCCCCCCGCCCCCCGTCCGTTTCATGACCTTTAAACAAATGTAAACAAGGCGCTTGAAGATTTTGATAGCGAGCTACAATCGTCTCTTCCCCAAAAGCAAAATCTCAGAGGCGAAATCCTTTGGAAGATTTTTGTTGGAGGCCTTTGAAGAATTCTTTGATGGCTCCGAAGAAATCGATAAAAAAAAAAAGCCGTGTTTTTGTCGTCTTGTTTCGAGCACGCGTTTCTGATGCCCCGGGCGGTCCTTGGGCGGCGCTCTCTTCAACCTTTTTTATTTTTGTGCTTTCATGAAGAAGAGGTAAGAGAGACACGGAATGGAAAAAAAGAGAAAGGAGATTCAGGTTGCTTGTGTTGCTTTCGATTTTTTTTTTTTAGCGAGGGTATTTTTTTAAAAAGAATGAAAGGAAAAGATCTTGGTCTCGACCATGCATATTTTCTACATCGATATCAGTTACATCAAGAGAAACAATAAGGGGTTGATGACCTTAATATTCGTTATATATTAGTATACATTTTCCGGGATCTTAATATGTATCAGTGCCTTGAATGTGATACATCTTAAAGTCTCGGAAAAAAGTTCAGTATACCTTAGTTTAACCAGACCACTGAGCTGATCAACAGCTCTCCTAGGGCTGGCCCGAGGGATTAGACTTGTTTTACGTGGCTAAGAACCAACTGGTTACCTAGCAACGGGACCTACAGCTTATTGTGGAATTCGAATCACATTATACGAGAAATGAATTTCTGTCACCAGAAATAAATTCCTCTAAGTCTTCATTGGCCGGCCGGAGAATCGAACGCGGGCCCAGCACAGTGCTAGCCGAGAACGATATCGACCCGTCCAATGAGGAACTTTAAGGTCTCGGAGAATGTATACTAGAATGTATACTAGAAATATTCTATCTTTTTAATGTATGTATGCATGTATGTATACACGTGTGTATCAACTATCACAGTTCGTTCTTCAGTAAATGATCCAAATACCATCTATTCTCTCTCCTCAGTGTCCATCATATTGACTACAGGGTAGATGACCCATAATAATTCACCTTCAGCTTCGTAAGCGTTATCGTAAAAGAAAGTGATTCAAGTCAACCTAACGTTATTCAGTTAATTGATTTCTAATATTAGGAACTTTTAGCTGACGAATGAGAAATCATTTAATTTAATATTTTTTTCGATTTTGCTTTAGCTTTCGATTTTCTGCTGACTTTTCCCGCTTGATATTACCAATAATTAATCCTGCCTTTTATCTATAATTTCATTTGGTTATTTTCCTTCTTTCCCTCCTCCTCCAGTTTCCCTTAATTAAACTTTTCCTTTTCCTCTCCTCTTATCCTTCTTTCAGGGGGCAGCGCCCTTCCCTCTGAGACCCCAGAACGAAAGATTCAAAAACTCTTAAAAAAGCGAGAATGTGAAGAGTCGAGATCAAACGAAATGTCTGCAGGAATTAGGGAGAAAGGGATCCTCCCAAAGTCCTTCTCTCTTTTTCTACTAAGAAAGAAGAGACTCATTAAGACGGTGCATCCGACCCTCTGCTTTTGTGGACGTTTGTGCTCAGAAACAAATTTTTAGAGACTTATTTCTCGCTCACGAACACAGGCGTACGAGCCAGATTTGGGCAGACGCAAATTTTTCGGGCAGAGTAGCCAGTGTAGCGGGCTGTCTATTCAACTGGCAGATCGTGAGCTGAATCCGGTTCATGAGTGTTTTTTCTTTTCATGTGTGAAGTTTTACTTTTCCCTTAAAAAACGAAATGTCAAAACTGTTCTTTTCTGTACTCTTTAAAAATACTTTTTTAGTTCTTACTGTTTATAAATAAACTATATATATATATATATATATATATATATATATATATATATATATATATATATATATATATATATATATATATATATATATATATATATATATATATATATATATAAATTATATACATATATAATTCCTTGGATTTACAGGCAAAATATATTTCGAGCAGAGAGTTCAGGCTCTCCAGATGTAGTTTTAAATCAATAATTAAGTCAAAATTGCTTTTGAAAAATGTCCCATTTGTATACAGGAATCAACAATGGAGATATTGCGGTGACAGTATATTTTTAAAAATAATTTCCCTTGTTATAGGTTCAAGTCCCTTTAATATTTATTTGATAAATATTTCCGTACTTTAATACTTTCCTTTAGGCAAGAGTCAAAATGGGCATAAGATAGTTTAATTTAAGTTTACGAGCCACCTATATTGCGAAAGAAACAACTTCTTTAATATCGCAAGAAAAGATTAGCTGACAAAGCATATTTGCTAGCAGATTACTTACCACCCCCCTCTCTCTCTCTCTCTGTCTCTCTCTCTCTCTCTCTCCCTCAGTCTTACTAATCTCCAACAGCACATTATTTTCCTTCTCCTGTTCCTCAAGACAAACGACTCCTCCGGGAACAATTAAAGACTCGTACAAACATGGAATATTATAGAGCTTTTCGTCTAAGTGAATACGCTTCGTTAGTCCCTTATAATGGCCCATTCACTGTGCAGACGAATTTTCTGTAATTTAGAGGAAGCAAACCGGGTTTCGATATTATTATTTTTCACAAGCACACACACAGACACATACACACAAACACACACACACATTTATATATATACATATATATACATATATATATATATATATATATATATATATATATATATATATATATATATATATATACATACATATAAACACCACCAGTGGGTATTGGACTAGTGTCTAACCATCTATCTCGGAAATTAATTGTGTGAAAAGAAAATTAAATAAAATATTTTTGCCCTGAAGATACAATATTTTTTCAACCATCAGTTAATTCGATCTCACCTTACACATAATACTTATTAATTAATTTCATCATTTCTTTTCCTAACCTTCTTATCCGCAAACCAAAAACTTCCTCAAAAAGTTGCAACAGAACAAAAGTTAGAGACGCAATACAAACAGAGAGAGGACAAAGGGCAGAACAAGGAGGTCCTCTAATAAGATAAAAGAAGGTGGAAACTTATTTCATTAATGAACTCGCTTTCCTTGTTAGGCTCAGGTTCTGGTCCTCTGATATTGCTTTGCGTTTTTATCGATCCTTTTTATGGGTTATTTTGTCTCTAAAGAAAACCTACCCTTATTTTCAGTTTTCTGTAAGAGAAAACTCTTGTGCCGGCTTTGCCTGTCCGTCCGCACTTTTTTCTGTCCGCACTTTTTCTGTCCGCCCTCAGGTCTTAAAAGCTACTGAGGCTAGAGGGCTGCAAATTGGTATGTTGATCATCCACTCTTCAATCATCAAACACACCAAAGTGCAGTCCTCTAGCCCCAGTAGTTTTTATTTTATTTAAGGTTAAATTTAGCCATAATCGTGCTTCTGGTCCCGATATAAGAAAGGCCACCACTGGGCCGTGGTTAAAGTTTCATGGGCCGCGGTTCATACAGCATTATACCGAGACCACCGAAAGATAGATCTATTTTCGGTGGCCTTGATCATACGCTGTAACGGTTGTACAGAAAACTCGATTGCGCCGAAGAAACTTCAACTAATTTTTTACTTGTTTACTACTGTGATAATTCTTTCTAAGACAGCACATGACTTCATTAATCCTTTTCCGTATTACCACATCAGATCTTAATGTTACTGCTTTTCTCATGAAATGTTTTGATTTTAAAGAGTGAAATATCTGTGACTTATACAAATATCGTTGTAATTAAGGCCTTTGTTGTCCGTAGCTTCTTATTTATGCATCTGCATGACGTACATACTGCATTCGTAATTTATATACAAGTACAGTTCTATTCACACAAATAAATTATGAGACATAATCCCTCATGACGCGTGATGGGAATATGTTACAAATGCTAGAATTAATTCACCCCCAATTCTAGCATATGCACCAAGACTTATTATAATATGTGCACGCACCCACGTCAACCTGAACTTGGAAATATGATTATATGCTATTTCAGTTTACAAGAACTGAAATACAAGTGCAAAGCCCAACGAAATTCAAGCCAACTTATAAAAGCTTAGAAGGCGAAGAGTTCAAACTCACCTCCGCAGAAAATCGGCTTCATTTCTTCTTTTCGCGAGCGAGAAAGTCGACTGTTTCCTTTTAGGATGTCGTTTTTCATTTGAATAATCTTGAGAGTTTAGTGTTTTAACCTCTTATAAAAGGCTTGTTCATACATTAGGATTTATTCTTTATAATCGAGCATTTAGTGTGTAAAAAAGTTAAGTATACCTTAGTTTTACCAGACCACTGAGCTGATTAACAGCTCTCCTAGGGCTGGCCCGAAGGATTAGACTTATTTGACGTGGCTAAGAACCAATTGGTTACTTAGCAAAGGGACCTACAGCTTATTGTGGAATCCGAACCACATTACAGCGAGAAATGAATTTCTATCACCAGAAATAAATTCCTCTAACTTTTCATCAGCCGGCCGGGGAATTGAACTCCGGCCCATCGACTGACAGTCTGAAGCTCAACCGGCTCGGTCAACGAAGGGCTATTTAGTGTGTAAATATATATATGTAAATATTGTTCATACCATTTCGCGATTCTGTGCTTATATGAAATTATTTCTTATGAAAATGATTTTCATGGAACCGTTGTGAATTTTATTTGGGCAGTTTTCGTTTTATGTCAACGGCAACAGACTACAAAAAGTACCCAGAAAAATGACAAAGACTGGCGAAAGAAACGACGATTTTTGGAAGTGTTGAAAAGTGCGATGGCAAAAGTATATTATCCACGGATAAATGACTGAAACTATAAAGGCCAGTGAAGTATCTGGGATATTAAAGGGGTGCAATACAAAAACGACAGATTTCCCAGTCTATGTATAAAGTGGTGTCAAACATTTTTCAACCTAAAGAGCTACAAGTTAACTTCAATGTAGATGGAAACTGGAGGAATTTCTCCACAGTAAATTCTTCTCTCTCTTCACGCCACGCCTCTCTCTCTCTCTCTCTCTCTCTCTGGGACTCTGTCACATTCTATCTCTTTCAGGATACTCCTCCCTCTTTCGGTAAATACAACACAGACCTTGAGAACTGATGGTTTGTTTATGCAAATGAGAGGCAATATCCGTGATACGATACGCTTACAAATATCCATCGCTTCAGTCTGCCCAAACAGATGGATATTTACGCAGGATTTCACTAAAACGGAAGACTTTAAAGGCTGACATTTTCGAGGCTGCTGTCTTGTTAACTTTACTAAAAGCAGAACATTTGTTTTCATTTCATTTGGGAGGGAAAGGCTTTAGATAAGAAGGTTAAAGAAGCCAGGGAAAACATGAGTTAGGAGAAAATTCTAAAGCATGATGGTAGAATAGAATCAACGGTCATTGGCCCTAGTTATTCGGAGAATAGTCGCCGAGTAAAACTCATGACTTGAGTTACGACGGATGACTGTTGAATGATAACTTAGGCGGATTAACATTCTTCTTCATCAAAGAAGTCCCACTGTGCATCACGTGACT
Organism: Macrobrachium rosenbergii; assembly: GCF_040412425.1. Classification (NCBI taxonomy): domain Eukaryota; kingdom Metazoa; phylum Arthropoda; class Malacostraca; order Decapoda; family Palaemonidae; genus Macrobrachium; species Macrobrachium rosenbergii. Next base: position 30,273,832 of record NC_089742.1, on the reverse strand, counting down.
GGAGACTTTATTATTGCAAAGGGAAAACACCAGATTTATGAAACAAATGTGAATGAACAGGTTTGTTGTGTGTGTGTGTGTGTATGTGTTTGTGTGTGAGTGTTTGTGCTTGTGTGTGGGTGTGTATGTATGTGTTTGTGTGTGCGTATGTATGTGTTTGTATTTGTGTGTGTATGTGTGGGTGGATGGCTGTGTGGTGTTAAAAAATCATGATGAAGCGTTAAACCTCGATTTGTTATGATTGCGCAAGCATAAAGGTCCATACAAGTATAAATGTATATGAACAAATAAACACAAATACGCATATGACGCTGCGTAGGAATACTTTATAACTTCGAGCTAAAATTAAAATGTTTACGAAAAAACTCCCGTAAGTCGTATACTTGATGTGTATGTGTTTTATGCATGTATAATTGTATGTGTGTGTGTACGTGTTTACGTAAAATCTATCTATCATTTCATTCCTTGTAATTTCTTACACCCATGTGCTCACAAGTATATGAACAAAAAAAGCCACGAATTTCCACCAAATTAAAATTCTTATGCAGCATTGCTGAACGGAGCCATTCGCTTATTATTTTAGTCGGGAGACTAAGATTTATTCCTCCAAATCAGAATTTAATAGAGGTGCTAAATTCGCCCTTGTCGTGAATGGCCCACTAGCACAGTCTAACGAAGCGTATTCAGTTAGGACAGACCCTTTAATTTTCTCGCTTCAAGCCACCTTTTAATTGTCCCTGAGGGCGTGATATGTCTCGAGGATCATGGGAAGGAAGGAAAAATCATGCCACAAATTAGTAAGGTTATTTTTGAGAAAGGGTGGGACGAAGAAAATCTCCCAGAGAAAAGACGGAGAGTTTACATTGCAATTTCATATTTTTAGTCACAAATAGAAACGAGAACTTGACTAGCTTTTCCTAGGTCACTTCGAAAGCATCATTTTAATGAGCCTCTTCTTCTTCTTCTTCTTCTTCTTCTTCTTCTTCTTCTTCTTCTTCTTCTTCTTCTTCTTCTTCTTCTTCTTCCTTGGAAGAATAGGAAGGAATGACTCGGAGGACGGAATGACTGGGAGAGGGGGAACCCATTCTCCTCAAGTCCCGAAGACATTTTCGCTTGATACAATCTCTTCATATTGTCGCTTTCAGAAGATTTTTAAATCCTCAGCTTCTGGGTCCCAGAGGACAGGATTTTGCTAAGAAGGAAGACCGAGAGGAAAGGAGAAGGAAAGGATTAATTGAGGAGAACCAGAGGTTGATAGGATGAGGGGAAAAGGAGCATGTGAATCCGTTAGTGAAAAACGAAGAGTGTGAGAGAATGTATCAAAGAATGAGAAGGGGAGAAATTTGTATGTATATATATATATGTATATATGCATATACATACACATACATATACACAGACATTCATATATATATAATATATATATATATATATATATATATATATATATATATATATATATATATATATATATATATATATATATATATATATATGCATATACATACATATACATTTACACACTTTTATATATATGATATTATATATATATAAATATATATGTATATATATATATATATATATATATATATATATATATATATATATATATATATATATATATATATATATATATATATATATATATATGTCTACAATGCTGCTATTATTCAGTCTACGTTTCTCATAGAGGGCAAACTACAATGATACATAGAATATGAAGGATATATGAAAAGTATACTACGTTACAAAGCTCTCGCATGTGCGACTACCCACAAATATAACATTTTAAAACATTCCTAGGTGTAGTCTCGCGTCTTCATTCTGGTGTACTTTTGAATTTAGTGTTTTTGTTGTTGTTTTTGTTGTTGATGGTTATAATGTTTAAGTAAGCCAACGGGAACAACACAAACATTTTATTTTTTGTTCTCTACACCACCTTATGCCTGATTTCCTTTCAAAGTCGCTTTGGAAAAATATGAAACAATAAAATAAGAACGACAGCAACACAAACAACCTGATTTCCTTTGAAAGTCGCTTTGGGAAAATATGAAATAATAAAATAAGAACGACAGCAACACAAGCAACCTGATTTCCTTTCAAAGTCGCGTTGGAAAAATATGAAATAATAAAATAAGAACGGCAGCAACACAAGCAACCTGATTTCCTTTGAAAGTCGCTTTGGGAAAATATGAAATAATAAAATAAGAACGACAGCAACACAAACAACCTGATTTCCTTTGAAAGTCGCTTTGGAAAAATATGAAATAATAAACTAAGATCGACAGCAACTCAAGCAACCTGAAAGGAACGACAGCAACACAAGCAACCTGATTTCCTTTCAAAGTCGCTTTGGAAAAATATGAAATAAGAAACTAAGATCGACAGCAACTCAAGCAACTTGCATCTCCTTACTCTCTTTGCCATCTCGCGTGTCTCTCTTCTTCTTCTTCTTCTTCTTCTTGAAAGAACGAGAGGAGAAAGGAGGACCGCCCGGGGCTTCAGAAACGCGTGCTTGAAACACGACGACAAAAACACTGGGCGTTTTCAGTCGATTTCTTCACAGCCATCAAAGATCTCTTCGAAGGACTGAAAGAAAAATCCTTCAAAGGACCCCGAGTCTTGGAGTTTGTCCTTGATGGAAAGACACTGCTTCGTCACTCGCAGTCTAAAGCTTCGAGTGTCTCGTCGGCATTCGTTGAAAGATCAGGAAATGGAGTCGTGTTTTATACGCGTTTCAAGTCTGAAGAATTCGCGTTTTCTTGCTTGTTCCGTTTTGACACAAAAACTATTATTGATATGCATATCATTAGGATTTTACAGAAGTATACTGAAGGTTAGTGAATTTAGCAAGACAGCCATGCATTATTCCACCTCTGTTCTAAACACCTTTTACATGTTTAAGTTACTAGTTTATTAAGTCGTATTTCTCTTGAGATATTAATATATTGTTCAGTTGGAAATCAGGCCTTTGATAAATTCTGAGCCTTGCACCCTGATGTTTACCTTCGGCAATAAAGAATACTGACTTCCTTGGTCGTCCCAGAATTAACCTTTTTATCACCACGCCCCCTCTAAGACTTGGTCCTTCCCTCCACGCCCCGCCACCTTTGCATCTATGACTAAAATTCCCTCCCAGATTTAAAGGAAAATAAAAAAAAAAAGAAAGAGACGGGGTTTCGAGGGATAGGGAGGGAGGTAAATAATCACAAAACATGGTAAGCCCAACGAGTCTAACCCGAGCAGTAGACTATAGGAAACTAACGATATAAGACTATGATACTTTTGCATTGTTTCATAAACTTCTGAATGTTAGTTCCTCCCTCTTGTTAAGAGAATAACCAATATAATTAGAGAATTTTTTAATTTTCCCTGAGGCTCGCGCTTCCCCTGGAAATTGCTGAGGCCCCCCTGGGGGGGGGGGGCGCCCCTTAGGTTGAGAACCACTGTCCTAGAATGATATTCTCGTAAGCAGTAATATTCAAAGGTTTGGCCAAGATTTCCTGTCTTGAAATGAGAAACGTGAAATTGGTCTGCCATTCTTGAAATTTATTTCATAATTTCGTCTCTAATAAATAATAATTCTTAATCCATTTTTTAAATCATCGAAAAAACGGCGAGAAGGGAATTCTGATTTTTAATAACTGGTCTAATTTAAGTTAACAATCTCTCTCTCTCTCTCTCTCTCTCTCTCTCTCTCTGTCCGTAAGTGCGGTAATGAAGGAGAGGGGAAGCTTTGATTTCCAATAATTAGAATAATTGTAATAATTATTAGTGAGTAATAACTCTCTCTCTCTCTCTCTCTCTCTCTCTCTCTCTCTCTCTCTCTCTCTCTCTCTCTCTTTTCCTGCGTAAGCTGATCCTCTTTTCATTAAATGAAGATCCGTGATTAAAAATTAACATTAAAAGCAAAACGGCAATGAATATTATATGCATTCAAGGCATTAAATATATAACATGAGGTTACTGGATATCAATACTGTTTCTACAATGAAAAATAACGCGACTAAATTAAATAAAAAAAGATAAAATAACACAGCAAATTATGTACTTAAACTGAATGTAACAAAAGCTTCCATAAAATACCAAGTTAAATTATAATAAAACCGAATCTCATTCACATTAATAGAACAATTTCAACCTAACTTACCAGGTCCCCTGCGTTACTATCAAGTGAAGTCTACAGACACGGTCGTTCATATGTGGTGCAACGCAAAACAAAGAAAAAGAAACCCCATAACATATGTATGTATGGAGAGTTTTTACCTGTGTATGTATGTATGTATGTATGTATGTATGTATGTATGTATGTATGTATGTATGTATGTATGTATGTATGGCGAGCTTTTACCTGCGTATGTATATATGGCGAGTTTTTACCTGTATATGTATGTATGTATGTATGTGTGTATGGTGAGTTTTTACCTGTGTATGTATGTATGGCGAGTTTTTACCTGTATATGTATGCGTGTATGGCGAGTTTTTACCTGTGTACGTACGTATGTATCGCGCTAGTTTTTACCTGTGTATGTATGTATGGCGAGTTTTTACCTGTGTACGTATGTATGTGTGGTGAGTTTTTACCTGTGTACGTATGTATGTATGGCGAGTTTTTACCTGTGTATGTACGTATGTATGTATATACATATGTATATACCTAGCATAATCGCTTATCTCAGTTTCCAGACATGACTTAAAGGAGCCGCCTCTGCTTTACGTTGATGAACTGCCATTAAACGAAGGCCCAAAATCCCCGAATCCGGACGATTACGATCTCGAGGAAGGAAACGGCTTGATGAAAATTGGGTTTTCTGACTGGGCCCAGGTAACGAGCGACTCTTGCTCTGAAGAGCCGCTCTTTCGAGGAAGAAGGAAGAGAACGAAAGAAAGGAGTCTTTTGGGGCAATGAGGACTGACTTCATTCTATTTTGCTAATCATTTTTTTTCCCCTTTCGGAATTTAAGGGTGAAAGAACAAAGAATCTGTTTCTTAAAAACTTTTTTTGGTAAGCTTAGAGAAGCTTCAAATCATTTTCCCAGCTTGTGGTTGAGATGACAAATCGCATTTGTTTGTGTCGTTTTATGGTATTTTTTTTTTTTTTCAGTTTTTGCTAATTTTTATCGATTTATTCCAAAAACTTATTCTTTATTGTGGTTCCAATCTTATTTTTCATGGGCTTTTGGTTGATAGAAATATATATATATATATATATATATATATATATATATATACAGTATATATTATATAATTTTCTTAGCTTGTGGCTGAGATGACAAATCGCACTTGTTTATGTTCTTTTTATAATATTTTATTTTTAGTTTTTGCTAATTTTTATTAATTTATTCCAAAAACTTGTCCTTTAACTAAAAAACTGAATCACGAACCATCAACTTTTGTTTAAGGCAGAGTGAGTTGACTTATTAGCTTATTTAACTGGCACCACGGATAAACAAGCGGAAATGTATAAAGTAAGTATTCTCTTGCA
>NC_089742.1:30260847-30263347 GCF_040412425.1 Macrobrachium rosenbergii | reverse complement strand
AATCTCCGACGCAACGAATTCGACCCTTTTTCGTATTCGTAAAAAGGGAGGGGATTTCGTGGAAGCCAGTTCGCCGGGAGACATAAAAGTGCTTGATATATCTGGCGATTCTGCTCCGGAGATTAAAAGATTAAAATTTTCAGTCCGTGCTTTCGTTTAGCCTCGGTCTTTGTCGAGCTTCAGTCCGCAGATACAACTTGTCTTTTAATGTCATTTGTCCCGCGGACATTCCTTTGTATCTTGTTAGATATGTAAAATCTTGAAATCCTGCGTACAGTTTTTTCCTGTCGACTGTATCATTTAGCTGGCATTCTTTTATATATATATATATATATATATATATATATATATATATATATATATATATATATATATATATATATATATATATATATATATATATATATAAACAATGCCACGAGTGAAAGTGGAACAGAGGAGTGGTGCTAAGCCTTTCGACTTACTGTCCTTTACTTTACTGAGTCTACTGAGTAAAGGACAGTAACTTGAAAGGCCTAGCACCGCTCCGTTGTTTCATTTTCCTTCGTGGTATTTCCTTTATTTATATATTTTCGTGATTCAGTTATACATACATACACACACATATATATATATATGTATATATACTGTATATATAAATATATATATGTATATATATACAGAAGTATATAATGTTGGATATGTAAAAACTTGAATTCCTTTTCTGTTGCACAACTTTGTATCTTAAATTCATAATCATTTAGTTTTGCAATTTTTTTTTCTCTTCTTCTCTCCGTCTGTTGCATATGCATTTAAAAATTCCATATATTAAAATAAAAAGGCCCATAAAAAATATTTCATTTTCGTATGATACTGCTGTCTGTAAAGATATTCTATATATATATAAAGAGAGTATATATATATATATCACATACTAAAATGCAAACACACATACGCACACACACGTATATATACATATATATATATATATATATATATATATATATATATATACATATATAAAATAAAAGGTCCATAAGATATATATATATATATATATATATATATATATATATATATATATATATATATATATATATATATATATATATATACTATGATATATTTATATATTTTATATATGATACTGTTATATATATAGTAAAGACATTCATATATATATATATATATATATATATATATATATATATATATATATATATATATATATATATATATATATATATATACATACATACATACATACATACATATATATATACATATATACACATATACATACATACATACATATATATATCTCATATATACATATATATATCTCCTTTTCTAATGTATACTGTATTTCCTTAATGATTTCTACATGCTTAGTTCTATATTTCATGGCCAATTTGATTCTATGCAAGAGGGAGAAAAATTAAACATTAAAACTCGTATCTACCTTCACTATTGATTTTCTGGTATTGTGATTAACAGCCGCTAACACAAGTCTGTTAAATCTGTTGCTAACTTATTAGTCACCCGTAGCTTTCATTATGGACTCCCGTCCGTGTATCGACCAGGCTGAATGGATTACCTAATGGTTTTATATAACCCAGAGAGGAACAAGTACAAAGAGAGAAAAATGCCCCAGTGAAAAATAAATCCCCCTTAATTAATTAAATATATATAATTATACATACATATATATATATAATATATATATATATAATATATATATATATATATATATATATATATATATATATATATATAGACATATATATATGTATATATATGTGTGAAATAATATATGTATATGGATATACATATACATGTATACATGCGTACATACACAGACACACACATATACATACATTAATTATAAATATATAATTAATCTATGTGATATTTTTTGTGAAAAAGTATCATCATATAAATAATCACCGATTTCATACCCTTACAATTATGGGAATTCAATAAAAACATAAAGAATGAATTGTCCCCCGTGGGAAAAAAATAACACAGGAAATATTCAATTAAAAAAAAATTTATATATTGAACTCATTCGTTTTGCTTATCGAACTCAGAAGCAATTACAGGAAAGCAATGGCAAATTGCAAGGGCATAAATATAAGGGTAATTGCCTTTTGAAATTACCTGTTATTTCATTCAATTGATGCTGGCACTTGCTATTGGTTTTTATGGATCGGCTCGATTCCCTGCAATATCTATAAGTATTAACAAACGGGAGGAACCAGCACGGTGTGAGAAAAACTTTTTTTTTGTTTGTTTGACAATTAGTAATATGTGGATATGTGGTGTTTCCATTAGGGTTTTGCATGTGTGTGTATACATATACACACACACACATATATATATATATGCATACGCACATGCATGTATATATATGTGTGTGTATGTGTATAAATACACATAAATGTATATGTAATATGCATGCAAACATATAGATCATATATTCCATTTTGAAAAGCAAAGTGCGTAGGACTTAAATATATTC
>NC_089742.1:30243347-30255847 GCF_040412425.1 Macrobrachium rosenbergii | reverse complement strand
TATATATATATATATATATATATATATATATATACAAAATTGTTCAACTATTGTTCTATCTATGTTACTGTCCCATGCTACACCCTTATTCCCTCTTGTCCTCTTGTAACAAAGCAGGCATAAAAGTAAATAAGAAAAACTGAAGCTATTTCAGTAAATGCAAAAAGGAGTAAAAAGATAGTAGACGAGACATTTTAATCCAGTATCACAAAAGGGGAAAGCTCGAATCCCCGTTGGGATTTTTTTACAGCCCAGATTTTTATTCACTCTTAGGCCAACACCAGTTCCCAGCCATTACTTGTAATTGCCAACTGAAATACGATTCCTATTGCTTTTGGGGTCGTTTTTAATTCCCTTTTTTTTCCGTGGGGGGGGGGGAGGGGCTATCACTCTCTAGTTTCATCCATTTCCTTTTAAATGGAAAGAGAAAATCTCATTTTCTGGTTGTAGTATGGGGACAGAAAAATTATACAAAAGATTATTTCCATTTAAAAGGAAATTTTAGTTTGATGTTTTTAAATGATATAATAATAATACACACACACACACACACACACACACACACACACAATAGCTACACATATTATTATTATTATTACTCTGAAGATGAACCCTCTTTATATGGAAGAAACCCACAGAAGGGGACAGTGACTTGAAATTCAAGCTTCCAAAGAATATTATGGTGTTCATTCGAAAGAAGTACCGGAAGGTAATGGGAAATACAGAAAGAGGAGATCATTTGTTAGAAAACCAGATAAATGAACAAATTAATAAGTACATGAATAAAAAAGTAAGTAAAATAAATAAAAGTGAAAGTGAAATAGACAACAATGTAAGTAAAATAGATAAGAATGAGAGTAGAATAAATAAAAATGTGAGTAAAATATATAAAAAGGAGAGTCAAATAAATAAAAATGTAAGTAAAATAAATAAAAGTGAAGGTGAAAAGACAAAAATGTAAGTAAAGAAGATATAAGTAAAAGTAAAGTAGACAAAAATGCAAATAAAATAGATAAAAATGTAAGCAAAATAAAGCGAAATTATGGTACATCTCAGTTGAGTTCCATCCTCCATCCTCCAGTCCTCATCTTCGATAAGGCAGAATTCTGAAGGATCAGTCTTTAATTAAGAATTAATAGCAAATTAATTATTTAACCCTCGAGAGCTGCCAGCTGATCTTGATGGAAAAGAAATTGGATAATGGCTTGATTCGAAGGCATTTGCTGCTGGTACTGCTGCCAGCGAGAGAGAGAGAGAGAGAGAGAGAGAGAGAGAGAGAGAGAGAGAGAGAGAGAGAGAGAGAGAGAGAGAGAGAGAGAGAGAGAGTCTAAGAAAAAAATATTTCAAGGTGATTATTGAAAGCAACCACACTGAAATGTGTATGCTCATGTATTCTAAGTGATATCGACCTTGATTAATATGGTTTTATACACACACACATATACATATAAATTGTATATGTATACAGTACATATATATACATACATAGATGCATACATATATATCTATATCTATATATATGTATATATATACATACATACACATGTATATATACGCATATATAAATATATATATATATATATATATATATATATATATATATATATATATATATATATATATATATATATATATATATACATACATACATATCCAGTTGTACAGCAAAAGAACCCTAAACGAATTTGAAAAGGAGGGATCTGCCTCTCCATAACTAAAATGAAACTGGCGTTTGATAAATAACCATTAATCCTGGATTAGGTCACAGAACTATTTTTTTCATATGAGGTGAACCTTTATACAAATAAATTTCATTTTATTTAAGCATTTACGTGCTTGTGCCAGCCATAAAAACCCATCATTAATCTCAGGTCAAAGGGCGATTGAGAAAATATACGTGTTTTTTGAAAGCAAATAAATTGGCTAATAACGGTGGAGGTTAATTCATCGCGTCCAGATTAACTGGATTTACAGCAGTGTTGGCGAAAAACTGCAATTTTTCCATCTGGATTTTCTATGAAGGAATATGAAGTTCCATTTTCGTTTCTGACTCTGAATGAGAGTTATTTCATATTTAGATTAATATGTGGAACAGCCTCCCAGAGGGTGGCGTGCAACTGGAACTTCAGAAGTTCAAGCGAAAATGCAATGCATTACTACCCTAATACTATTCTTCTTGCATTTTAATACATTTTCATCTATTTATCTATTTATTTATTTATTTTTTCTTTATTAATAAGTAGTATCTCTTCTTTCTGTATTTCCCTGTACTTCCTCTTGTTTCTTCCAAATGAACACCATATTCTTTGGAAGCTTGAATTTCAAGTCAATGGCCCCTTTGGTGGGCTTGGACCATATGAATAGGGTTCGTCTCCTGAATAATAATAATAATAATAATAATAATAATAATAATAATAATAATAATAATAATAATAATACTTTTAGTAGTATCTCATGATTAAATCTCATTCAAGCTATATTTAATTCCCTATGCCTTTTAATGGAGATATTTCAGTCATGAATTTAACATCAAAATGATCACTGATATTAGCTCATGTTTAAATCCCATCTTGCTAATGAGGTTCATTTTCGTCTGTGGTTATCAAAGCTACGTAATTCAATCAGAAACTGACAGGAATATAATATAAACCTCATATAAGGTACATTCCTACTCTCTGTCTTTTAATGGAGAAATTTCAGTAATGGATTTATATGAAAATAATTATTGATATTAGCATATATTTTATTCTTGATATTAGCATACGTTTAGGCACTATGTTTTTAATGAGGTTCATTTTTATCTCTGGTTTTCAAAGCAATGTAATTCAGTCATAAGTGATATGAATATAGTATCAATAATATTATTAACATTAACTAATGATAAAACCTTTTATTGCAGGTTAATTAAATTTTTGACTCTGATTATCAGAGATTCAGCTATGAAATAATGATGATAAAATTAGCTTCCGCGCTAGTAACGTAAATGTAAGCTTTGATAAATCTATGAAATATTGAAAAGAGCGTACTGAAGGAAACATTGAGGAAATCAGAGAATTCCCACAACAGGCAAGAAAATGACATGAAGGATTTATCAAACCGTTTAATACTCTATTATCTGTGGTCATTATTGTCTGTATGAACATCAGTTAACTTAGTCCAGTAAATTGATTCTCCCCCTCTGAGAAGGTAGGTCCTTTCCCTTTCCCCCTCTGAGGCCCCAGAGGAAGCACTAAGACTGCCCCCAACCGCCCCTCAAATAAAACATTGATTGTCATGTCACTGAAAATGCTCTTGGAGTTGTTTAACTGATCTCACATTCACGTCACTTCTGTCCACGACTTTAGCTTTGCTGTTTATATTAATAGCTTCATACATCAGTTTCTTAAATAGAATAAAGTTGTTATACAATGAATTTGATTTGTTTTATATTTACTTTTTTATTTATATCTTAAAATACCTTCTCGCGTTCTTTCTATGTCAAATATATATTATATATGTATATCTATCTGTCTATCTATCTATCTATCTATATATATATATATATATATATATATATATATATATATATATATATATTTATACTTATACATATATATAATATATTATATATATATATGTATATATATATATATATATATATATATATATATATATATAAATATAAATTGTGCTTTGACTGCCCATGTTGTCATGAATTGACCCCGAACTTGGGGTGTCTACTGTAGATGTATTGGTGACTGCTGTCAGGGTCATAACATCAAATGACTCGACATTAAACTACTTAATCACGTACCTAAAGTTTTCAAGTACCTATTAAATAGAGATAGATGTGTACCTTTGACTGCTAATCTTGATTAATTGTTACCTGCACACCTGTGAGTTATATATGTAAATGCTTTGCCCAAGGGATTTGTTTTCTAATGTAAAGTATATTTTTGAACAAATAACTTTAACGACTTCTTTGAAACCCTTAGTACGCTTATATCTATTTATAAAATAATAAGATGCTTTAATTATATCTTGCACGAAATTTTAATTTCAAGTAAAATTATGATGAATCATTCAATATTGCATTCGATAAGAACCATGTCTGCAATACCACAGTAGATTGAAAACTTAAAATCTATTTAACCGCCATCAAAGAGAGATTGCGTTTTTGCATTACCATTTATAACTTCATCCTCAATTAAAAAAAAAAGTTTTTCCCATACGGTGTTGTCTATGAACTTCTAATGTGACGCTTCATCAATGCCGGCCTGTTAAATTTAAACAATACTTTTAGGGCCGAGTCGCATCTCATTATGCAAATGGCCTCGAATCTTTTCACATCGGACCAGATATTAAATCGTTAAATAGGAATTGGATTTACCCGCGCGCAGGATCGTTAAGGGTCCTCTAATTTGGCAATATCGGGCCATTATAGAGTACGCTTTTCGGTTCAATAATTTTAATGAGAATCAAGAAGCTAGCCTTCATTTACTGATTATTGTAAATTGACGTCACGAACATTACGGTCGTTGATGCTGAAAACTAATAAAAAAAAAAAAGGAAAGTTGGTATGTGGTGATGAGAATTTTTCACATATATTCTGTCACTTCATAAATGTCTTCATGGGTACTTGGAATTAGGTCAGGTAAAGTGAAAGTTAGGTTTAGAAAGATCAGTTTCTTTTTGAAATTTATTCTCTCTACTCATTCAATTCTCAATAAGAATTAACTCATTCTTTTTCTTGAGAAAAAGTTATATTTTATTAAAAAGAATATCAATTAGAATGTAAACATTCAGGAAACTAGAAAAGTTCTCTCTCTCTCTCTCTCTCTCTCTCTCTCTGTGTGTGTGTGTGCTTGTGAGTGTGTGTACTGAAAGAACTTAGTCTCCTTACAATAACTGCGAGTTAAACTTCTTAGACTTGATTTTCCGTGTGTGTGTGTGTGTGTGTGTGTGTGTGTTTACTGGAAGGACTTGCTCTATTTACTATAACAGCGAGTTAAACTTCTTAGACATGATTTTCCTTACTTGAGTAATGATCTAAATTCGAGTCAAATAAACATCTAACCATGCTTTTACCTGACTGACCGTATTTTTACGTATTTGCATCCCGTATTCGAGTAGGAGATTTCCCCAATCTGTCGTGAATGGAAGATGCAAATTCGCAAAATGTTTTCCAATTTTGGCAGGACCCCTTGAGTGGGGTGTTTACGTCGCATTCTAAAGAGGCGAAGTAAAAAGAAAAAAAAAAAAGTCTCAGAAAATGACTAGGGGGCCATCTGTCGGATGTTTGCAACCTGGTTATTCGGGGAATTTCGGCAGAGACGAGTTTCTAATCAGTTAAAGAAAATTGAATAGATCTTTTTCGTAGGTTTTTCCCACATTCCGGTTACCTTCGAAATAGAAGTCGTTTTCCGTGTGATGAAAATCAACTGGAAATAGAGACGAGTGTCGAACAGCGAGAAATAACTAGATCATCCTTTCCATTACGTTATTCAGCGTATCGTGACGTAGGGGCCATCTCTAAACATTGACTAGATTTAATTATAGCTTTTATAAACCTACTGGTCGCTTGAGTAGCAACGGCAATGAAACCAAGGTCAACAACGTTAAATAAAAAAAAAATAATAACAGAAATGTAAACATTAATCGAGGAAAAGCTCCTAGCTACTTAATTGTCTGATAAGAGGTTAGGATTCCACTAAAAGCTGAAGCCTCCACTAACAACAAAGTCAAGCATAATAATAATAATAATAATAATAATAATAATAGTAAAATAATAATAATAATAATAATAATAATAATAATAATAATAATAATAATAATAATAATAATAATAATGAATCCACACTGAAGTAAATGTCACATATATCTGTGGAAATACATATACAACGAAAGCTGTCGTGAACCTGCTCGATTCTACTTGTCACCCTAACTAAAACAGCAATTACCAACAAATATAATGCTTTGATATTACTAATAATAACCAACAAAAAAACAACAGCAACAACATTGACACAACAATAGCATAACAGCATAACACTCGTTATAGAATGTAGGCCAGCACCGGCATCCAAATCGTGATACATCTCAGTGACCTCATTCAGTAAAGATGCCTTTTCCATTGTACTCTGAAACATTCCACTATTTACATGATGGCATTCGGGGAGGGGTGGTCGTGTGGATGCTGAGGGAGGGGAGTCGTCCCGTGGATACCGAGGGAGGGGAGTCGTCCAGTGGATACCGAGGGAGGGAGTCGCCCGTGAATACCGAGGGAGGGGAGTCGTCCCGTGGATACCGAGGGAGGGGAGTCGGGTCCCCGTGGATACGGAGGGAGGGGGGAGAATACCGAGGGAGGAGTCGTGGATGTCGAGGGAGGGGAGTCATCCCGTGGATGCCAAGGGAGGGGAGTCGTCCCGTGGATAATGAGGGAGGGGAGTCGTCCCGTGGATACCGAGGGAGGGGAGTCGTCCCGTGGATACTGAGGGAGGGGAGTTGTCCCGTGGATACCGGGGGAGGGGAGTCATCCCGTTGTATTGAGGAGGGAAGTCGTCCCGTGGATACTGAGGGAGGTGAGTCTTCCCGTGGATACCAAGAAGGAGGGTCTTTCCCTTGATACTGAGAGAGGGGGGGGGGGAGGTCCCGTGGATTCCGATGGATGGGGATTCGGGGGGGTCAGCTACAGAAGGCACCCGAGTCATAGTCGATGGTAGTAAAGGACTTTTTCTTCAATAGGTAAAGGACTTTTTTGTTTTCACTTTTTTTTATGTTTTTTTCCTCTTGTGCTTAAATTTATGCCATTGCTTGCAAAAGATAATAATCATTCTGTTCTTACCATGTTCCAAAGAAAAGAGAAATATTTTCATATTCTTTTAATAAATATTTACACGAATTTCACCTCCAGTTCCTAGCTGACCTCGACTGTTCACTTTCATTACAGTTCACTTTATCTGAAATAATTTCAACTTATTTAAAACCCTCACATTCCTACCACGTATATACCACTTATCCTCATTAAATCATTCCTAGCCAACAAATTACCATTTTTCTTTGAGAACCTGATCAGAGCTTTGTCAAAAAACACCTGCTACCGTCATCGCCGTAGATCCATTTTTGATTCCTCGACGCCTACCTGAGGTGGGGAGAGGCGATATTACCTGTGGCAGCGGTAATTAGATTCCTCGGCGATAGTGATTCATCCCACGTCCCCAAATTACGACTTCGGCTTTGACGGAATAAAGGGAATTTCTTCCAGATCTCATTACGCCATTCTCGCTTCTGAGAATTCAAGGGACGCGGGCGTTGTTACGTTAATTATGATGTGAGTGTTGTTTCATGATTTTTTTTTTTAGTGTTCTCTCTCTCTCTCTCTATTATATGTGAGCGCGTGTTTGTGTGTGCTTAAGTCTATGTGAGTATAGTATATGTGTGTGTGTATATATATACATGCATATACATATATATAGCATTATATATATATATATATATATATATATATATATATATATATATATATATATATATATATATATATATATATATATATGAATACATTACAATATGCACATTACACACACACACACACATATATATATATATATATATATATATATATATATATATATATATGTGTGTGTGTGTGTGTGTGTGTATGTGTGTGTGTGTGTGTGTGTGTGTAAGTTGGCATTTTATCTTAGACATCAATAAAACAGCTAAATACAAAACATTTGAACTGTCATCTATATTCAAGAAACCTGCGATACTCATCATTATATTTCCTGTCATGCGACCCTCCGACGAAATATCTGCTACGGCATCCCTTTAGCAAGATGGTAGCGCGCATACAGACAGCCCTAATGGAATGCCATAGCGAGCAATAAATCCCCTTTTTTTGGATTTACGTGCTGTCATAAAACGATTATAGAATATCTTAGAGAACCTACGAATTCGGGGATATATGTTAGTGCGTGTATTTAGGTATGTATGTGTGCAACTTTACCACAGGGAAAATAAAAACATTAGAAGTAAATCTGTACTTAAATCTGTGTATGTATGCATGCATGTATGTATGTATGTATGTATGTATGTATGTATGTATGTATGTATGTATGTATGTATGTATGTATGTATGTATGTATGTATGCAATTTTACCATATGGAAAATAAAAACACTGGACATAAATCTGTACGGTTTCATTTTTATATCTAAGACATTTTCTGAGGACTTATGTATGTATGTATGTAATTTATGCATGTATGTATGTATGTGTGTATGTATGCAACTTTACCACGGTGAAAGGGAAAACACTGGGTGCAAATCCTAACCGGTTTCGTCTCTATATCCAAGACATTTTCAGAAGACTGACGCATGCATGTATATGTATGAATTTCTACCACATCACCGTAACATTTTGAACATTCATAAACATTAAGCTACAAATAACGTTTAATATTCAACTAGCTCTACCTCGGAAATGAAACCAGAGGGGAATTATACAACTGATAAGAGGTTCGTCACCTGGCGGATTTGATCCACTGATAGCAAAAACCTCCGGCTTCAGCGACGAGTGGCCTACTATTTGGTTGTCAAGAGACGATTGATATTTGTGAATGTGTATGCATGTATGTATATTCTATGAACACTGAATAATAACACTTTTCCTTCTCTTCAGTTGAATTATGTGCAATCATTTATGAACACTGAAAAATAACACTTTTCCTTCTCTTCAGTTGAATTATGTGCAATCATTTTTACCAATATCAGAAATCAATTCTGTCATCAGAGCAAATTACCCGAACTAAATATGTACTGAGCTTGAACAACAAGCTTTGTAATACCATATCAAGGGATTTTCCACCCAGTGTCCCTAATCAACAAAGGCCAAAATGAGTGACCCACCCCCCGAAAAAATAAAATGAAATATGAAATCACATGTATCGAGTCATTTCATCGCTTTGCTGTAATTCAGCCTCAAATAATTCATGCGAAAGTGAATTAGATTGTCATGATGATTTTGTCATTTGACATGGATTCATGTTATGTTTACTGGTGAGGAAATGTGCGTTTAATTGCCTTTTCCTATCAGCGAAAATAAATATGAGATAATTCTTACGCTCCTTTTTTGGTTAATTTTTTTTTGTGTCGATAGGGGCAGAGAATTTATAGGATGTAATGATCCTAATATTTGTCTGGTTACTTATGAAAAGAGGAACAAAAATGAGAAAACTAATATCTGAACAGTAAAAGGACATAAATACTGTGGGGACGAATGGAATGAAAATTATGAGAATTTTTAATTCATCGTTTTTGGAATTAGCAGTTAGTACTGAGGGGAAAAAATTTGTCATTCATATCAAAGTTCCATTAACATAGAAAGAGAGAAACCGTCAGACAGACAGACAGGGGAGTTATGAGATCAATAAAATATGATCAAAGTGAGAAACTTGAAGGACAAATTTTAGTTTACTGTAAAAGAAAACTATTGTGCCGGCTTTGTCTGTCCGTCCGCACTCCATTCTGTCCGCACTTTTTCTGTCCGCCCTCAGATCTTAAAAACTAATGAGGCTAGAGGGCTGCAAATTGGTATGTTAATCATCCATCCTCCAATCATCAAGCATACAAAATTGCAGCCCTGTAGCCTCCGTAGTCTTTATTCTATTTAAGGTTAAGGTCAGCCACAATCGTGCTTCTGGCAACGATATAGGATAGGCCACCACCGGGCCGTGGTTTAAAGTTTCATGGACCGCGGCTCATGCAGAATTATACCGAGACCACCAAAAGACAGATCTATTTCTGTTTTCGGTGGCCTTGATTATACGCTGTAGCGGCAGTGCAGGAAAATTCGGTTGCGCCGAAGAAACTTAGGCGCGTTTTTAACTTGTTTTTCGTTAAAACAGTCAAGCTTGGTCAGGAAAGCTGAAAAGATTGATTGCAGACATGAATACAATCTCAAGAAGATTCCTCTTCTGCCATATTCTTTATCAAGAGGAAAAAATGACGGGAGAAGGATTCCGAATTTATCAATGAAGTCTGGCATGCGTAGTCCTCAAAACCCATACGTGACTGACGAGCCTCTTATTTTATTTTGTCTGTACTCCCTGAATAAAAATAAAATAATTGAAGTTATTTTTTCAGAAACGACTCCGAAAAACAGGCGCGCGAGCAGCGTTGTCTCTGCAATGCAAAATCACCTCTTCATTTGAATATGAACCCAAATATTCTGGGGTGCAATTTGAAGTCAAGGTACAAGCGCAGAAAATATTCTGTGATTTCATGAATACTAAGCATCTGTTACAAAAGTTTTAGGTTTCATACAGTTATCAGTATTCTGCAACCCTTGATCACACCGAACGTCCAGCGGTGGTCTAAAGGAGCTGGAATTTTCATCATGAAGCGTATAAGTTAAGCTGATTTCGCATCTCTCTCTCTCTCTCTCTCGTGAAAGTTTTCTTCAACATTTAACGCAACAGGAAAAAATACGTAAACATTAAATTTTTATTGAATTAAGTATCCGTAGTGCTTAGCTTTTAGATTGCATTTAAGGGTTAAATATTTAAAGTATTCAGTTACTTTTAGATTACATTTAAGAGTGAATCATTTAAAGTGCCCAGTTACTTTTAGATTACATTTAAGAGTTAAGTAATTAAAGTGCCCATTTACCAAATCTAAACCCCTGCAAAGGCAACACTGTCACAAAGAGCTGGCAATCCTAAGTGGAACAATTCACTTCAGATTATCTCTACTTTTTTTCACTAAGCCTCTAATTTCCTCATGTGATCGCTCGCTTCGTTTACTCGTCTCTTCATTTTTTTCGCGAGTTTTTTTCAGTTAAGTCTGTATTAAGTTGATAACCTGATAGGTATTTAAAATTTTAACGTTATGTGAGCCCGTATATGACATACAAATGGCTGGCTGCACTATAATAATAATAATAATAATAATAATAATAACACAATAGCATAGTAATAATAATAATAATAATAATAATAATTGTTATTTTTATCATTGTAGAAAATGAAAAGATAAAAATAAAAAATTAAAAATTAAAATTAGAAATAAGAAATTAATGTATACGTATATATATATACACACACACACACATACACACACATATATATATATATATATATACAGTATATATATATACATATTTTATATATATTCATATATATATATATCAGTATATATGTATATATATACACACACACACACATACATTAGAACACACATATTACATATATATATATATATATATATATATATATATATATATATATATATATATATATATATATATGTGTGTGTGTGTGTGTGTGTGTGTGTGTGTGTGTGTGTGTGTGTACATGCACACATACTTAAAAACAAACCCATTTTTAATAGTCCAGTAGCTTCTTCTAAAGACGCTTTCCCTTTTGCATAAATGCATTTGTTTTATAAGAAACGTATTTAATACCTTTGCTTACTATTTGGTACATTTTTCAAAAGCTTAGGAAAAGATTTTTTTCCCCCCAAACAGAACGAAAATGGCGTTCCTTTCAACGTGGGTTGCCTTTATGCAAAAAATGCACGTCCGGTAATTGAATAGCATATTCTATTTCTGCTCCCTTTCTTCTCTTCCTTTATTCTATTTACTTCGTTCATTTTTTATTTCTATTCTTTTTTCGTTTGATGCATAGAATCAAAAACAAAGACAGGAGCTCTGTTTAAAATGTTTTGGTTGGAGGCATTTTTCATTTTCACTTATCCTTGAAGAATCAGAAGGCACGTTGCCTGAAAATATTCATCAGATAGATCCCCTGAATTCGTATCTAAAATATTTAAGTATTTTTGTATTGCTACCTAGGATTGTAATGATACGTTCTTGTTTATGAACCTGCTTCTGAAATAGAATCCATGAAACTAACTACAGGAAAAATAATATTTCATAAAAGATCACATCTGTAGGACAACCAAAGGTGAAATATTCATAGGCATATTCCTAAAATAGCAAAATGTGGTTCTCAATGTAAATCTAGATGTGTTTATGTGTTTCTGAAGATTACATACACAAAGGAAAATGCCATAACATTATGAGGTTATTAATCCTTTTTTTCACCATACAAGGGTCTTAATGTTCACAATCATTAACCATTCCTTATTTACTTACTTATCTTTTTACTTATTCATTTATGTATTTTATCTATATATATATGTTTATTTTTCCTCCTTTTCTATTGAATATATCCTAACATTCTTGGCAGGAAGGTAGAGAATGGTTGGATGTAGGATATTTCATTTTACTGAACTTCATTTTTATTTTTATTTTCTGTTTTTATTTTTGCATCTACTCTAACCGTCCCATTCCTGTTTCTGCTTCTCATTCTTTTATTTCCAATTATTTTTTTCTATCTCTTTTGAACCTTTGATATTTTCCGTTGTAATTTTACTCAGCCTTTCTTCTCTTATATATATTTTCCCTATTGTAACCTTTATCATCAATATTTCTCTGTTTCTTCATTCAGAATCTATTACT
>NC_089742.1:30200847-30238347 GCF_040412425.1 Macrobrachium rosenbergii | reverse complement strand
CTTGCACATTCATAATTTTTCTGTTTCCCAATAATCACAAAAGCTTTATTCCATAACACCTTCGAATCCCGTCTGGGAATGCTGCAAGTGTAGGTGACTCCATTTTCATTCCGAAAGAAAAATTTAGGCAACAACACGTGATTCGGATTTTAACTTCCAAATATCAGAGGCTTATTTCTTCGCATCATTTTTCAGGGAGATCCAATTTGGAACGGTACGAAAAGTTTGGATTCCAGTCAAAGGGGTTTGGAATCTTTCGCGGAATGATTGTTGTACTCGTTTCGCAAACAACATCATTCTAATCTCTCTCTCTCTCTCTCTCTCTCTCTCTCTCTCTCCAATAAATCGTTTTTATCGGTTTCTCTCATCAATATATAAAGTTTGGTGAAGTCTTGTTTTCTTTTCCTTTGATTTATTATTCAGACAATATACAATACATGCTCTTATGGTTGTAATACATGTTAAATAACCATACCCTGCACTGCAAGACATCTTTTGTAATGCATACAATGCATAATACATGCTATGCAGCTGCATTATCATTCTTCCTTACGGAGTCGTACCCAACTCGAAATTCCCAGCTTCTGGAGTGGGTTGCACCTACCAACCATTTCTCGGACCTGTCAACATCTCTCTGCCAGTGAGCCCATAAGAAAAAAAATGAAGTGTCGTACTTTATTCTGGAAGGCGGGTTCCGGACACATGCTCTCTCCAAGCAACGGGACTTCGGAGGGAAATAAGAACCTTCGAGATTTTTATGTGCTGCTTCTCATTTGCATCCCCGTGTTGTTTGTAATGCTTCTCGTTTGCATTTAAAGTTCCCGGTGCGAGTTGAAATTCGAGAATAGCGATTAAGGAAGACACAGATGGTTTTGTGCTGGGGATATACTCGTACTAAATTTCCTCAGTTCTGTTGATAATTATGTTATTCTGGCGAAAGCTGACGTTGCGCCAACGCCGCATCATCAAATCTGGAGGTAAAACTCAGATTTGCAGACCAATATTCCAAGCTAATGTGTGATATTATATCAAATATAAATCTTGGCGAAAAGACAAAAGAAAGTTCAATTATAATGGGCACATAAAAATATAAAAGCACTGACATTACCTTTAAATATCAGTGTTCTACCGACAGATGAAACATACAGATGTTTAAGTCAAATACCTGGATCGCAACTGACTGCAACAGACAGTCCAACACACAAAATAATTTATACGGTTAATTTTGTCGGTAACACTGCGTGTCCATTTCTTTCCGCAGTTGCATTTACATCCATATTAGAGATTTCCCCTTCTGCATAAACTCCTGTACACTTGCAGTTCATTATAAGCCACAGACTACGGTGGTACGAAAGCAGATTCGGTACTTGAAGTGGAAGGAAACGCAAAACAAGGCAAGGACATAAATGCAGGACAAAAGGGGATGTTCACTTCCTGATAAAATTGTCCTTTGCATGTAAAATGACTTGCTATAGCGGTCAGGCTGTTCTGGCCGTAGAGGTGGTTTGGTACTTAATGTTGATTTGCATAAAACCTGTGAATTATTTCGTATGGTTGGAATTGTCACTAATGGATACTAGATTGCCATAAAAACTCTGCATATGAGTTATTATAAAGTGAGGTACGCAGTTTTATCAAAGTTTTCAGATATATTTGGACGAATATACAGTTTTGTTAATTATCTGCAATAGATTTTATTTTTTATTTTTAGAAACCTTTTTTTTTTTGACAAAATAAGCGAATAGTTTTAGTGGCATATCCGGGTTGACGAAGCACGGAATGAGGAAGATTGTGTTGGGGGGGAGATTTTGCACAAATGGGTGAGGTGGGGCAGGGGAAAGGCTAGTTTTGGGTGGGCTCAGTTGGGTTGGGATAAGGAGAGGGAAGGGGGGAGGCCTGTGTTTGGGATGGCTATGAAGTTTATTCCGTTGAACAGCGATAACAGACCAGAAGAGTGAATTTGAAATTCAAAAACTGCTTTGTTTCGAAGCCTCCCCTGCTGGTCAGCCTTCGACAAAAAAAAAAATAAATAAAATACATAAATAAAAAGGAATAACTTTTACGAATTCATTATGCGTGTATATAAACTAAAATTCTTATATATCATTAATAATTACGACATTTCATTCTTACTGATAATAGCCTTCATAATAGTTTAATTCTCTGCACAATATTCTACCTTAAGAGAGGAACTTTTAAAAACTGAGTAAATAATTCAACACATAAATATGTTATTTTACTAAACAATATTTTTCCCCTTAGCGAGGTGACTGACTTCTGTGTATTAGCCTTCCTGTTTTCAGCAAGTCTTTGGGATGAAGCTGCTATCCTCATGCCCATCTTCAGCCTAGATATAACCTAAAGAAAAGTTGTTTAAATATCTATATATCTAATTCACTACTTATGTCAAGTCACAATGACTTGTAACTGACTCCGCCCAAATCTAGTCTATCTCTCCCCGGGTATCGAACCCGGGTCTTCTCGGTACTGAGGCAAATACCCTAACCCCTGGACCACGGGGACCACCTCCTATATAAAACAATTCAGCTCGACTTAATTTGATCTCATTGTGATGGAACGGGCAGATTGGAAAACGACATAATTGAAAATGCCCAAAATAAAAAAAAAAAATACAAAGAATTCTTTTGAAAGTGTTTAATTGCTTCCCATTGCAAGAGAATTAATGCACTGAAAAGCGCTAAATTGATTAGTGAATGGGATTTTTTTTGTCATCAATCATTCGCGCGTCACATGTGAACAGGCTCTGACCTACTACTGGTTTCCAGCCTACGATCGAAATCATAAGACCGGTCGAACGGAAAATGGAAATTCGCATCGCGGTTGACCCGGTGGAGCGTTCGTTGGAGTGAAGATCGTTCGGTTGGAGTGAAGATTGTCAGTGAAGATCGTTTGGTTGGAGTGAAGATTGTCCGCTGGAGTGAAGAGAGTTCGGTTGGAGTGAAGAGAGTTCGGTTGGAGTGAAGATCGTTTGTTTGGAGTGAAGTTCGTTCGTTTGCAGTGAAGATTCGGTGGAGTGAAGATTTTTCGTTTGGAGTGAAGATCGTTCGTCAGAGTGAAGATCGGTCGTCAGAGTGAAGATCGGTCGTCAGAGTGAAGATCGGTCGTTAGAGTGAAGATCGGTCGTTTGGAGTGAAGATCGTTCGTTTGGAGTGAAGATCGTTCGTTTGGAGTGAAGATCGCTCGTTAGAGCGAAGATCGTTCGTTTGGAGTGAAGATTATTCGTTGGAGTGAAGATCGTTCATTGGAATAAAGGTCGTTCTTTGAAGTGAAGATTGTCCGTTGGAATGAGGATCGTCCCTTGGAGAGAAAACCATCAGTTGGAGGAAAGATTGTTCGTTGGACTGAAGACCGTTGTTTTAGTGAAAATCGTCCACTGCAGCGAAGATCGTTCGATAGAGTGAAGCTCATTCATTGGAGTAAAGATGTCCGTTGGAAAGATCGTTCGTTGGAGTGAAGCTTACGCTCAGGAGTGAAGATTTTTACCTTCATTTGCACAGTGTAGTTTGTGTTAAAAACGTAACTACCGTGACAGCAATTTGTTGAGTGAAATATTGACTTTTAAGTGGCTTGAACATAACTCAGGCACAGCTTTAAACATCAAAATACGTCAGTTCGAAATACGTCTCTCTCTCTCTCTCCTCTCTCTCTCTCTCTCTCTCTCTGTGCGTGGTGTACATCACAAAAACCTAATTCGGCGAAATGTTGACCTCTCAGCAAGGCATAGCTTTTCAACCTAGGGTCCTCTTCTCATTCGCAAATCCGTTTACATTCCTCTCCACCATCGACCATCTTTCCCCGGAACCCGTTCACCAGAACTGGATGCTGTTGCTGAAGATTCCATCGACTTCAGATGACATCTCCCAGCACCGGGATTACGACGGCGTAGTCCGCTACTGTCTTAGAATCCTGTCATCTGCAATAAAGACATCACAGCACGCGGCGTGATGTCTCTGAGGTTATTGCACTGAGCTGATGTTATTCCTCTTAGGAGAAGTAATCGAGGTATCTTTATTTATCTTAGTGATATTTGTATAAGAATGGTAAGATGATTTTTTTTTCTGGTTCTTAGAC
This sequence comes from Macrobrachium rosenbergii, assembly GCF_040412425.1. Lineage (NCBI taxonomy): Eukaryota > Metazoa > Arthropoda > Malacostraca > Decapoda > Palaemonidae > Macrobrachium > Macrobrachium rosenbergii. The sequence continues at coordinate 30,234,255 of NC_089742.1, read as the reverse complement.
TCTTTGGAAAGGTTTCTTTCTTTTACAGAATTTCGTCTTACGAAATTGCTGTTAATTGGGGGTTTATATAATGTAATATTTCCATTTCTGGTTCGTATGGCTTTTGTACACGTGTTTTCAAACGATGCTTCGTCTCGCAAATGAAATTTTTAAGTGGAATTAGAGCGTGGCCGTAAAGACACTCACACAATCATAATAAATACTTATATTTCTCTTTTTCCGCAGACGCCGTAGAAAAGTCACCAATTAAGGATCAAGGAGAGAAACAGAGACATAAAATAAACCAAAGGCAAAAGTAAGTCTGTTTTAAGAATTACTGATTCTTATCTTTGCGAATTTCTTGCTTTCTTCCTTCATTTTCAAACCTCTTAGCAATAGTAAATTTTAGCTTTAAGGTTTGTTTTCTTTTATTTTCTCTTCTAAGCTTTTAAAAGCTCGTTCTTTTTGCTCGATATGAGTTCTGTCAAACGAACCCTGGATCAAGGGGAATATTGATTTATTAATAATATCGTTAAATACAAAGGGTTCGTTGTACCCACTGTCATTGGTAAAGGCATTAAATTATTTTTGGCGCCAATTATTGTTTATTCCAGTTGCTTTTGCTCGCAAATTTCTGTTTTGGAGCTTTGAGAAACATTTTGCGATAAACAGATATGATATAGATACGCAAACACGCGAATACACGTACATACATACATGTAAATACGCACGTCAAAATTGTTGTCACCAAAATTTTGCGAACTGTGGATGGTGGCAAATTTAACAGCAATATATAGTACCTCTTCCATGTAATTCCAAAAAAGTTACGGTAAAAGACAAACATATCGAAAACGAAATTCAAAAGCCTATTTTATTCGACCTCCAACACATCCGTTTGATTTACATCAAAGCTGAAAGCGTCAATAATTCCCGAACATCTATAACAAACGATTTGGTTCCATTTATCACCGACATCATAAATATATCAAAGGAAGCTGCCATTCCCACAAAGCGGTGTAGCTTCGAGGAACGCTTCCAGTTACGTCACAATATTGGTCAGTTTATTGTCAATGAATGTTGAAACACAACGTCCAACGCGAGATTAATACGAGGTGATTTGTCAGCAAATATCGTAATATATATATATATATATATATATATATATATATATATATATATATATATATACATATATATATATATATATATATATATATATATATATATATATATATATATATATATATATATATATATATATATATATATATATATATATATATATATATATATATATATATATATATATATATATATATATATATATCGTCTCCAGTTCAACTTGATGGCTTTCCAATACGGCATTCTAATATAGCTTTCTAATATACCTTTCTCTTATAGCTTTCTCATATGGGTTTCTAGGGGACGAATTATGAAATGTAGGGACAAATGTTATGGTGAAACCTAACCGCTTGAATAATTATTTTAACAGATCTTAAGGAGAAGAAAGAACAAAGATAAATTTTTAGAGTGTCAGGATGTAAGATGAATGTTTAATGTATAATTCTTTTCATTCATTTTCGCCCGTCTTCTTTCATGTACTTTTTGATCTGTCATTCCTGCAGTAATCTCTCTCTCTCTCTCTCTCTCTCTCTCTTATTATATATATGTGTGTGTGCATGTGTGTGATACTTTTTAATTCCAAGTATTCGATTAAATAATTTAAATTACATTACATATCTCTCCTATCCTGGACAATTCCCAGGAACCTGCTTAACCAGGCAAAGAGCATTCCTGAGGGGCGAGTTTTATTGAAGCCTTGACTTAAAGGGGAACATTATGAAACCTGCATGAAGAGAGAGAGAGAGAGAGAGAGAGAGAGAGAGAGAGAGAGAGAGAGAGAGAGAGAGAGAGAACGATGTTTGGAGGAGAGAAGAATAATGAAACTGGACTAGTCTCTGCATTAGGTAAGAGAGAGAGAGAAGAGAGAGAGAGAGAGAGAGAGAGAGAGAGAGAGAGAGAGAGAGAGAGAGAGAGAGATGATGATATTTGGAGAACAGAAGAAGGATGGAACTGGACTATCATATGCAAAGAAAGAAAAATCAAACCTACCAATGGAGAAAGGGTTTTGCGTAGCAAGAAAAACCAACAACAGTTTCTTAAACTTGCACAAAAAAGAAGAATGTCAAAAGCACAAATGCTTCGAGCGACTACTGAATCAAAACTTAATCACAAATGTAAGGTATTTTGAACATTGCAATGAACAGATAAAAATTGTGTCAGTAAGTGGTGGTTGGTAAATGTAAATAAAAGCAATATAGGAACTAAAATATTACCTTGTTCACAGCAAATGTTCCTACTTTTTGATAAACATTCGGCTACGTTATATCACTGAGACTTTCGCTCGAAGTTTACATATTTTCCAGTAGGTAGAGCAAATAATATGTCAATATCTAAGGTTTTATGGAAATCGTAATAGTTCTTTTATGATAACCTCTTCAACTCTTCTTAACAACGAAGATTTCCAAAGAAGGACATCAAACGATGGGACACGGGCTGAGCATCTCGGGCATCACCAACTTTCATTTTCTTACTCTGTGTCTTCTGGTATTCTCTAATATTCCCATAGAAGATCGTCATAATGATTCCTCTGTTTTAAAGAAAGCCTGCTAAACTTGGCGTCTCTTGCAGTGTCCCTGGAATTGTTAGTGGGTAGTGCTTGCTGAATTCTCGCCCCCCCCCCGCACACATACACACATTTATATAATTTGTATATATATAAATATATGCACGTTTGTGTGTGTATATAAATTATATATATATATATATATTATATACATATATATATATATATATATATATATATATATATATATATATATATATATATATATATATATATATATATATATATTCACTGTATATATATATCCAATGTAGCACGAATGAACGCGTGCTTGAGAACAACATGAAACCCAAGTAAGAGGGTGAGTGAAAACCAGGAGTTTGAACAAGTACTTTCGTAGTTTATTCTACATTTTCAAGTTCACACTTGAACTTGTAGAATAAACTACGAAAGTACTTGTTCAAAGTCCCGGTTTTCACTCAGCTTCTTACGTGGATTTTATAATATACATACATACATACATACATACATACATACATACATACATACATACATACATACATATTCATACATATATGTATATATATAGCATATATGTTTGTGTGTGTTTATACGTATACATACATACGTGTGTCCTTTAAGCTCCCAAGGCAGCTCGCTGAAATTTCTCTTCTCGTTAAAGCAACGAGCGAAAGAGATGCGAACACTCCATTAACATAATCCCACGGAACCAGACTAAATTCTCCCGATCCTTTATACATAAGTAATGAATTCATTACACTTGCAGGCAGCCTTGGCTGATGACGCAATTCCCACGGTAGACGGTAAAGGAAATCTGAACGAATATAAACAAAATATTGGATAAATCGCAGACATGAAACGAGAAACATAAAAATTATAAAATTAAAATATTCTTATTTTTTTCATACTGAATTGTACTTGATTATGACGCCACGTTTCTGTAATTAAATGAAATCTATCAATCAGCCCTTCTCTCCAGAAAGAAAAACATAAGTATGATAAAACTAAAAGCAAATACTTCTTTTTCATACTGCATTGTGCTTGATAATGCAAGGGCATTGCAACGTTGCGTTTCTGAAACTAAATTAACTTATCAATCAATTCTTCTCTCCAAAGCTTTGTATGAAAAGTGCTTTTAGTCTGCTAGTTCAGACTATGTACAGATGGTCGAAACTCCCTTTGAATTTTAGTGTAATATTCACCAGTAAATACTCGGGTAATTCCGCCAAGGGAATCTGTAAACTCGTCTAAAGTCCGGACAAGAGTGAAGGGTTTGAAATGGATTTACAAGGTATTTTTGATATTCTAAAATCTCTTAATCGTTACACTTAAGCTCAATGGAAAATAAATTTTTACTATAATCAGAGTAAAATTCTAAATCAAGATTTCTTAATGTTTAATTAAAATGATACTCGTAATATGTGAAACCAATTGATAGAATTCATGATATTTAAGTCATAAATAAATGTCGTTTGTGATTAAAACACAAAAGAGATTTTAATTCACTGTAAATTCATTTTATAAATCTAAGAACTGATAATCATGGATTGTACTCTCTCTCTCTCTCTCTCTCTCTCTCTCTCTCTCTCTCTCAGAAGCTGGATAATCATAATGTATCTCAGAAGGAAACCACATTCCTGAAATTATATAGTAATAATCCTTATAATACGAAGAAACCACATCTAATATCTTCCCCATTTCCGTAAAGTGAAGCTATGACGTGGGATGCAAAGGGCAAATATGTCCTCTGTGGACGGGGCAGCTAAGGCACAATTTCGGTTGTACTTATACAGAGGACGGTGGAAATGAACTCCAACGTAAATGTCATGAGAGGCGATGATAAAATTTTTCATTTGTTATAAAAAATAATTTCAGTTCGAGTTTTTTTTTTTAATTTCACTAAATCAAAATAGGAGTTTGATGAGTGCCTCTGTATTTTGATATTAAGAGGAAATGAATTGTTTGAACGTTAGGAAGGCCGTCTTTTGAAAAATACGTAAATGAATGAATGAATGAATGAATAAATACATAAATAAATAAATACATAAATAGATAAACAAACAAGTAAAGAAATTGACAGATCAATAAATAAATAAATAAATTAATTAATTAATTAATTAAATCAATAAATAAATAAATAAATAAATAAATAAATAAATAAATCAATCAATCAATAAATTAATTAATTAATCAATCAATACATAAATAAATGAATAAATAAATATATAAATAAATAAACAAATAAATAAATAAATATGTTTAGGAAATTATGCTAATTTGCACTCTCGAATAAGTCAAATTAAACCCAACCATGTTCAAAGCCATGTCTTATAGGCAACGGTGCAGCTGAAGATTTGAGAAAACTGGTTTTATTGTTACAACTCGGGCTTAGTTAACTAAATCTGGCACGCAAAATGACCTGCCATCTGCAGATTACAAAGCATAGCTAACGGGGAGGAATATTGAGAGTCTGCTATTATCCTAGAAAGAAAAGGAAACTATTGGTTTCTTGTTGAAATTATTATTCAGACATACTTGCACGTCCCAAATGTATTATTATTATTATTATTATTATTATTATTATTATTATTATTATTATTATTATTATTATTATTATGTGTGTAACTATATATGTATGTGTATTGGTAACATGTATATATATAAGATTCTCTCTGTCTCTGTCTGTCTCTGTCTCTCTCTCTTTCTCTCTCTCTCTCTCTCTCTCTCTCTCTCTCTCTGTTGGGAAAAATATATTTTATACTGCTGCCAAGGGGATTAATGGCCCCCCTATCAGAGTCCAAAAATTGCTTTTTTATTCCCTTCCCTCTATGATGTACAATATTTCCAATTTGCAAGTACACACAGAGAGAGAGAGAGAGAGAGAGAGAGAGAGAGAGAGAGAGAGAGAGAGAGAGAGAGAGAGAGAGAGAGAGGACAGAAATGGATATTTGATCAGAGTGTAAATACACAGGCAAAAGTTAAATTAAATTCGCCCGTCTAACACCGGAACAAATGCATTTGGTCAAGAGCGCCCCTTTTTTTTTTTCAACGCCGAACATTGAACTAATAGATATTTAGCAGGTTTTTTTAATTTCATTTGCGCTGCTGATTTCGCGAATATTTCCGCAACTCTCAAACTTTTTAGGTTTATTGGCCCTGTTCTGTTTTTTTTATTTAACTAAAAATGAAGTTATCCTACCGTGAACTGTATGCAATATTTTTCGCATGTTGGCGTGTTACAAAGTATGTCTAGTTGATGTACGATAACCTCTATATTTTCAAAAGTCATGTTTTCGTGGTCTCATTTCAGCAACATATTTAGACGTAAAAGAGAGAGAGAGAGAGAGAGAGAGAGAGAGAGAGAGAGAGAGAGAGAGAGAGAGAGAGAGAGAGAGAGAGAGTAAAATCATAGTATAAACGTCTATCCTTTAGACAGAAAGATTCGTTATGGAATAAGAAGAAAGTTGTCTTTTTGATGTCCGAAGCTCCGATGTTTCATTGCGACTCTGAAATAAATTAGCATTACTATTATCCTAATAATTATATTTCTGTGCTTTAAAATCAAAGTTATTGCATCTGTAATGTCAAACAGTATGTCACTGCAACTTTTATTTAATATTGCTGAGTGCAAGAAAAAAGCTATGCACCTGACTGCTGTTCTTAAAACATCTTTAAAAATGATTTATAATTATGCTTGTACACACACACACACGCACGCACATACATAATTACATCTCTGTCTCTTTTTCTCTCTCTCTCTCTCTATATATATATTATATATATGTGTGTGTGTGTTGTGTGTGTGCTGTGTGTATGTGTGTGTGTATGTATATATATGTGTATATATATACATATATACATATATATGTATATATATATATATATGTAGATATATATATATATATATATATATATATATATATATATATATATATATATATATATATATATATATATATATATACATGTATGCACATACACACAACACATATATATATATATATATATTATATATATATTCATTGTCAGAAATGTAAGACCTTGATAGGAATCCCCATACCCCTCAAAACCGAAGATGGTAATGATTTCCAAAGATCATTTTTCAAGCCTAGTAACCTGGCACGAGAAAAATAATTCAAGGGCCAGAAAGAAGGTAGAAACTGAGGAGGAGCTAGAGAGAAAATTTGAAAGTATAATGATGCCTTCCTGTAATCTACGCAACAAGTGTGCTCTTTGTAGCCATTATGGAAAAGAAAAGGTAGGTGTTTTTTTATTAATATATTGCCTTTGTTATGTTTCTTATTTTGACGTTATATTTTTTTTACCATATTTTCCCCTTTTTATTTAGTTATAAAAAATGTTGGGTGGTTACTTTTTTGCTGTGTTGTTCTGTCTATATTTTTCAGATTTTGTTCTCATGATTATTTTATAAAGGGCCGGATTTTTTTATGTTTAGTCTATTCAGAAAAAAAAGGTATAGCATTCACTTTTCTTTTGTGATGTATATAATATATATATATATATATATATATATATATATATATATATATATATATATATATAAATATATATATACAGTATATATGTATATATACACATAAGCATGTATATATACATATATATACATACATAGAAATATATATATATATATATATATATATATATATATATATATATATATATATATGTATATGGTGGTGATTGTGATTGTATAACTGCTTTATGTAGCCTTAAAAGTGCATCTCAAGTTCCAAGTTGGTATCGGCATATAACCTCAGGAACACTTCGCATTGTTCCCAAAACAAAGTTTCCCCTCCCTCCTATTCGAGCAGATCCACCTATGGCGTCTCTCCCCCTTTGAACTTCCAAAGCATTTCGCGTTGCAATCGACTCCGTAGACTGTGCGAAGAAATTTTCTCTCTTGGGCAAATATTTTAGCAAGAGATTATATGCCTGAGATTCATAACCTGTCTGTTGATTAGATTTTAGTGCCTCTTTTCTCACTCAATTAATCATTTGGTTTCATAGGTCTCATTGTGACCCAGTGCTGGTCACAGACTCTTAAGATTTGTGGTTAGTAGCAGGGACATTTGTTTTCTTTACTTTGTAATAATGCAAGAATCTGTTAATTAATTGATTAAAATATTTATTAAGTTACCTATTTATTTACATATTTATTAATTTATCTATATATTTATATATTTATTCAATTATCTATATATTTATTAATTTATTTATTTCTCTATTTATCACTATACTTTTTTACTCACCTACAAATCATCTATAGAATGTGTGTGTGTGTAGTTTGTGTGTGTGAAAGAGAGAGAGAGAGAGAGAGAGAGAGAGAGAGAGAGAGAGAGAGAGAGAGAGAGAGAGAGAGAGAGAGAGAGAGAGAGAGAGAGAGAGAGATATGAAAGTTATGCAAATGTTTTCTAAACAGGAAAACTCGAGATTAAAATAAATTCAAGATCTAACCAACTAAAGACAAAACTTATCGAAATAAACAGGTTCTTTCAAGAAATTCCCAAAATATATTTGTCAGTGGTTAAGAGGAAGTTCCTCTCTCGCGAACAATATTCTGTTTGTATAAATAAAAGTTGCAGTGTCCCCTGCGGTTAGTCTTTGGACTGTGATATATCGAGTTTGACAGCTAGATGGGGAATGTCGCGCGGAATAGGGTTTGCCTCTCTTAAATCTAGAGAGAGAGAGAGAGAGAGAGAGAGAGAGAGAGAGAGAGAGAGAGAGAGAGAGAGAGAGAGAGAGAGGCAGACGAAGGTGCATATGAAGACAGAGAGGGAGAGGAAGGGGGGAGGAAAAGAGAGGAAGAAAGAGGGAGAAAGGTGAGTACTAGTGCAAATATACCTATTTTTATAAATGTAAATAGTTCTAAATAGTCTATAAACGAATCTGGAAATGTTTACGAATATAGATGATAGAAATGTATAAGATAGATAGATAGATAGATAGATAGATAGATAGATAGATAGATAGATAGATAGATAGATAGATAAAAATGATTGGCATGGAATGGAAAAAGGATAAAAAGAAGTTGAAATCAACTAGGAAAGAAAGTGTGAGCAGTCCCTTCCTTCTTCGACTAGCCCACTCACAGGATGACAACTAGAAAAAAAACTATCTTCACCGAGACAGAATCAAACCAGTTGCCCATATGAGGAGAAAAACGAAACTCCACGAAATCCAATACCACTTTTTTTTAAAACTTTTTTTTACCACCAATAGCCTTTAGACATTATGTGTTTATGCCAGGGTATGGACATGTACCTATACTAAATATCAGTGCTTATAAACTTGCACCTAACCTTGGGAGTCTTGTGCGAGCTCTATTGGGTCACACTGAAACATAAGCTCCAAAATAGTCTACAAGATCAATGATGATTGGAGCACTTTCCACTTACATTTCAGATCATATCTTTTACTTCTCATCTACTTATTATTATTATTATTATTATTATTATTATTATTATTATTATTATTATTATTATTATTATTATTATTATTATTATTAGATGAAACCTATTCATATGGAACAAGGCCACAGGGGCCATTAACTTGAAATCCAAGCTTCCAAAGAATATTAAGGAGTTCATTAGGAAGAAGTAAGAGGAGGTCAAGGGAAATACAGAAAGAAGAGATCCCACTTATTAAAAAAGAAAAGATAAATTAATAAATAGATAAATAGATAAAATGTATTTAAATGCAGGAAGAACAGTTCACATGACCATTTAAATGCCGTATGTAAATGCAAGAAGAACAGTTAACATGACCATTTAAACGTTGTATGTAGAACCATTCTATCCATATATGCAAGTATAAATACAAATACACACGTTGGAGACGGCGCGTTTGAGCACACAAGAATAAGTAAGACTATCCACTACACAAACCTAACAATGTTAGTATATTACGTTTTATATATAGTTTATATATATATATATATATATATATATATATATATATATATATATATATATATATATGTATATGTATATGTATATATATATATATATATATATATATATATATATATATATATATATATATATATATATATATATATACATATCCTTCCTCCTTTCTGCACTCAACAGTCTTCCATAGGTAAAAGGCAGATGCGTGTATCTCATCCCGGCAAATATTACGGAAGCAGAAATGCGTCTGGCAGATTTTGCGAAAAGGTTGGGGGATCGTTGGGCTTTCCCTCCGAGCATATTTATGCCCTTCGTAAACTTCGGCCATTCTTGAGAATCTCCCCCATCCACCCTTCCCTTCCTGTAAGAGAGCAGCCCTGGGGACGAAAGATTGCAAGGGAAAAGGGTGAAAAGTATGGACGAGTGACCGCTGCAGCTAGAAAATAACAAAATTAAAAATATGGATATGACGTCGACAGATTTCTTTAAAACTTAAGCCACCGGGAAGGACGGGTAATGGAGTGCCCTTGTGTAAGTTAGGCCTCAGAGAAAAATGACGAAGAAGCAGCTCGAAGAAGCACAGTCAGATCCACAAAGTAGAGAATGTTTCACCAAAGACAAATGTGAACTGAACACAGAGAAAATCCTGTATGCTCCTTTCACAGGGCAAAAGTGCTCGGGAATAGTTGACTGTGGTTGAATTGAACGGTGTCTAGGAAAAGGTATAGGTTTCCGCTCTCTTTAAGGAATATTATCATCATTATTAAAGTAGTTGAACCAAACCAGTGTCTTTAAGGAGTAGTGACACCATTATTATTATGGTGATAGGCTAATTTTTTAAGCAAAGCTTGCCTTAAATATTACTTATGGGTAGGAACCGATTAAAGACACTGTTTCTTGAATATAAATTTTATTTCGGTATATTAACTGTAAAGCGGTCTGTGTCGAACTCAGGAGCAAGGTATGAATGTTTTCACAAATAAAAATACCCACTTTGAAGGAAGCAGAGAGAGAGAGAGAGAGAGAGAGAGAGAGAGAGAGAGAGAGAGAGAGAGAGAGAGAGAGAGAGAGAGAGAGAGAGAGAGAACCTCCAAGGTTAAACTCCAAATAGTATACCATGTATAATCTCATTCTAAATACAAGAGAGAGAGAGAGAGAGAGAGAGAGAGAGAGAGAGAGAGAGAGAGAGAGAGAGAGAGAGAGAGAGAGAGAGTCTCCAAGGTTAAACTTCAAATAGTATACCATGTATCATCTTATTCAGAGTAAAAGAGAGAAAGAGAGAGAGAGAGAGAGAGAGAGAGAGAGAGAGAGAGAGAGAGAGAGAGAGAGAGAGAGAGAGAGAGAGAATTTCCAAGGTTAAACTTCAAATAGTAATACTATGTATCATCTTATTCAGAGTATAAGAGAGAGAGAGAGAGAGAGAGAGAGAGAGAGAGAGAGAGAGAGAGAATCTCCAAGAGTTAAACTCAGATAGTATACCATGCATAATCTCATTCAAAATACAAAAGAGAAGAGAGAGAGAGAAGAGAGAGAGAGAGAGACAGAGAGAGAGAGAGAGAGAGAGAGAGAATCTCCAAGGTTAAACTCCAGACAGTATACCATGTATAATCTCATTCAAAATACAAAGTACAAGAGAGAGAGAGAGAGAGAGAGAGAGAGAGAGAGAGAGAGAGAGAGAGAGAGAGAGAGAGAGAGAAGAGGTTAAACTTCAGCTCCTATCCCAACTTGAAACGCCGAAGAAGAGAGGGGAAAGAAACAGATACTTGACGGACACGCATTCACACACACACACACACAGCCGGGAAATGAAACTTGCCCGCGACTTCCCCTCGAAGATCAAATGTCTTCGATAACAACTTCTGACAAACTCATAAATATTGAGACAAACTTCTACGCGAGGAGAGACGTGAGAAAGTTTCCTTGTAGTATGTAGAACACTTCTTAGGTCTGCGTACATTATTTGAATATTTTTAGTTTTCTGTTAAAGAAAACTGTTGAGATGGCTGTTTATCTGTCCGTCCGCACTTTTTCTGTCCGCCCTCAGATCTTAAAACCTACTGAGGCTAGAGGGCTGCAAATTGGTATGTTGATCATCCACCCTCCAATCATTAAACATAATAAATTGAAGCCCTCTAGCCTCAGCAGTTTTTATTTTATTTAAGGTTAAAGTCAGCTGTGATCGTGCGTCTGGGCGCCGCTATAAGTTCCAACAACATAGGCCATCACCGGGCCGTGGCTGAAAGTTTCATGGGCCGCGGTTGAGAGTTTCTTGGAGATTCTCTCTCTCTCTCTCTCTCTCTCTCTCTCTCTCGCTTAGTTATTATTTGACTGAGATTACATATGGGATACTATTTGAAATTTAACTTCGAATCTCTCTCTCTCTCACTCTCTTTCTCTCTCCGAGTCAAAATGAAAGTTGGAACCTTAATTAACCGAGTAACTCCTGTTATCTCATTATATTCCAAAAACATCATCATCGCCCTTACTAGATTTAGTTATCGCAGACTATCTCCCGTCACCAAATAGTCTTCGATTCTCTTCCCGTTCGAGCCTCGGGGGAAGAAGAATTCCTCCCTAGTTTCCTCAGCTTCCTTAATCTTCCTCTCGCTAATTACGGACTAAACGTCATTAACTTTTCTCTAAACCGAAATTAGATTAGCCGTTAATTGATTTATGCGACGTTCGAACGCTGGGGAAATTTTCTCTGTTGGTTATTAAGTCAATATCGCCTATAATTATAGTTCAGATAAGTCATTCATATAAAATCTTGTTTTAATTACTGGGTCATAATTACCGTTGGGGTTTTGTAAATTTATTTTCCATCGGTATAAGCATTAGATTTAATTCTATTTCTGAAATATAGTAGGCTGTCAACTCAAGCGCTGGGGCACTGTCGGCCATTCAGCCCTTCAGACAGTGAAAAAAGATAAGATAAGCAGAACCACAATATAAAGAGATAGATTTCTGTTTAATACGTGTATTAAACAGGAAAATATTCATTACATTATTCATGACATTTTACCGGATAGCTAATCGTTTGTATTCGATACCCCAGCATCTTCTGAGGGTAAGATGAAAATATCCAGGAAAGAAAGGAGATGAAATTTGATAATGAAAGATAGTTTCCTATTTCAAACCTATCTCGAAATTACTCTGAAAGGAAAATAGTCATGACATTTTAACTGATAACTAATCGGATGTATTCAATACCCCAGCATCTTATTAGGGAGTTGGAACGATTGGACAGTAAGATAAAAAATATCCAGGAAATAAAGGAGTTGAAATCTGATAATAAAAGAGATTATTGTATCAAAACAATATCAAAATTACCCTAAAAGGAAAACAGTCATGACATTTTTAACTGATAACTAATCAGCTGTATTCAATACCCCGGCAGTTATTAGGGAGTTGGACTGGTAAGACACTTAAATAAAAAGATCTAGAAAATAAAGGGGATGAAATGTGATAAAGAAAAAAAGTTTCCTATCTCAAAACTACCTAAAAATTACTCTAAGAGGAAAATAATCGAAATATCAGTTTGCTACCAACACGCCAGCAGTTATTTCATTTACTTCACTTAAACCAGCTGATGGCACAGAACCCCAGTTCACACTAGAAAGCAAAGGACACGTAAATTTATGCCCCGAGGACGCCGTTGGCGTTCCAACAGATATGGCTTCCGTCGACCTTTCGAAATGGGGTTTGCGAACGCCAGGTAAGGCAATCAGTCGGAATTGGATTTCGGATTGGAAATTTATGCATGGCTGCTTTCGGCTGCATGAAGCTGAGCCCAATTGCAGAAGCACCTTTGCAATTATTTACTGGACCTCCCTCGAGTGTTGTTATTGTTGTTGTGTATTTCAGGTCTTCAAGTGTAAGTCATTATTTCGTGGTCTCTGATGTATTAAATGATTGGTTGCGTGGCTAAAAGACGGGTGTTGGTAGCTCAGCTGATATTTACTGTCCTCACAGCTACTTTGATTGTTGATTTTGTGGTCTGCAGGAATGTGTACTTTTGAGAGTGTGTGTGTGTATGGATTCATACGCACACCTACTGTATATACAAGTATATATATATATATATATATATATATATATATATATATATATATATATATATATATATTTAATGATAAATAATATTGAAGACTAGAAGAACATTCTTATTACAAAGCTTTTGAGGTATAAAACCTCATCATCAGGCTGAAAATGACAAGGATGAGAATCAATAAAATTACAATAAAATGAATTGTCATAATAAATCTTCAGCAAAAAATACTAACGAAATATAAAATGAACAAGTAAATACAAACTAAAAAGCATGAGACGTAAAATAACGAAAATTAAAAACATAGACATAAAAACATAAAAATAAAACTATAGTGAAATGTAAACAAACTACCACTCACAAAGTAAAAATATTTAACGACCTAATTGGTACCTACTATGAAATTACACGATAGCTAGTTGAATACCAGATGAATTGTTGTTCAATTCCGGCTTCATCTTTTAATAGTCAGCGACTCTGAAATTAAAAGGTCCAGTCTGTTTGAACAAAGACAGTACCCGAAAATCCAGGTCAGTGAAAGGATGGTCCTGTGCTAAACTGTGTTCTCTAATGGCAGAAAAGGGTGGTTTGGAAAAGGAAACCTAGTTCTAATAGAAAGACCTCTGTGTTCCAAAATAGATGGAGTAGCTATGGGAAATTCCTTGACCTGTATATGCGGATTGCTTCATGGGTTATTGTGAAAGGATTTGGATGTCTGAATGCCCTAGTGCTTTTAAACCTTTGTATTACTGTAGGTATGTAGATGATACTTTCCTTGTGTTTAAGGAATTATCACATGTTGATTTGTTTTTTGAATATTTTAATTTCGTCACCCTAACATTTCTTTTACTTGTGAGACGGAACAGGATAATAAGTTGTCATTTTTAGATGTACAGGTATACAGAAATAGTGGCAAATTTGAGACCTCTGTTTATAGGAAAAGTACTTTTACTGGCTTGGATTGAATTACCAGTTTTTCGCCAAAGTTGTATAAGATGAACTCAATACGCACTTTGATTAATAGAGCCTTACAATGTTTGTTGTGATTTTAATTTATTTCATCAAGATATGGTTTTCCCTTCAGAATTACTTTCTGAAAAAACTCATATCCCATTTTTGTATTTTTTACAAAGTTCTGAAAAATTTTTAAATGAAAAGTTTTGTCCCAGACTGGTGTACAGTACTGCTAGTAAAGATGTAAAGTTACATTAAATTGCCTTACCTTGGTCATAGTAGCTATATGGTCCGAAAAAGTTACAAGAAATACTTAAGCATTGTTTCCTCAAATCAGTTTCCGGTTTGTTTTCTGTAATCCTTTACAATAAGATCACTTTGAGAGAGAAGTTTACTCTGCCTGTGGACCTTAATTCCTGTGTCGTTTACTTGTTCACTTGTTCGCAGTGTGGTCTGCGATACGTGGGATCTAGTTCCGCTGGCTCAGACACAGAATTTTGGAACACAGAGGTCTTTCTATTAGAACTAGGTTTCCCTTTCCAAACCACCCTTTTCTGCCATTAGAGAACACAGTTTTACACAGGACCATCCTTTCACTGACCTGGATTTCTGGTACTGTCTTTTTGTTCAAACAGACTGGACCTTTTAATTTCAGAGTCGCTGACTATTAAAAAGATGAAGCGGAATTGAACAACAACTCGTCTGGTATTCAACTAGCTATCGTGTAATTTCATAGTAGGTACCCAATTAGGTCGTTAAATATTTTACTTTGTGAGTGGTAGTTTGTTTACATTTCACTATAGTTTTATTTTTATGTTTTTATGTCTGTGTTTTTAATTTTTCGTTATTTTTACGTCTCACCTTTTAGTTTGTATTTACTTGTTCATTTTATATTTCGTTAGTATTTTTGCTGAAGATTTATTATGACAATTCATTTTATTGTAATTTTATTGATTCTCATCCTTGTCGGTTTTTTCAGCCTGATGATGAGGTTTTATACTCGAAAGCTTGTAATAAAGAATGTTCTTCCTGGTCTTGCAATATTATTTATCATTAAGCTAAGATTTCAAGTAGCTGCCTAATTATTGAGACTATATATATATATATATATATATATATATATATATATATATATATATATATATATATATATATATATATATATATATATATATATATATATATATATATATATATATGATCAGATGGCGAGATAGTTGGCAGGTTTTATGTTGAACACTTTGAGGGTAAGTGTTAATACGCACAAGACCTCAAGCTAACTGCACACAGATCGTATTACCAGGCACCTTTCATCAGTCTCTCTGTACAGTCTCGCCCTTTACCCATTATTAATAAACTTAGATTTTCCCGAGGAAAAATATTCATATTTAATGTATGATCATCACTTTCATCTATGCGTTTTTTAAAAGCGTTAGATGCCGTGCGTAAGATAAGCGTTGCTGAACAGAAAGAATATTGTATAACTCAACAAATTTTATATGAAAATTATAAGCATTATTTCAGACAACGAATTCGTTGAGAAACATAAAGAAAACAAAGCTAATGCTCTTTACATTGTTACACATCGTTACAGCGAAAATTTCCATGAGCACTGAGCGTGAAATTAAAGTCTTGAATCCGCAAATGAACTGTTAGTGTTCACTCAACCTCTGACCTAGCCAGCTAATTGGATCCAGGTGATATAACGTAGGCATTCGTTCTAGACCAACCATCAACATTACTTTACCTACCTGGCTTATCATTCACGTTATTCCATATATATATATATATATATATATATATATATATATATATATATATATATATATATATATATATATATATATATATATTTTCAGCTGACAGGTAAGATGGGTAAAAGAAGGAGGGCAGTTAGCTAGCTGACTGTGGCAGGGAATAGTTTAGAAAGTTAAGATTAGTAAGAGGTAATGTAGAGTATGGCGTTAGCCACAATTTTATTTAGATAAAGGTACAATTTTTCTTACTATGGCCTTAACATTAACATATACAAAAATGATTATTCCATATTCCCGATCAACGATTGGCTGTCTCAAATTTAAAAAAAAAATTTATTGACTTACTATAAATACCTTCTTTTCTTGCTTTGAATTCATTATGCACTGACGATGGAAGTGAGGTAGTTACGAAACGTTTGAATCGTTGTACTGCTTTTCAAAAAAAAAAAAATTCTTTGAATGATTTGTAATTTGCTTTTCCAGATAATTCATAAAATAAAAATAAAGGACAATAAGTCGAAAGGCCTAGCGCCACTCCATCGTTTCTCTTTCCTTCGTGGCATTGCCTTTATTTACACATATACACATACATTGTGAACCTTACATTACTTGCATACATACATACATTCATACATACATACATACATACATACATACATACATACATACATACATACATACATACATACATACATACAAAAAATGGGCGATTTCACCTGAAAAGATTCAGTCTAAATCCGTAGTAGGAATCTCACTACGTCACAAACAGTAGGGATCATCCCCCAAACGTCTAAATTCATTCACTACCAGCTCGGAGTTGTAATTAGACCACATGCCCTGCAAAGTAAGCGTCGATCGAGCCCACCTTAATCTTTGGGTAATACCGGCAACTGGTCCGCCGCTTAGCCGTTCGCCTTCAGACGGAGCCCAGTGGATTTAATTAGCCGGCGCAATGGGATAATGAATTTCTATTTCCATAATATTGGGAGGTTTGTCCATTACAATTTCCCCTGGGGGTAAGTTAGTCCCAGTGTATAGTGAATTCGATATTAAAAGGTATTTGCGGTTTAATGCTTGTGAATGAAAAGGTCATGCATGTATAAGTGACAAAAATTCTTATATATCTATCTATCTACACACACACACACACATAATATATATATGTATATGCAGTATATATACATATATATGTATATATACAGTATATATATACATATATATTTGCATATATATGTATATATATAAATATATATATTTATATATATACACACACACACATATATATGTGTATACATATATACATGTGTGTGTCAGCTTGTCTGTCTATATGATAATTTATTTTTATCAGTTATTTCCATTTGCTTAAATCTAAATTAGCAACACTAGTCTCAATCTACGCTCAATAAGTCAGTCAATTTAAAGTTAACCTAACTCCTAACTGCAGTTACAAATCACTATTCATCGATGCACTCTCAAAGCAAATGGTCTGTGTTTGCACGAAGCAAAACCCAATTAAAACTCCAACAAAGCTTCCACGGACGTTTGACCTGAGAGTTTATTAAGCAGCTACAACAAAGGACATGACACAAAGACAAAATAAGCCGGCAGTCATTCAGCGTGTAACTGTTGTTGTCGCTGAATGTGATTAAAATACTTAAGCAGACGCATGACTGAATGCATTAGCTAAAATTTACACAGGTATTGAGAGCGTATGTGTGCATAGACTGAGAACGTATGTGTACACAGAGACTGAGGACGTTTGTGTATATGTACACAGGTACAGAGACCTTATGTGTGTACACAAGTATCGGGAATGTGTGTACGCATGTGCACAGAACGTATGTGTACATGGATGCAGAGAAATATACGTATATATTCACGGGTATAGGGAAAGTATATGTACACAGGTTTAGAGAAGGTGTATGTACACAGGTACAGAGAAGGTATATGTACACAGGTTTAGAGAAGGTGTATGTACACAGGTACAGAGAAGGTATATGTACACAGGTACAGAGGAGGTATATTTACACAGGTACAGAGAAGGTATATGTACACAGGTACAGACAACGTACATGTACACAGCTACAGAGAAGGTATATGTACACAGGTTTAGAGAAGGTGTATGTACACAGGTACAGAGAAGGTATATGTACACAGGTACAGAGGAGGTATATTTACACAGGTACAGAGAAGGTATATGTACACAGGTACAGACAACGTACATGTACACAGCTACAGAGAAGGTATATGTACACAGGTACAGAGAACGTATATGTACACAGGTACAGAAAACGCACATGTACACAGGTACAGACAACGTATATGTACACAGGTACAGAAAACGTACATGTACACAGGTACAGACAACGTATATGTACACAGGTACAGAAAACGTACATGTACACAGGTACAGACAACGTATATGTACACAGGTACAGAAAACGTACATGTACACAGGTACAGACAATGTATATGTACACAGGTACAGAAAACGTACATGTACACAGGTACAGACAACGTATATGTACACAGGTACAGAAATGTACATGTACACAGGTACAGATAAATGTATATGTACACAGGTACAGAAAACGTACATGTACACAGGTACAAACAACGTATATGTACACAGGTACAGAAAACGTACATGTACACAGGTACAGACAACGTATATGTACACAGGTACAGAAAACGTACATGTACACGAGTACAGACAACGTATATGTACACAGGTACAGACAACGTATATGTAGACGGGTACAGAAAACGTACATATACACAGGTACAGACAACGTATATGTACACGGGTGCAAAGAACGTATATGCACACAGGTACAGACAACGATATGTAACGGGGTAAAGAACGATATGCACACAGGTACAGATAAACGATATATGTAAAGAACGAGGCGGGTGCAAAGAACGTATATGCACAAAAGAACGAGGTACAGACAACGATATGTACACGGGTGTAAAGAACGATATGCACACAGGTACAGATAACGATATGTACACGGTGCAAAGAACGTATATGTACACAGGTACAGACAAGATATGTACACGGGTGCAAAGAACGTATATGCACACAGGTACAGACAACGATATGTACACGGTGCAAAGAACGGGTACAGACAGAAACGATATGTACACGGTGCAAGAACGATATGCACACAGGTACAGACAACGTATATGCCACGGGTGCAAAGAACGTACATGCACACAGGTACAGACAGACAACGTATATGTACACGGGTGCAAAGAACGTATATGCACACAGGTACAGACAACGTATATGTACACGGGTGCAAAGAACGTATATGCACACAGGTACAGACAACGTATATGTACACGGGTGCAAAGAACGTATATGCACACAGGTACAGACAACGTATATCGGTGCAAGAATGCATACACGGGTACAGACAACGATATGTACACGGGCAAAGAACGTATATGCACACAGGTACAGACAACAGTACACAAAGAACGTATATGCACACAGGTACAGACAACGATATGGTGGTAAAGAACGATATGCACACAGGTACAGACAACGTATATGTACACGGGTGCAAAGAAATATGCACACAGGTACAGATATGCAGTGTACACGGGTGCAAAGAAGGTACAGGTACAGACAATATATGTACATCGGTGCAAAGAACGATATGCACACAGGTACAGACAAATATGTACACGTGGTATATGCACACAGGTACAGACAGACAACGTATGTACACGGGTGATATGCACACAGGTACAGATAACGTGTACACGGGTGCAAAGAACGTACATGCACACAGGTACAGACAGACAACGTATATGTACACGGGTGCAAAGAACGTATATGCACACAGGTACAGACAACGTATATGTACACGGGTGCAAAGAACGTGAACAGGTACAGACAAATATATATGTACACGGGTGCAAAGAACTTATATGCACACAGGTACAGACAACGTATATGTACACGGGTGCAAAGAACGTATATGCACACGGGTACAGACAACGTATATGTACACGGGTGCAAAGAACGTATATGCACACAGGTACAGACAACAGCACAACGGGTGCAAAGAACGTATATGCACACAGGTACAGACAACTTATATGTACACGGGTGCAAAGAACGATATGCACACAGGTACAGACAACGATAGACAAAACAGGTACAGACAACGTATATGTACACGGGTGCAAAGAACGTATATGCACACAGGTACAGACAACGTATATGTACACGGGTGCAAAGAACGTACATGCACACAGGTACAGACAGACAACGTATATGTACACGGGTGCAAAGAACGTATATGCACACAGGTACAGACAACGTATATGTACACAGGTACAGACAGTGTATATGTACACAGGTACAGAGAGGGCATATGCACACAGGTACAGAGATCGTATATGCACGCAGGTACAGAGATCGTATATGTACACAGGTACAGAAAACGTACATGTACACAGTTACAAAGAACGCATGCAAGTAGAGACACTGTGAAATTCTCACGATGGAAGAGTCGGGTCGAGCCGAGCAAAGCCATTTACTACAACTGGATTCCGGAACCTGTACAGGATTTCCGAATATGGACTTGTCCAGGGAACCGGAGAAGGAAAGAGAAATGGAAAGAGTATTGAGGTCATGGTTCAACTCTCTCTCTCTCTCTCTCTCTCTCTCTCTCTCTCTCTCTCTCGATTTTCTATGAATTTATCTCTGTCTGTATATTAATCTATCTATTTTTCCTCCATTTTGCGCTATCTCTCACTTTCTTCCTTTCTCCCACTCTCTTTCTCTAGTACTATATATACATACATACACACACACACATATATATATGTGTGTATGTATGTCAAATAATATTAAGTGAGAGAGAGAGAGAGAGAGAGAGAGAGAGAGAGAGAGAGAGAGAGAGAGAGAGAGAGGTGATATATATATATATATATATATATTTATACATACACATTGTATATACACACATGTATATATGTGTGTGTATATGTATGTATGTATGTATGTATATATATATATATATATATATATATATATATATATATATATATATATATATATAATTGTAATAGCCAATAATGTTGTCCCTCTAACTTCTCGAATTCTTCGCGCGTTTTTTTTGGGTACGCTTGTCACTACAAAGCCTTAAACTCCAAGTGCAAGAAATATGAAGATATTATGATGTCCGGTAGCGGGAAACGAACCCGGGTCCCATAATCACAACTAGGTCACGAATCCGAGAAGTTAAGAGGGCATTGTAGCTATTACAATTACACATGTGTCTGGTAAAAAGTGATCAGTAGATACTGCATATACATATACAAATATATATAAATCACTACCCACCTTTCTCACTCTCTCTCTCTCTCTCTCTCACTTGATACCACTTAAACGTCTCTGGGAATTATGGAATGAGGCCAAGAAGACCTCTCCTTTAGCAGTATTCTTGCACTAATTAACGCTAACCAATTACAAGTAAAACCGAGCGCAGAAAATCACGAATTTCTTCCACCAGCAAAGTTTTGCGAGCGTCCAGAATCCAGATATTCTTCGGTTTAATTACTGCTAACTTTTTCCTTCTTTTATGGAGGGAACGCATCTGCCTATTCATAATAGGTCAGAAACTGCGTTTCTTTTCAGGATTATATTAATCCACTTGTTTGCCTGTTTATTTAGTGGTAATTAGACTAGAATGTTTATGAGAAGTTTTGACTGACAGCATAGACATGTGAAGTTAAACATTCAATCTTAAAAAAAGTGAATATAAATTTGCAAATATACTCTTCCAGTCAGAGATGTAAAAACATGAACATCTGAAGTTAAATATGCAATCATAAACATGTGACCACGAATGTAGCCATGTAATCATAAAAGTGAAAACATAAACAGCTGAAGTTAAACACGCAATCATAAACATGTGATTACGAGGTTGCAAATATAGCCATGCACTCATAAAAGTGAAAACATTAACATGTGAATTAAACACAGAATCATACACATGTGATTACGAAGTTGCAAATATAGTCATGCAGTCATCAATGTTAAAATATAAACATGTAAAGTAAACATGCAGCCATAACCTGTGATTACAAATTTGCAAATTTAGCCATCGAATTACACATTTAAAAACATAAACACGTGAAATTAAACATACACTCACAAACACTTGATTACAAAGTTGCAAATATTCATACAGTCATAAATTTTAAAACATAAACCGTATGAACTAAACATGCAAACGTAAACACATCAACACAAACATTCAATCATAAACAAGAAAAAATGAACACGCGAGCATGCAAGCGAATGTCAATGGCATAATTTTAACCCTACCCCGAAGGTCTTGAATCTGTTCACTTCGCCTTGGACAAGAATTTTCTCGTTACTCGCGAAAGCGAGAGTTGAACCCTGAGGAACAGAGAGAGAGAGAGAGAGAGAGAGAGAGAGAGAGAGAGAGAGAGAGAGAGAGAGAGAGAGAGAGAGAGAGAACTCTATTGTGTTTATTCGCAGATTGCCAAAGCGTGTCTCGACCGCTCATGGGTATAGATTTGATATCAAAACCCTCCCCCCCTTTTTTTTTTATTCAGGGGCAAAATCGCTACATAGCACAGCAGGAAACGGGAGAGGAAATAACGTTTTAAAAAAATTAACCTGGGGAAAAAGAGTACATTTTCTTCCAGAGAAATAGCTGCAGTTTTTTATTTTGGAAAAAATCTGCATTTTTGCTATGATTACCGTTTTTATATTTTTAGAATGATTGAAAATTTTTCCTCGAAAAATGATATAGTGCTTAATGCTATGAACAATGGGTTTAGCAGTTTTAGGATTTTATTCATTTTAGAAAGAAAAAATATATTTATAATTATCAACTTGAAAAGAAAGAAAAAATGCCTTTTATTAAATACAATCGCAGTTCATGTTCTGAAAAATATTGCAAAACTTTAACGGTACTAATCTTATAAACATTTTTTTTTTAGGAAGAAGCAGTACATTTTCCTCTCCAACAAATATAAACCCCAAAAATATTATGGAAAAAAGTTTGGTGCCGCACAGCAAGCCTTCAAAACGTTTTCCCCCCAACAAATATAATTATGTCCAAAGTTATGGAAAACGTTCGGCGCATCTTAGCGTACGCCTTCAATTACCGACTTATTTCCCCCCTATTCCATCTTCGGAAATGCGATAAGCTATTATACGAAAACGCATAATTCAGCATCACGAGCGAACAATCCAGCGTTCAAGAGGATTATTATAATCTGCCTCGGGAGTCTACTCGTCATTCTTGTTGGTAATCTCTTCCCCAAACACCTCGGGGAGGTAAACATTTGCCGAAACTTTATCTCGCTCTGATTCCTCGGCATCTTACCCCGTTCAGCTTTGCTCTCTCTCTCTCTCTCTCTCTCTCTCTCTCTCTCTCTCTCTCTCTCACTATTCGGAAAACGGCTCCGAATCGCGCGAAAGGTTTTGATAATATGTTTTGCAACATAAATCGATTTTGTCGTGAGATTGGCGCGCCTGTTGGTATTTGAATCTGTGCGTTGAGGATTCAGTTATGTTTATTTCTGTTTCTCATTTTATTCTCTTTTCCCTCTCTCATGTCTTCTCTATTTATATCCCATTTCTTTCCACGCTTCTTCTGTCTTATAGTATCTAATTACTCCGATTGTATCGTATTGTTATAAATGAAAAATTCAACACACCCTTCAGTTCATTGTATCTTCATAAACTAAAAAAGTATCCGATATAAATATCCGCGAAGCTAAGTTCTCTCTCCTTCTCCATACATATCAAAACCATCTCGTTTTAATGACATTCATTCAGCCACAATATATCTAAATATTCTTTGGAATATTCTTTAGAACATTTACTATGAAAGTGTAGCGAAAATGTGCAGTTTTTTACATAATATCAGTCAAGAATGATAATCAGGAAAAATCATCGCACTAAATACTAGAAAGCCAAAGTAATGCCATGACCGCAGTATCATAAACAATATCTAGGTACATAGAGACACGACAAACAGACAGACAGACAGACAAGGAAACCGCATGAAAGCACATAAATGCCACCAGATAAAGGCGCCCAAGCGAAGACGCAAACAAAGGTGAAAGGAATCAGAACGAAAGCGATGAGAAATGAACGGAAGCAGAAGAAACGCGATATTCACGACCATTTGGGGAATCCCCGAGTTGTACGAGATTGTCTCATCGATGAGAATGGAACAGCGCGAATCAGTGATTCATTGTGAGCATAAATGACAGTCTTTGTTTAGCGAATCTTTGGCGAGAAGTCGATGACCACCTCAGTTGCGTCGACATTATGACCCCGTCGGCTGGTTTGTGTTTACATTTGCCACAGTGGAGAATGTCGTCGAACACTACGGTTCTTTGACATGTTTTCAAACCTTTGTAATTTCATTTCCTCTTGGATTGGTTGGTTGTAAAGTCCTTATGACCTTGCTTGCATTGATTCGGGAATGGATTCCACCGGTGCATGAGAGGAGAATTACGCTGGTATACTGACTGCATTTTCAGATTTTGATCGAATCGCATTTGCTAATGCTTGAGTGGATTTCTCTTACAATTATAGAGAACAAAATGAATAATTACAAACGTTACAGTCTTATGCAACGATCGCTTGAAGTGTTGCAACACAAATCAACAAATGAGCCTCAGTGGAGCATCATGAAAGTGCGTATAAAGCCACAGCTTTCAAACGAATGGATGTTTACCCTTTGACGGAAATGCGTATCCGAACAAAACAGCTCATTAAAATAGATTTTAATTCTTTTATTTTTGGAGTTTGCTCTCTAATAAAGATACCTCTGAGAGGAGGACGAATTGTAATGAACTTCAGTAGATGACTTAAAATATATAAAGCTTTAAATTCCAAATAAGAAGGAAAAAAATTATGAATTCAAACGCAGCCAGGGTTTCTGTAAAACGATCAATTCTTCCAACTTGATTTTTTGAAGACGGTGGCGTTTGTGTAATTCTAAAAACGCAGCTCATTTCTGTTCATTATAATTCTTCTTGATGTGTATGTAGACAAATGTAAAGCAGATGTATTTTTTTTTTTTTTATCAAAAACTGTTTCCTCACCTCAGTGTAGAAATATTTATAGATTTACCCCTAAAGCTGACGGCCTCAGGTAATTCTTTTCTCTTCCTCCCTTCTCCTGGTTATCATTTTTGTTCCTTTCGTCTCTTTCTTTCATAGACTGGCTTTTGAATTCGCCCTTCTCATACTCTATTTTTCTCTTCCTCCTTTATTTCTTCCTATTTCTGAAATTAGTTTCTGTTCAGGACTCGTTAATTAATTTCGATCTGGAGCGATCAAAAATTCCTTTTGTATCTCCATGAATAGTATCAAACTCTAAAGATTCTCTCTCTCTCTCTCTCTCTCTCTCTCGCTCTCGCTCTCTCTCTCTCTCTCTCTTCTCTCTCTCTCTCTCTCTCTCTTGGCCTGTAAAAACACCAGAATCATATCCACCGCCGAATTCCTATCGAAGGTTAATGGCGGAAACTTTTGAAAAAAGTCCACAGATATTTTATTCATCTCTGATTTACCCCAGAATTCGCCGGACTTTTACAACCGATGCCAGCGGCAAATAATTAGAATGTTATCAACAACTCAAAATGAAAAAGTTATACGCGGGATACCCGTCCATAAATAAATGCTTTTCATATGGCGACTGCAAAGAGTTCTGTGTTTACGAACTGAAAACGAAATATGCAAATGTGATGGGTGAACATTTTTCAGACTTACAAAAACATGAACTCGCATAGATAGATAGATAGATAGATAGATAGATTGGTCGCTTAGGCAATGCTCCCACTGGGTAATGAAGTTCTTGCAAAGTCCAATAACAGATAGACAACATAGATAGACAGAGAAGTTGGTCGTTCAGGCAATATTCCTACTGGATAAAAACACACCAGAAAAGCACAATAAGCTTTCGTATTTGTAATCCAATGCCACGATTTTATTACTGCGGAGGCTCTTAGACACTGGTTAAAGCGGACAATCCAGAGACCGCTTTGCTGGCTGAGTGGGTTAATGGGGAATATAAATATCAGGTTTACCTTAAGTGAAATTCTACACCGGCCTGTTTCCACTACTGCTGGGACCTTCATTATGAAGAATTAAGTTTTTATTCTCTTTGGATGGAAAGCTGTGTTTTTTATTCAGTTATGCAATAGAAGAACGCCTGTTGACGTGAAGTTCTTTCAGGGAAGAGTGGTATCTTTCTTATCATAGGGCAGAAATGTTCAATATAGTTATCAAACTCTGAAAATTCTTTCTTTGTTGATAAAGAACAGTTGTTGGGTGCTGTACATGATGACACCAAGTCACGTGATTTGAAAATTTCGAAAAGCTGAGAAAGCCTGCTTTACTTGAAGCCTTTTCTTTTGACGGAACTATTTTGTTAATAAAATGGACGTTTTCTAGTTTTTACTTTTATTCTTATCTATCAGATAAATTCCACATACATTGCGTAATCCATTTCTGGGAATGTAAAGTCAACATACCTTGGCTTTGAAAATACTTAAGAACTTTTTACAATGTAAAATAATGCGTTAACTGGATGTTGCAAAGCAATTTTACCCGTAGGAAGGCAGTGCCGCCAGTGCACCTCACACAGTGCACTGTAGGCATTATATAAGGTTCTTTGCAGCGCCCCTTCGTTCCTTTTACCGTACCTCCCTTCATATTCTCATTCTTCCATCTTACTTTCAACCCTCTCCTAACAATTATTTCTTAGTGCAACTGCGAGGTCTTCCTCCTTTCACACCTTTATAACTTTTTTACTCTCAATTTCCCTTTCAGCGCTGAATGACCTCATAGATCCAAGCGCTTGGCCTTTGGCCTAAATATTATATTCCCCATTCCATTTTGATAGGTTGACCTTTTACGTTTATAAAAGAACATAAAAATGTAAATTTATTTGCCTACAGTGGACCACTTGAAAAAGCAACGGAGATGAAGTCCGTATTAACAGAACTTTCCAAAAGGTTCATAAGCTTTGGCCCTTCAAGGCAGATTGGAGGGAAATGTCCGCATAAGCAAAGGTTCCTTCAAACGCTCACGTGACTTTTAATTAGATTTTAATTAGATTACGCCTATGATCTTTCGCTGAGGGGAAACTTTGGGTTTGGTTCTTAATTCGAGGGTTCTCGATGATGTGGGATGTTCGTGATATCTATAGTTTCTAACTTCTATTTTATAATAATAATAATAATAATAATAATAATAATAATAATAATAATAATAGTAGCATTATGCTGACAGATGATATATTTACAATAATGTCATATGGATTTACACGGTTTTGTATTCTATTTAATTTTTTCTCGTTTTCGTTACAAATTTCCTTTCCGTTTTCTCTCAAGAGAATTAATTGTTTTGTTTCTGTTTTTTACTCGTTGCTTTCCAAAAACAATTATGTCGAGAATAACCATACCCTCCCCCCCCCAAAAAAAAAACTAAGACTAAAAACAATGTTATTAATTCATCTGGGGTGAATAAAAAAAAAAAGATGGAGTCCATTCATATCATGGTGATGAGTTTGCTATTAAAATGTCCATGAAAAGATTTTAATTCCTGTTAAACCATAGAGAGATATTGCATTTTGAAACTCGCGAATTCACAAAGGGACAGTCTGAAGTTTTAAGTTAATTTCAGTGATTTTGTAATACTCTGGAATTTTCTCTTGAATTATTTACGCAGAATATACTAACTGAGCTTCAATGAAAACTACAAAATAGATTTTTATTAATGAGATATATAAAAAAAATCAGCAATCCATAAAGTTAAAGGAGAGATTTTTTTAAAATATTCTGATTTCTAAATTTAATCTTGTAGGCTCAAGACAATGGCAAGTTTTTTTTTATGCACTACATCATGTTAATGACTCTCTCTCTCTCTCTCTCTCTCTCTCTCTCTCTCTACGTCTATCTCTTATAATTCGTCTGATTGTTTTTTCTCTCTACTGTAAGAAACATCATATGATCTTAAAAAATGTTGTCATTTCAATCTCTCTCTCTCTCTCTCTCTCTCTCTCTCTCTCTCTCTCTCTCTCTCTCTCTCTTATATATCATCATTTCACATTTTCTTTTTTGTTGTTCGTATCATGTCTGTAACACACCGTCTTCTATACATGCTGTGTGGAGTCATCATCATCACCTCCTTTATATAATATCCCTCCTTGAAATGTCATACCCTACCCAGAATTCCCTCCTTGAGACTCGTGTTGCACTTATCCTAATCCTATCAACATCTCGCTGCAAAGTGACTCTTGACCACCATAAAAAAGAAGAGAGCAGTACTTTATTCCCGAAGGCGGTTCGCGGGAATTTGTTGTCTTCTATCGACGAGATCTCGAAAGAAGTTCCGAGGCTTTTGGGGGGCGGAGAGGAGTGCGGTTTCTCACTGGCATCTCTTGCGTTGCTTCTAAGAATATAGTCAGTGATGTTTCTCGCTTTTATTGCCCAGTTTTCGCACAGAGGCAGTCTTGGATAACGAAAGGGTTTTCAACAGATATGACACATCGGTTGGGAACTAATGAGTTGTAGGCAGCTTATCCCAAGCTAATGACTGATGTAACGTCAGATATGGAATGGAATGGATTATTATAAAATTTAGGCCAAAGGCCAAGCACTGGGACCTATGAGGTCATTCAGCGCTGGAAAGGAAACTGAGAATAGGAGGGTTGCTCTATGAGATAATTGATAGGAGAGGGTGGAAAGTAAGATGTAAGGAAGAGAAAATGAACGGAGGTTCAGTAAGAGGAATGAAAGGGGTTGCAGCTATGGACCGAAGGGACGCTGCAAAGAACCTTAGTAATGCCTACGGTGAACTACATGAGGCGCACAGACGGCACTAACTCCCCCATACAGGGAAGACCAGATACGTGTCTGGACGACAGGGCAAATGAAAGTTAAAATTAAACGGACATATAAAAGCACCGACATTTTACCTTTAAATATCTGACTTATATACTTCTGTCTGCAAAAAAAAAGACAGATGTTACACTGAAATAGTACCATCATAGTTACTCGTACTTGGCTGTAGCAGCAGAAAGGCCAACCCACAAAATAATCGACACGGTTAATTTAGTCACTACCATCATCGGCCCATTCGCTCAGTGGCTGCATTTGCATCCATATTAAAGGGACTTCCCTTTGCATAAACTCCTGTAGATTTGCAGTTCATAATAAGCCACGCCCTACGTTAATACGAATGTAGATTTGTTTCCTGAGGTACTACGGGCATATAAGCACAGACAAAGGGGCGGTTCCCCTCCGGATGAAATTGTCATTTATATGTAAAATGGGTTGTTACGGAAACGATGCCTTTGTGGGCTGATGTGTTCTAGTGCTTTTTTTTTTTTTTTATCTGAGCTGATCCAAATCATTAGACGCAACTTTCATCGTGACCAGTGAATGTTAGATTGCCAAAAATGCATTTGTGTATTGATGCGATCATTTAATGTATATTATTTTGTTAAGATATCCGATAATTTTTTGACGAAAACCATTTCTTTAAATTTAACTATGATATTTTTTATTTTAGTTCGTATAGGATTTTTAAAATAAAGTGCAAAAATCATTCAAATGTTCATCTACGGAAAGCGCTTGCGCGAGCGCACACACACACACATACATGAAGGTAAACATTATAGCTCTTGTACTAACGGAATTAGGAGAGATGAATAGATAAATAAATAGTTGAAAAATAAATAGATATTTTCAAACCAACGGGTTTAAGGAAAAGTGCATTAAAAATGTAACAAAAACTTACTCAATACCAAGCCTATAGAACCAGTCTGCTTCGTCCACTGGCGATTTTAATTAATTCACAATTTCATAGGGAATATCGTAGTGACGTAAGACCTTCCATAACGGTGGACTGTGGTCACTGCCATTAGAATTTCCACTGACGACTTTTCGAAACAGCCAACACTCTCATAAACGAGGCCATAATAGAATTAAAACAATTACCATTTTTCCTAGCTGTCACAAGAGTCGAAAAAAAAAAAAAAAAGTTTTGACGGAATCAGGAGGTGAGGAGCGCCACACCTGGAACTAGAAAAAAGTAAATTGGAAACGTTTCATTGCTTCCCATTGTAAGAGAATGAATGCATTACGCAGCGGAAAACTGATTAGTGAACGGTCTTTTTCCAAACATTCATAATTCACTCGTGACGGCCCTGTCACACTGATCTTCCAGCCCGGAGGAACCTCTGTGACGGGAATCGAGAGATCGGTCGAGCGGAAAATCGAAATTCGCGCCGCGATTTGCAATGTGGAATGATAACTGTCAGCTGTGTAGAGTCGTCGTGGCGTTGCAGAGGGTACGGTTCAAGGGAGTAAACCGCAGTAAAAGCACCATTTTACTTCACTTTCTAGAGGACGGACGCGTAATCTCTGGCGTTGCAGAGGGAGAGGTTCAGTAAAGTCGCCAGATCCGGGTTACAACTTTTCTTGATTCGTTTCGTTTCTGGAGATCTGACTGAGCGTGCAGGACTTCCTTGGTCTGTCACTTTTCATTCTTTTTTTATAACGAATTTAGGAATTCTCTTCTTCCTGATGTTTTCTCATATTTCTACAACATTCATCCTTATATGAGGCATATATATATATATATATGTATATATCACTTCTTAGCAAGTTAGACTTATATTCCACCCCTACATTCTTCCTTAATTCTTACTCCTTTTCTGCTTGAAAACGCTAATTTAAGAGCCTTTATTAACTCTCTGTCTGTCTGTATGTCTATTTGTCTCTGTCTGTTTACCTGTCCGTCTGTTCACGTTTCTGTCTCCACCCCACACTCAACGAAACATTTACAATATTTATCCCTTTTATTCCTTACTCCATTCACTCACATTTTCTTCATTCCCATTCATGGACCTTTGCCAAGATCTTCTCGTCAGACTTTTTAGGAAATATTCTCGAGAATCTGATGCTGCATCTGCCACTTGCCTTCGCGAGATTTTCAGGAGAGCTGGCATGTCATGGCAAGGGGATCCCGCCCCCCCCACCCCCGGCATCGTCTGTGACTGCCCCATAACCATTCTCTCGGCAATAGAGACGTCGCTTTCCTTTGTCGCCAATATTTATTTAGTCCTTCCATTCTTGTAAATATATCTTTATGGGAATTCTTGTAGATTTATCTTTATGGGGAATCTTGTAAATATGTCTTTATGGGAAATCTTGTAAATGTGTCTTTATGGGAAATCTTGTAAATGTGTCTTCATGGGAAATCTTGTAAATATATTTTTATGGGAAATCTTGTAAATATATCTTTTGGGAAATCGTGTAAATATATCTGTATGGGAAACCTTGTAAATATATCTTTCATGGAAGTGTTGAAAGAGCTGTCAGTGTAGAATTGATTGGGGGAGATGCAAAGAGTTAAATGGATTGGAGAATAAATTGGGCAGGTTGTTGGACAATGCAGAAAGAGAAATGATGGCAGTAGAGAAACAGAGCTTACGGTTCTTGTAAATACAACTTGATGGTACCTGCTGAAACAGCTGTCAGTGTAGAACTGACTGGGGGGAAGTACAAAGCGTTAAACGGTTTGAGAATAAATGAAACAGCCCCTTAGACAGTGCAGAAAAGGAAATGAAGACTGTAGAGAACTAAGCTAAGGAAGTGGAGAAAATGATATACAATAAAGAAAAGGTTGACTTTTATATGGTTATGAAAGGCTCGCTCTAATCAATCAACTACTTTTTTTATTTGTAATTTTAAACATCTAGGAACTGGGTTCTAAACACGGACGTCTAGACTTCTAGACTACTCAACTATACGAAAAATTCGCGACGAATTTATGCATTCCATAAACATGATCATATTTATGACGTAATAATTGATTTCAAGTCTTAAAAAATGGAAAGCGTGATAATATTTGAATGAAGGGGTCTTTATTTGGGGGTAAATATAATGAGAATATTACAAAAAAATATGGGTCTTGCGAAACATTGCTGAATAATCTAATACAAAACCTGAAACAGTTGTTACTGCAAAATATTTTTGTTTAAAAAAAAAAGGAAAACTGGGAATGTAGAAAATTCGAGAAGCACGACAGCTAATTGGAAGGAGGACAAAGAGAAAAGATAATGGAAAGTAAGAGGCAATAAGCCATCCACATCAGGGTTGAAGACACGGCGCAAAGAACCTTCATTATCACCTAAAGTTAATTTTTTGAATATTGTGAATAATTACAAAAAAATATGAAGACGCATTATGTGTATAATGCACTAGAAACATGAAACATAATGTTAAACAAATAATAAATTTATCCTGTTTGAGATTAGTTTCTCGTAAATCCTGCACGAGTTAAAGAAATGAAAGTTTACCACTGACCAAAATATCTAATATTTTGTGACAACTGCACGCACCTTTTTATCCAGACCATCTCTCATTCGCTTTAAACTTAAATTCATACATTCCGAAAGGAAAGGCTGGCGCCAGCAATTACACTCGTCCAGGGAAGGAAAAAAGCCCTTCATTGCAACTGCAGATACCTGGAGATAAGTGTGGCCTTTGCAGTACTAGTAATTAAAACGCGAGAATATGAATTTCCACGACAGAATGAAAATGAAAGCTTAGCTCGGTTTTACCTTCGTGTAGAAACAGGTAAAAAAATGCGCAGAGTTTCTCAGCGCAATCGAGTTTTCTGTATAGCGTATAATGCTTTATGAAACTTTCAGCGACGGCCCATGAAGCTCTTAGCCGCGGCCCATGAAATTCAACCACTTTCCAGTGGTGGCCTGTGTTGTTGGTACCTATACCGGTGCCAGAAGTACGATTGTGGCTAACTTTAACCCTGAATAAAATAAAAACTACTGAAGCTAGAGGGCTGCAATTCGGTATGTTTGATGATTGGAGGGTGGATGATCAACATACCAATTTGCAGCCCCCTAGCCTCACTGGTTTTTAAGATCTGAAGGCGGACAGAAAAAGTGAGGACGGACAGACAAAGCCATCCCAATAGTTTTCTTTTACAGTAAACTAAAATTCTGAAGAGCATGAAGTCTAAGCACCCGATTTATCATATATCTGT
>NC_089742.1:30178347-30195847 GCF_040412425.1 Macrobrachium rosenbergii | reverse complement strand
GAAGAAGATAAAAAGGACTCCCCGTCGTGATATCTACATGATATTAGATTACTGTAGAAGAAGAAGAAGAAGAAGAAGAAGAAGAAGAAGAAGAAGAAGAAGAAGAAGAAGAAGAAGAAGAAGATAAAAGGACTCCCCGTCGTGATATCTACATGATATTAGATTACGGAAGAAGAAGAAGAAGAAGAAGAAGAAGAAGAAGAAGAAGAAGAAGATAAAAAGGACTCCCCGTCGTGATATCTACATGATATTAGATTACTGTAGAAGAAGAAGAAGAAGAAGAAGAAGAAGAAGAAGAATTACGGAAGAAGAAGAAGAAGAAGAAGAAGAAGAAAGAAGAAGAAGAAGAAGAAGAAGCAGATAAAAGGATCCGTCGTGATATCTACATGATATTAGATTACTGGAGAAGAAGAAGAAGAAGAAGAAGAAGAAGAAGAGGACTCCCCGTCGTGATATCAGAAGAAGAAGAAGAAAAAAAAGAAGAAGAAGAAGGAAACCAATTATTCTGGAGAAGAAGAAGAAGAAGAAGAAGAAGAAGAAGAAGAAGAAGAAAAAGAAGAAGAAGAAGAAGAAGGAAACCAATTATCTGAACATGGACGCTCTAATTAAAAAGAATTTATTATCATCATCAATCCATAGCGAGGGATTATTTCGTTCTTAGTAAATCCTTTAAATCCCCGGAAAAAAACTAAAGCAGACGTAGTTGAATAACAGGAGTGAATGGATTTAAAGAATGAAAAAAAAAAAGCTGAAGTCGATATAACTTTTTTGTTGAAGGAATAATAATAATAATAATAATAATAATAATAATAATAATAATAATAATAATAATAATAATAATAATAATAATAATAAAACCAAGGGATATCCAACGTCCCCTAGGTAACTCCCAGTTCTACTCAGCGAAATCTATCATCACGGCAAACACTCCTTATCGCTTCTGTTCAAAGAGGCTCAGAAAATAACTTTTAGCTCAGTGTTCGCTTCGTGGCAGATCTCGTTCCCATCTCTGCAGGATTACGAGTCGATTCCCGAAAGTACGAGGCGATGTCCACAGGCCGAAACGGCCCTCAATAGCTCGTTTTCGCATTTTCAAAGGCACTTTCGCCTTTGGCCACCGCTCGGGAGGAAAACTCGTCTTATCGAATTAGACTCTACAGGTAAACTGTGTTCCTCGGGGAAATTGGATTTTGATGTTTTATAGCGACGCCAAAGGGGGAAAAATGGTCAGTAAATGGATTTAAACCTCCCTGGAGCCTCGGAACTGAGGTAAACTCATTTGACAGTTAATATATTCTATCAGGATTAGATGGCCGAAAAACCTTTTCCATTAAATCAAAGGAAAGCGGGTACCTGCTGAGAATCTCTTTTATTTCTGACTTAAAACAAAATATATATCTTGTTTTTTATCAAGAATATCATTACCCAGAGGAAAACGGAAATAAGGGGAGAATTTTTCTTATTTCCGTGTTACCTCTGTATTCTATTTCCTCGAAGAGAAGGACCACTTTATTATGAAAATTGGCAAACAATGCATAAGATTAACATCTCTTCCAAAATACCATTGGTTTTAGGTCCAATAGTGATGAGATGAATGTCCCTTCCTTCAGGATAGTATGCTCTCTGTCTGTTTGTCTGTCTGACTGTCTGTTCTTTTACCACTAAGGATATGATGGAAAATTTTAATAACTGTACGGAGGCAGTTCACTTGTATCAGTTTTGCAATATAGTGACTATTTAGAAATGAATAAATTCGATTATAATTTACACTGCGATGGCTTCAAGTCATTCGTTGTGTGGCTTTTATCGCTGAGGAATGTGATATGAACACTGGAGAGAATTCTAGAATACTCTATGGTGATATTAAAACCTATTCTGTTAACCTATAATACTTTTTGAAAGCTATGATACTAAAATATAATATT
The DNA here is from genome assembly GCF_040412425.1 of Macrobrachium rosenbergii. Lineage (NCBI taxonomy): Eukaryota > Metazoa > Arthropoda > Malacostraca > Decapoda > Palaemonidae > Macrobrachium > Macrobrachium rosenbergii. Next base: position 30,193,922 of record NC_089742.1, on the reverse strand, counting down.
GAAAACTATAATAATAACCTATAATTTTATTAAAGGCTATAATATGATTGAAATCTATAATATCAATTATGGAGCCCAGCGACCCTGATTATACAAGGGGACTCTTCACGCCCTTCCTGTAGCAGCCTGGAAGAGACAGGGTGCCCTCTTTTGGCCAATCTGCCTTCCACCCACTTCAAGTGGTGTATTTGTCACTGAGGATCTCTTTCACCTGTGTGGAAGAGCGTGAGCAGAACCCTTCGGAGAACCAGGTTCCTTGGGCTCCGCAATTAAACACGCAAAAAGGCCCACTTCATAAATACGGGCATTTTGGCAACACTATAGACAAAAGATTTCATCTTGGATCCCCGGAGGACAGTCTCTGTTTGTCACATTGATTTGATTTAGTTTTGCAGAGACACACAACGACGTTCTCGCGTTTCTAGTTCCATGAAGACACGGATTCCATCTTGGAGTCAACTATAGGTCTCCGGAGCCGAGGATGGATTCCGTGTCTTCAAGGAGCTTTAGAAAGCAGAAACCGTGATGTGTGTGTGTTTTTTTTTTTAACTAAATCATAGCAATTTTTAGTTTTCTGTATAAGAAAACTATTGTGCCGGCTTCATCTGTCCGTCCGCACAGTTTTCTGTGGGCACTTTTTCTGTCCGCACTCAGGTCTTAAAAACTACTGAGGCTAGAGGGCTGCAAATTGCTATGCTGATCATCCACCCTCCAATGATCAAACATACCAAACTGCAGCCCTCTAGTCTCGGTAGTTTTTATTTTATTTAAGGTTAAAGTTAGCCATAATTGTGCTTCTGGCAAAGATATAGGATATGCCACCACCAGGCCGTGGTTAAAGTTTCATGGGCAGCGGCTCATATAGCATTACACCGAGACCACCGAAAGATATATCTATATTCGGCGGCTTTGATTATACTCTGTAGCAGCCGTACAGAAAACTCGATTGCGTCGAAGAAGCCTTAGCGCGTTTTTTACTTGTTTTAATAGAAGCTACACTCCTGGGACCCCGGGGCGGGGGGGGGGGATCTTTGGTCCCTGAGTTGCCAGGGGTACCTCCGGTGCTTTGGGGAAGCCTAGAGGTCCTGCTATATGAAATGGGGCCCTTTGCAGGCCATAACATAATCAAAATCTACAATATCAGCTTACAATATCAACGAAATATATATTATTAATCTGTACTATTACTGAAAGCTATAATGTTAATCTGTAATGGTATTCGAATCCTCAGAGCAATAAAGGCTGGAACCGTTTCTACCCGATTGCTTTATATGGCGTCCCCTGCCTATTTTCAAGGTTCGCTGGTCACCCTACGAGGTTTATTGGAAATTCTGTATATTAAGTGAAGACAGTGCTGCGTGTTACGTAAGGCTTATTTGCCGGAAGTCTATTACACCATAAGTGAAGGCAAATACAGCCTTGTCATTATCAACAAGAGCAAATTTGATAAGATTAATCTACGATATAAATTTGATGATCAAGTAACAATGAACGGATGAGGAATGATCGCAAGACAATCCCGGCACGTAAATTTTACGTACTCATCAGAGAAACTTGGGAATAACTTTTATGTTTAAGAGTTGGTATTGTCATAATGACACACAAATGACAACTTTGTCAGTCATTGAGTCATGATAAAGAACTGATTCATTCCATGCCAGTGAAGTTTTACATGACATAAAATTATATCTTGTTTCAGATATTTCTTTGTGTTCCAATAATGTGAATAACGTCACACTATTTACTAGAAATCGATGCGTTATGACTCTCCTCCAAATTAGAATGATATCAAATGAAAAACTACCAAGCTTAATTAATAAACGTTCGTATATAAAGCGATTATTGTCGCTTAGTCCACCAACGAAGGAATCATTTCAATTTTCATTTAAAAGAGAATCGTCACAGGAACATAAAGTCATTGTTACAGAGATAATCATTATTATGAATTCAAATCAAAAGAAAATGATCAGAATCATTATAATTCAAATTAAAGGAAAATGATCAGAATCATTATAAATTCAAACAAAAAGAAAATTATCAGAATCATTATAAATTCAAATCAAAAGAAAATGATCGGAATCATTATAAATTCAGATAAAAAGAAAATTATCAGAATCATTATAATTCAAATCAAAAGAAAATTATCAATCGTTATAAATTTAAATCAGAAGAAAATGATCACAATCATTACAAATTCAGATAAAAAGAAAATTATCAGAATCATTATAAATTCAAATAAAAAGATCATCAGAACCATTATAAACTCAAATCAAAAGAAATTTATCACAAACATTATAAATTTAAATCAAAAGAAAATTATCACAATCATTATATAAGTTCAAATAAAAAGAAAAGTATCACAAACATACGATTATTGTTACTTGATCTAATACTACAAGACTTATCACAAATTTACTTGGAAAAGGGACGATAAACATGAAGATTATTGCCAACTAATCCACTGTTGAAAGAATAATCACAAAGCTGATTATAAAAAAAAAAAGTCACAGAGATTATGTCAAGTCATTACACGCTTACCTAGTGATTTCCCTGTTTAAATGCCACCGACTGTTTACACGGGAAATTACCAGCTGTTTTTATCGCGGAAAAAATCCAGCTCTCTTTTTTTTTAACTGCTCACAGAATTCGGCTCCACGGCACTAAAAATAGATGGGTAATTGCAGAGGTAGTTTTACCCGTGTCAGAATTTTACGGCTGGGTCGTTATTATGTTATTTGAAGCATTGTTTCCAATTGTAATTGCAGAAATACTGCATTATGGCTGGTCTTGTAGTGGTGTTCTACGTGAATGTTTTGCATATAGTGGATAATAATAATAATAATAATAATAATAATAATAATAATAATAATAATAATAATAATAATAATAATAATGATGATGATGGGGAATCAAACAGATTCCCGAAAGCTCTCTGTAGAGATTTATTTTTGAATATATGTACCCATACATGACAGTGGATTTGTTTCTCCAATAATAATAATAATAATAATAATAATAATAATAATAATAATAATAATAATAATAATAATAATAATTCATAAGGAAAATATCTGCTTGTTCGTTAAACAATTTCCAAAGTAAATTTCAAAATGCAAATTGAAGTTATCCTATGAAATGTCACAAGCCGATGTTCGTAATGATCTATTTAACGTAATTCGGGCTGCGCAGGAGCCGGAAATACATAATAATAATAATAATAATAATAATAATAATAATAATAATAATAATAACAATAATAATAATAATAATTATTATTATTATTATTATTATTATTATTATTATTATTATTATTATTATTATTATTATTAAGCTTTTACGAGAGATGAAAAGCTTAATGGGATTGCTGTAGGTTTTCCAAGAAATTCTTGTAGGTTTTCACAGGTCATAATAATAATAATAATAATAATAATAATAATAATAATAATAATAATAATAATAATAATTGTAAATAACCGGAAATAATTACAATAATAATAACTACAATAATAGCAATTATTATTATTATTATTATTATTATTATTATTATTATTGCCACGAATTTATTATTATTATTATTTATTATTATTATTGCCACGAATTTATTATTATTATTATTATTATTATTATTATTATTATTATTATTATTATTATTATTATTATTATTATTATTATTATTATACCTGAACGTAAATGAATAAACTCACCGAACCCTGATAAAACAAAATAATTCCTTACGGCGACAAGAATTCCATCACGAATAGAACTGGTGTTTCCTTCGACTGAAACCTCGAGGATTAGAGAGGGGACTTTGCTTCCCGGGGCAATAAGCGCATCAAATTAACATAATCTACTTTGCATATTAATCAGGAGAAAGAACGAAGCGCAGGAAGGCGACTGAGAAGGATATTGTTAATCGGTAAACAAAGAAGAGACAAAGATGCGGAGAGGATGAGAGTGATGAGGGTGAAAGATTTGAAAAAGGAAACAACATATGTTAATTTAGTTGTTTTATACGACGCCAGCTGTTAGTAGACAGACAACGTAAATCAGACACAAAGACCATTACAGAACTCGATAAACTACGGCACAGAGAAGCGGAAAACATGAGAATCATAAGGGTGAAAGATTTGAAAAAGGAAACAACATTTGTTAATTTAGTTGTTTTATACGACGCCACTTGTTAGTAGACAGACAACGTGAATCAGACACAAAGACCATTACAGAACTCGATAAACTACGGAACAGAAGTGATTAATAAAATAAAATAAATCTTTGTCTTCTTAGACCTGACAGTTTCCAGTGTTTCAAACTATCCGTTTTCAAAGACACCTCACTAATTTATTAAAACAGTTCTTTATAGATAATTAAGTAGTAAGATTTGCCTCTGCAAATTTCAGAAATACACTGAAAATAGAAGCCTTTACCAGAACTTACTTTCAAACCTAATCAAACGATGAGTGGATTATTTACTTAATGAAGTGTTTAGGTATGTTTTACATTAATGAAAATTAAACTTATTATGAAAGGCGAGGTAATATGTTTTTGTTACAAATATGCTTACTATACAGCCAAGTACAGTGAACGATTTCAGTTCGGTCCAGAAATGATATATTTGAATATTTACGATCTTCATTTATAAGAATGATTTCATTGCTAATCGTTATTCGATGCCTCGAGGTTGTTTCCCAGATACAGCCAAACTAAAGGGAAATTATTTGCATGGGGAAAAAGTTCACTGACAATTCGAAATACCTAATACATTCCTCTCTACACAAAGGATCTCAAATCTACTGTGTGAAGGAGGTTCATACCCAGACTCCAGTTAGATAAGACAGGTCCTAATCCCACCTACAGAGGAAACGTGACGGGTATTTAGGCTGACGACGGAAATAGGCTTTTCGGGAAAGTGATCGCCTCTTTTAAGGGTGAGTGGGTTCTAGATGGCCAGAGGCAATATAAAGTCTTGTCACTTTCCCTTTTCGTTTAGAGAGAGAGAGAGAGAGAGAGAGAGAGAGAGAGAGAGAGAGAGAGAGAGAGAGAGAAGGACATTGCTACGTTACACTTTTTTCATTTAACCGCAGCTCATTAATAATCTGAATTTCAATAAATTTAATCTCATTGCTAAATGAACCGTTGTAGGTAAGTCTAATTTTCCTTATTATTATTATTATTATTATTATTATTATTATTATTATTATTATTATTATTATTATTATTATTATTATTATTAGTGCTGTTTTTGTTGTTGGTGTACGTTACTATCAATATTAGTTTACGCTGAATTTAGACGAGACAAAATAAACAGTACAATAACTTGCTAAACATACGAATACAATAAAATAGCTATAACTGATAAAAAGAGGATATCAAACGGAAGCACTAAAATCAACAGTAATAAAAAAAAAACAAATAAAAAAAACCAGAAAAAGTAAATAAAAAAGAGGGAAGGTAAGGCTGTGGGCAATGACTTGCCTGTCTCTTATAGCAAAGGCTATATACAGAATGAAATGGCCAGGTAACATGCAAAGAGGAAATCTCTTAATGCTCTCTTTCTATTTCTCTGGACCTTAAAAGTCTTTTTCGTGCCGAGAGATGCTTCGTCTTTGTAAGGACTGGGAAAGAAATACGTTCTGCTGCGTTTTTGTTTTTTTATGATTTTCGAAATTATGGTTAAATGATGGTTTATTTCTGGTTAAAATTATTTTGATAATTTTTTTTTATGATTTTCAAAATCATGGTGAAATGATGGTTTATTTCTGGTTAAAATTATTTTGATCATTTTTTATGATTTTCAAAATCATGGTTAAATGATGGTTTATTTCTGGTTAAAATTATTCTGATAATTTTTTTATGATTTTCAAAATCATGGTTAAATGATGGTTTATTTCTGGTTAAAATTAGGTTAAAATATCGTAAGGTCTGGGGAAGAAATACGTTCTGATGCGTTTTCGTGTTAAGTAATATTTCTAATACTTGCTTAAATTGAAGTTTGATAATTTTTTAGGGTTTTTGAAGTTCTGGTTAAATGATGGTTTGTTTCTGGTTAAAATTATGTTAAAAATTTTTTATAATTCCTGTGAGAATTCTGGTTAGAATTTTCACAGAAACCTTGTTAGTGTCTTGTTTAAGAATTCAGATTCAGTCATTTCTGGAATTCGGTTAAATAAATTGTGCTACTCTATATAAATTCGAGTTAGGTAATGAGTATTAAGGTTTGCGGATTTTAGTTTTCTGTATAAGAAAACTATTGTGCCGGTTTTGTCCATCCGTCTGCACTTTATTCTGTCCGCACTTTTTCTGTCCACACTTTTTCTGTCCGCAATCAAATCTTAAAAACTACGGTGGCTAGAGGGCTGCAAATTAAGATGTTGATCATCCACCCTCCAATCATCAAACATACCAAATTGCAGCCCTCTAGCCCCACTAGTTTTTATTCAATTTAAGGTTAAAGTTAACCATAATCGTGCGTCTGGCAAAGATATAGGCCAGACCACCACCGGGCCGTAGTTAAAGTTTCATGGGCCGCGGCTCATACAGCATTATACCGAGACCACCGAAAGGTAGATCTATTTTCGGTGGCCTTAATTATACGCTGTAGCAGCTGTACAGAAAACTCGATTGCGCCGAAGAAACTTCGGTGCATTTTTTGCTTGTTTCTAAGTAAAGGTAATTATTTTTCATAAATGTTCCTATCGTATTTCCTTCTGTAAGAATTTTTTGGCAATGCGACAGCAAGTCTTGGAAGGCTAGGTCGTTCTATAGAAACTGGTGTCAATTATTCTTGTTACAGTAACTGTTCATAGATATTAGCTGCTGAAATTTTATGGCGTTATTATATATATATATATATATATTATATATACAGTATATATATATATATATATATGTGTGTGTGTGTGTATGTGTGTATACATATATTTATATACCCATATATACACGCAAAATTAACAAACGTGAAAAAACTTAAAATGTCAAATTAACCCGATATAGAATGCGAACGATGCAAATACAAACAGAACCATCAAATTTCCCGGACAAGACCGAATAAAAATAAAGAAAAGGAGAGAAAACAAAACCAAATAGAAAAAAAAAAATTATTTACAGACATCAAAGGAAAGGTGAATCCTTTCTTAAGGATTCCGGATGAAAAACAAACAACCTCTCTCCTTTTGTTCGCGATTATTTGCTTGAAGAACAAGAACACCAAACATTTCTTTCAAACAAAAAAATATCAGAAGTCATTATCTTCTGTATATACAGTGGCGAAATGTTCTTATATGAAAGGAGGGGAATTGTTAATATATCATTAAATAATTCATCTCGGCTGATTATGTATGCTAAGCCTTTATACATAATTCTGTATAAATGAGTACGTGAAATTTTGATACGGGTGTTAATAACTCATTAATATTTACTGAAGCAACAGCTTCAAAATCACTTTAATGTAAACTGAAGCAACAGCTTCTTAGATAAATTCATTATTTTGAAAAGTTTATTTACGAGAAGGCATTTTAAATATCTTGCCTTATATGGAAAACGAAAGACTAAAGCCTGTCAAAAATAAAAAGATATTTTTAGTTTTCTGTAAAAGAAAACTATTGTCTGTCCGTCCGTACTTTTTCTGTCCGCCCACAGATCTTAAAAACTACTGAGGCTAGAGGGCTGCAAATTGGTATGTTGATCATCCACCCTCCAATCATCAAACATACCAAATTACCGCTTTCTAGCCTCAGTAGATTTGATTTTATTTAAGGTTAAGTTAGCCATAATCGTGCTTCTGGCAACGATATAAGATAGGCCACCACCGGGCCGTGGTTAAAGTTTCATGGACCACGGCTCATACAGCATTATACCGAAATCACCGAAGATAGATCTATTTTCGGTGGCCCGATATACGGTGTAGTTGGTTGTACAGAAAACTCGATTGCGCGGAAGAAACTTCGGCGCATTTTTTACTTGTTTCATAGTTATTCTAATTTTTATATAAGCATATATAATACAATCTACTTAAGCCTGTATGGCTCCGCTGTTAGCTTTTACTTGAATCTATGTATCAATGGCTTCCTGAAATTCAGATATGAAAGATACATGAAGCGCTGATGTAATGTGAAGCCACCTTGGAAATTCTCATCACTGAACTGTGTGTAGAACCTGACATGAAATCCTGAAACAACTCACTTCAAGTTACACGAATCATTGCATAGTCATTTGCACAATTTAATTAAAGGTTTATGTGATATTACGTATTAAAACTGACATTAGTCCATTTTCAGAAGTTCATCCAAAACTAAGTGCAAGTTATTTTTTTGAGATAAAAACATGTATATTAAAACTTACATTAACTGAATATCTGGCTGAATAATATGACTTTGAACCAAGGGTTATGGAAGACAGATCTAATTGATAAGATCTTTCCAGAAACTTAGTGACTATTCGTTTCTAAAAACACATGAAAACTAGTTAGGTATATTTTTCTAAGATAGATAGGGCTGGAATGTGTACACGTAATGTAAAGTTTGTTTAATTTTATTTTTTCTCGTACTGGTGTTTTATCTCTCTCTCTTCTCTCTCTCTCTCTCTCTCTCTCTCTCTCTCTCTCTCTCTCTCTCTCTAGACAAACAGAGCAAAATCCTTAGTCCAGTATTTTCGTCAGTACAACTTAATCCAAACCACTTTTTCTGTTTATCTTTCTGTCTATCTGTTTATCTGTCTGTCTATCTATCTATCTATCTATCTATCTATCTATCTATCTATCTATCTATCTACATACATACATACATACATACATACATACATACATACATACATACATACATATGTATATATTCCTCAGTTAAAAGAGAGTTCCAACGTCACAGGCACCTAAAAGCAACATGTTCCAGCGTTCTCCTTAATGCCACCTTCTCCTCCTCCTCCTCCTCCTCCTCCTCCTCCTCCTCCTGCTCCTCTTACGGAACAATTTCTCCTCCCTCATTTAAGAAGAGTCTTTTTCTGCTGTCATTAGTGACAGGTGAATTCATCCCTTAATTAACTCGCTTGTCTGGGCTTTAATCATCTGAGGATCCTTCAGGGAAGTTGGGGGCGGGGAGACTGTGTCCAGGTACAGAGAGAGAGAGAGAGAGAGAGAAGAGAGAGAGAGAGAGAGAGAGAGAGAGAGAGAGAGGGAGAGAGAGAGCCTCACTCAGTTGCTCTGCTGAGAGAAACGTTTGGGCGACACGTTATGGACTGAAAACGTTTCTTTTTGTTTTTGTTTTTCTTTTGCAGAGATGATTAGATAAGGTAAATGTTAGAAAGTTTATTATTCAGCCTCTTATTTCACGATGCTTATGTCTGAAAACGTTTGTTTTTGTTTTTGTTTTTCTTACGCAGAGACGAATAGACAAGACAAAGGTAAGAACGTTTTATTATTCTGAAAACGTTTCTTTTTGTTTTTGTTTTTCTTTTGCAGAGATGATTAGATAAGGCAAAGGTTAGAACGTTCATTATTCAACCTCTTTTTTCGAGATGTTTATATCTGAAAACGTTTCTTTTTGTTTTTTTTTTCTTACGCAGAGATGAATAGACAAGACATAGGTAAGAACGTTTCATTATTCAGCCTCTTTTTCCGAGATGTTTATGTGAAATTAAATACGCACTTGAGTAATTTAATGAAAGATCTTAAGATAAATTAAAAAGAACTTTGTTTTTCTTACGCAGAGATGATTAGATAAGAAAGGCTAGAACGTTTATCATTCAACCTCTTATTTCACAAGATGCTTATGTGACATTAAAGCTGCCTAACTTAAGCATTTGAGTAATCTAATTAAAGACCTTTAGATAAAGTAAAAGAACGTTAAGTTTCTCATGCAGAAAGGATGAGATAATTAGATTTGATAAAATGTAGAGTTTTTTTTATTATACAACCTCTTATCTCAAGATGCTTAAGGGAAATTAAAGCTTAATAATTTAAGTACTTCCATTTTAATTAAGGAATCCTAGATGAAATACTTAAAGTCCTAGAGGACTTTAAGTATTGTCGACTTCGAGTGTTGATTTTGGAACTCTATCTTCCTAACAGATGAAGAGAGCGAAGCAAATTCTTAACAGAAATAAAATTAGAGCATTTTACCGATTAACGGAATAATAAGATTAAAGGAAGTCAGACAGCTGTCACATACTCAATACCTACAACAAATTTAATCTGTCTATCTACCCCTCTATCTATCTATCTATCTATCTATATATATATAAATATATATATATATATATATATATATATATATATATATATGTATATGTGTATATATATATATAAGTATATAAATATATAAGTATATAAATGTACACACAGACATATACAGACATATATATATATATATATATATATATATATATATATATATATATATATATATATATATATATATATATATATATATATATATATAATATAGAGGCAATGCCTGGCATTCCCTTTCTGTATAATATTCATCACGTTCCATATTTTCGTGATTCAGTTATGCACACACACACGCACATAATATATATATATATGTGTGTGTATGTGTATGTATGTATGTATATGTATATATATATATATATATATATATATATATATATATATATATATATATATATATATATATATGATACAATATCACTTGGTACATTTATGGCTTCTGGGCACAGGCATTAACTTTGCCTTCGTTTTTCCTCTCCTTTTCCGTTAAAATTAAAAAAAAAGATGCCTTCGAATTTTTCTTGACCTCATAAAATAATATCACCAAGTACCAAAATAATATAACATAAATTACATTGAAAATATATTCCCCAGCACTAAGATGTAAATATATTCAAAGAAAATGCTTCTCGGAATAAGGGATGTATTTCCATATGTAATCTATTAATCTATTAACGTCAGCTGAGATGAACAGGTCGAGTATCCTCTGTTGTTAGAGCTACATTGACAGCGTCTCAATTTAGATTCCGTATTAGCGTCGGAGCATGTTAGCTCACCGTATTGACATTTAATGGGGTTGGAGCAAGGGGGAGAGAGAGAGAGAGAGAGAGAGAGAGAGAGAGAGAGAGAGAGAGAGAGAGAGAGAGAGAGAAAGAGATTATTTATCATTCTTAATTGCAGCGTTCTATCTCATTGTTGATGGAAAGATTATATTGTTCAAGTACCATATTTATATGAGAGCTTTACAGAATCTTGTTATTTTCCTTTAAGATTGATACTTGAAAAACCACGCATGTATAATGTGATGGCGAAATACTCTTGGAATATACTGTATGTGTATGTGTATGTATATATATATGTAGATAATATACATATATATAAAATATATATGTATATATATGTTTATGTATAGTGTATATATATAGATATACATATACATATACAGTATATTCTATTAATCAACGAAACGTCGTCGGTTTCATAACCTACTAGTTTATGACAAGAGAAAACTCGTCAGTACCCAAATGACTTTCCTCGTTGCCATTCACTCGATTATGAGATCTCTCTCCTCGCTGGTTTTAATATTCCTTTCTCAAATTCACTAAAAAAAATGTAATTACCCATTAATCTAAAATAATGTGATTAAGCATTAATCCCAATGGGGGAAGATGAAATTTTCTATTTATATCTTTGGATGTTTAGTAAATTTGCGATTTATAACTTTGGATGTTTGGTAAAGATTATTAAGAAGTTATGGATCATAATCACATGTTACCCGAAGTAATATTACTTTTGGTGTAGTAAATCGTTGCGCTCTGAGGTTAAGATATTTTGGTCTGAATTGAGGCAGTAAAGATATGAATAAACAACTATGGATCTTTGAAGACCAAAGAAATTCTAGTGAGAAAATGTGAAAATATATAGATTTCACTAAAACTTTCTGATAAAGGAAGGATGAGCAAATGAATGACAGATATCCCCAGAATGTTAAGGTAAGTCAGGGTGCTGGAAGACGAACGATACTGAAGACTTTGAACCCTCCTGATTTATTACAGTATCAACGTGATGTTTCTTTTGGAAGGCCACCACGGCACAGGCGACCTGATTACCTGACCGAAACCTGAATGAATGGACGCATGGAAGAATGAGAGAAAATAATTGTCATTTATTTCATAATGGCTGCAAAATGTTCTTACATATCGTCTGATAGTTCTTGACCTCTCGTTCTCAGGCATGCAAATAAAAACACAGACATGGAAAATGGTAAGATTACTTCCATTTTAAAAACTACATTACTACAGACAATTGAAACTCGATACAGTAGATATAAATGGAAGGTAATCTCCTAAATTCATGCGTGCCAGTGAAATATGCCGGCAGCCAAAAAAGAAGACTTTTTCCCAACCGCAAAACGGTGTGTGAGAAAAGAAAATATTTCCTTTCCGATACAACAGCCGAGAAGCAGTTCACTAAATATCCCGAGAACACGAAGGATAAACATTCCAAAGAGGGCTAAACATCCCGAAAGAGATTTTATGGTCATCCGCGGAGCAATACGATTGTTTGCGGGAAAATGCTCCGAGTATATATGTTTCTCGGATTTATGGCGGCGAGCGTTTGTCAGTTCAAAGGACTCGTTCTCTCCTAGACGATGGGGTTCTTTGGTGGTGGAATGGAATGGAATGGAAAATGGAATGGAATGGAATATCTCTTTGGTGGTGGAATGGAATGGAATAGAATACAGAGTTTATGCCAAAGGCCAAGCACTGGGACCTATGAGGTCATTCAGCTTTGGAAAGGAGGTTGAGAGTAGGTAGGTCTGCAAGGTGTGACAGGAGGAAAACCTCAAAGCAGCTGCACTATGAAATAATTGTTAGGAGAGGGTGGATAGCAAGAAGGAAGAAAGATAATATGAAAGGAGGCACAGCAAAAGGAATGAAAGGGGTTGCAGCTAGGGGTCGAAGGGACACTAAAAAGAACCTTTAGTAATGCCTACAGTGCACCGCATGAGGTGCACTGACGGCACTACCACGTCTACTGGGTTCTTTGGTGGTGAAAGAGGATTACAATGAAATAGGATTTTGACTTAAGGGGAAAATACACGCGAATTATTTTATTATTATTTTTTTTAAATTTGCCGGCCGTTAACAAAATCATCGTATTACACTGACGTGACAAATTCATCTATCATTAACTAATCGTGCCACTTAATGAAATGAGAACAAATGAATGGATTTTCTGCCAATGAATTGAAAGTATGCTCAGGACCCTGGATGATGTTGCTGACAATTTCATTAAGTGCTATTCAACCGGAAGCCCGGAATAAGTTCTTGCAAAATTGGCCTCTTTTGGTGATTCTTACTACTGAACATAGCAATCGTCCGGTCTTTGTTTTGAATAATGAATTATGAGAACCAGAAACGAGGTAAAAAAAAATGACACCATATCGATGCGGAATTCGTTTCTAAGAGCTTGAGGAAATTTTGTAAGTAACTTTTGTGATTAAAATCAGTGAAACTGAGTGAAGCTGAATTTTCTCTCTTCAACACCACAAGGTTCTGGTGTAAAAAAAAAAAAAGTAAAAAATGCGCCGAAGTTTCTATAGCGTAATCGTGTTTTTTGGACATTGTATAATCAAGGCCACCGAAAATAGATCTATCTTTCGGCGTAATTCTGTAAGAGCCGCGGCCCAGAAACTTTAACCACGACCCGGTGGTGGCACGATTGTGGCTAACTTTAACTTAAATAAAATAAAAAAAAACTACTGAGGCTAGAGGGCTGCAATTTGGTACGTTTGATGATTGGAGGATGGATGATCAACATACCAATTTGCAGCCCTCTAGCCTCGGTAGTTTTTAAGATCTGATTGCGGACAGAAAAAGCGCGGACAGAAAAGTGCAGACAGAAAAAATGCGGACGGACAGACAAAGCCGGCACAATAGTTTCCTTTTACAGAAAACTAAAAAGCCACCGAATATTTTCTCGCCTTGACAACGCAGACCTGGTTCGCTGAGTCATCATCCTCCCATCCTACAACATTCATGTTACGAATCCTTCCCGTGGCATTGGGCGCTCTGTTCCCTCGAGCGTTGATGAATTTTGAAGGGCGCGACTGGGGGATCCCCCTTCGCAAAGGGGTAGCTTAAAGGTAACCCTTGATGTTATAGGTTGCTGCCTTGGGTAGATGGCAAGATACGGGATCATTTTGTATCGTATTTGCTGGAAGTAACAGGCGAAGGTTACTTATGAATTGCGATTCATACGTAACCTTCTTACGACTGGGAACTTATCAAGTGAACCAAGGGGTAATGAAGGAGGTATTATGATGTAATTTTAAAAAGTACTTGTATCGTATTATTTTTAATTGTAATTAAATGGTATTTGTCATTTGAATTGAAAAAAAATAAAGAATAAAAATATGAAACGATAATGGTAAATAATGAATAATTATGAGCAACAAATCGCGTAAACTTTCAAAGTTTTTTTTTTTATTTTCTTGTGTGGGTTGAAGTGTGAATCTAATTCTTTCTTTAGCGCAAAAAATATTGATAACAAGAAAAATAACATTTAACGCTTAGGTCAAACACTACAAAATATTCATGGGGAACTAATGTATATATTTCTTGAATTTTTTTTTATTAGTATTTAAATCCTATAGTTGTTTTAGCCTTTGAGCTAAACAGAAGAAAATATTGATAATACTTATATGCTTAAATAAACACATACACGCGCACACATACGCACCCACAACACAGATAACAAAACAGAAAAAATAAAGAAAATGAAAGTATTTATAATACCTATATTCTTAAATAATCACACACACGTACACTCATACACACACACACACACACACACACACAGATAACACACATAACAACAAAGAGAAGAAAATATAGAGAAAATGAAATAAAGTGACACCAACAAACACAAAAACCTTGACCCTACAAGAATGCCATATCTTCCCCTCACTTCCCCTCAAAATGACACTCCCAGAGAGGGAGGCCCCAACAGAAGAAAACATTCTTGACGGAAGTCAACGAAATTATTTCCCCACTTGAGCCACGGAGAGGTTCGGCTAACTTCGGTAATAAACAAACACCAAGAACCTATATATAGAGTTTTCTTCTTTTTTTCATTCTTTGCGGAACATTTTACACGTCTCTGTGTGGTGTCTCTTCACTAGATAAGCCTCTCTCTCTCTCTCTCTCTCTCTCTCTCTCTCTCTCTCTCTCTCTCTCTCTCTCTATATATATCTCTCTCTTTGTATATATATATATAAATATAAACAGTCTGTCTCTGTCTGTTGTCTGTCTGTCGGTCTCTCTCTCTCTTCTCTCTATAAAGTAACTACTCTCTTTGCAGGTGCAATTTTATGCAAAGTCTTTGAGAATAGAGAGAAAGAGACTTTTGGGTACAATTTTATGATTGAGAGAGAGAGAGAGAGAGAGAGAGAGAGAGAGAGAGTAGCAGCAACCTATAAACAGCAGTGACCAGTAGCTCCTATATAGAACTACTTCCTCTACAAAAGGATTTTCTTTTGCCGACTCCATCATTGCCTCTATAAAACGACCTAAAAGATTTCCTTTCATTACTTATACTACATGAGAAAGCTTCCTCAAATCACCCACTTTTT
>NC_089742.1:30143347-30168347 GCF_040412425.1 Macrobrachium rosenbergii | reverse complement strand
AGACCAAAGGGTTAGTCCTCATTCCTGCTGCCCTGTTACACGAAACCATTATCCCTTGAAAGACCTTCTTTATAATGCTGAATGAAATTCACGAGGAGGGAACCCGTGCATGCAAATGGGCTTTAAGGACTCGTTACGACAGGCTGACCTTCGGGACTTTTGCTGAATTCTTGGGAGGGAGGAAAATGATGATGATGATGATGATGGTATTTTGGATTTTTCTTTCGTGAGTTTGTGCAACTTTTTCTCGTTATGAAGCTCGAAGCAGAACGCTGTGCAGGTAACCATTTTCAAAAGAGTTGTTGAAAAATGCATTTTTCATTAAAAATCAGGTGTTTCGAGATCGTAGTATCGGTATCAAGATATTAATAACACCTCCCTCTCCACCTATCTTTACTGATCAAATCAAAAGTCCTTCAAAAGAAGGCATCGTGCTTACCCCATACAAAAATGGGAAAAAAGCACGTTAAAAGAAGAAGAAGAAAAAAAAACATTAATGTTTACTTAAAGCATTTTGCCCCGTAGGGACGTAGTGCCGTCAGTGCATCTTATGCGGTGCACTGTAGGCATTACTTAAGGTTCTTTGTAGCGTCCCTTCGGCCCCTGGCTGCAACCCCTTTCACTCCTTTTACTGTACCTCCGTTCATATTCTCTTTCTAAACATGTTACGTGACATTTTCCAAAAACTGAATAAACAGCAAACTCTGAATATCAACGACTTTCGATTCCGTATAAAATCGTTGTTTATGATGCTGTGGCCATATATTTATGCCCATGTCACAATTTTTGGAGGAAAATAACTTTTTTTTTTTTTAGAATATTTACAAAAATGTAAAGGTACGTCGCATTTCTTGCTACAATTCCCCAATTTTAGGATAAAATTGTGTTTTATCATATTTTTATGTTATGAAATCCGCAAATTGATGTTGTTTTACAATATTGTATGGTAATTATGAGAAAACCATTCGATCCAAATCTTCCCACCCTCCGCCAATTTTTTTGCCTTTTTGTAACAAATTTCTCAAAGTTTTCAAAAATATTGTTAGACATGGTTAATAGACACAATAAACAATAATAGACATGGAGTATGTTAATAATGATCCAAACAAACCTGAGAATAATTATTAACGACGAAGATAATAGTGGTTAGTGCTAAAAAATTAAAAAAAAAATTAAAATTGTCACAATTAACAAACATCAATAAATATGAAGTATGTAATAATAATCTAATAAACCTGAGAATAATTAATTAATGATGAAGCTAATGGTGATTATTGTAAAAAAAACAGAGCTCAAAAGATTTCCCAGAAATTAATATTGTCACACCCAGTTATAAACACCAACAAACGTGAAGTATATTGATAATTCTAATAAACTTATGGATAAAGAATAATGATAAAAATAATGGTTATTAATACACGGGAATAATCATTATGGGACGAAAAAAGCACGAGAGAAGATAGATAATGGCAAAAAAATAGTTGTACTCACCAAAACATGAGAAGTTCTTGTCTTGTTTACTATTTTTGTAGGGTAGCCAGTTGCATTAATCCATAGGCCGGCAGGGACAATCAAAGCGGAGAGCGAGGAGGCAGGAAATACTGGAAAGACAATGCCACAATTTGCGTCTGTACTGTACTACGCCGACCCGACAGAAAGACGAGGGCATGGCATGGTTTGCTCTAAGTCCACTACGACACAGACCAAGTCCTCGTCACAGAGTTTGCCTCAGTCTTCGTGGTACTGGAAACCACCGATATATTTTCACTCTTTGCCTTGGTCTTTAATTGTTGTTCCTATCTTAGACAACTCTTCGGTAGCAACTTGGACCCTCGTAGCGGCTAGTGCATGAAATAAGAAGAAGGTAGCCTGGTAGAGTGTCATTTCTTTGACATTGAGGATAACAGATGCTCCATTTCCACATCCTGCGTTTTTCGGCCTTAGATCGCGCCATCTTAATGGGTTCCCCAAGAGTATTTCTTTGGAGGTCTGGAGTCTGCAAACTGTAGTCACCCAATGACCAGGATGTCTTGAAGATCACATGAATCACCTTATCCCTTACCACATTAATCACTTTGGAAAAACTTTTGTTCTTGTAGTTGCCAAGGGAAGGGCCTTATTGTTGGAACAATTTCTTGGTATCTTTTCTTCACGAAACTTTACTGGGACAGGCCACAGTTCTTTAGCCTTTTAACAACATTAGCAGCCCATGCTTCTGGTCCACAAACCCTTCTTCTTCCCAATTCCGGTTGTACCCGGCGCTGAGTCTCGTTAGTATTAGGTTCTATGGGTTGGGAACAATTGATTCATAGTGCAACTGCGAGGTTTTTCTCCCGTTACACCTTCCAGACCTTTTACTGTCAATTCCATTTCAGCGCTGAATGACTTCATCGTAGGTCCCAGTGCTTTAAATTCTCTTCAATATCACTTCTTTCCTTTGTCCTCACCTGTTATGACACTACTTTGCTCAGTAACAACACAACTGGCACTGTCTGTTACCGGAAAAAGGATCATAATGATCAGTCACCATCATCACACAGAACACTTCTATTCTAGAATTACATTGTCTAACCTCATTATAGCGGTAATATTAACACTTGAAGATTAACAGACCGACGGTAAAAACGGTCAAGTTGTTTATTTACGGAGCAATCACCAGCGTTCAATGAGTACTGAATATCCCGAGCGTTAATTGGCTCTCACGTGACCTTAGCAAAAGCGCTGATTGGCTGGCCGACCGCTCGTCGTCTAAAATTGGTCTCTGTGATAGTTATCCCCATAAACGGCTATTCCAGAAACATGGTGTGAATCGTATAACATTACTCTCGATGACAAGAATTTCTCATAATGTGCCTGCAGAAACACGGCGAGCAGTTGCTCGCGTTAGGCCGAAAACGCTTTCCATGAAACCCAATTTTCGACCATAACGGAGGCGGGATGAAGCATTATTCTTTATGTCACATTAATCTCGAATGCATGAGACAGGGATACCTATTCTAACCTGAATTTCGTTGGAATTGGAATATGGGATTTAAGCCAAAGGCGAAGCACTGGGACCTATGAGGTCATTCAGCTCTGAAAGGGAAATTGAGAGCAAAAGGTTTGAATGGTGTAACAGGAGGAGAACCTCTCAGTTGCACTGAGACAATTGTTAGGAAAGGGTTGTTAGCAAGATGGAAGGCAGTGAATACGAACGGAGGTACGGTAAAAGGAATGAAAGAGGTTGCAGCTAGGGACCGAAGGGACGCTGCAAAGAACCTTAAGTAATGCCGACAGTGCACCATGCGTGAGGTGCACTGACGGCACTAACCCCCTACGGTTTTTTTTTGAATGGCACATAATATATTTCTCATATATGAATAAAGACACTTTACAGAAATCAGTAAAAATTTACTGGAAAGCTTATGCTAATAAGGGTTGGCATGGTGATGGCACAAGTAATGGTAGAATTTTCTTTCTTTTTACTGCTAACTTCATTTAGAATTATTTCATTCAGAATTACCTCTTCCGTGTTTCCACGCTTCCATCTGAAGCTCCTTTAAAAAGGCAGATAATTATAAAGTGTTCTTTTCTGAGAATCAAATAACTTTAAAATCTTTTTTCCATTACTTTCAGATTGTATCACACTATCAATAGCTTAATATTGATCTATTTGCAGCCTTGTGGGATATTTATAATGATTTTTGAGTGCCGAGGGTAAATTCTCGTATTTATATGTCATTTAAACTTCAAATGATTTCAACATTCCTACCCTGTTGTTATTAAACGTTCAACCTTTTCATTTTGATTTCACTAATCATTAGATGAAGTAATTATTATATATATAAAATGCCTAATTATAATTACCCTTAACTGAAAACTTCTTTTAATCCCACCAACTTTCCAAACCTTTTCAACAAAATTACGTAAAATAACTGTTCGTATCCAGTACATCTTTAGGGATCTAATTTATATGTAAAGTGGATCATTTTAATCCAACTACTTTGCTGCTAAGGGCATCAAAGGACTCCCTTCTCTTTGCGAAGTTTGGATCAAAGACTGCCTTCGTTAAGTCAAAGCTTCCAAATCAGTTTTGTCAAGGTTTAAATGTCTTCGGGAGTTTGGACTTGAGTAATTTTTTTGTCTCCAATTTGCCGAGCTAGATAGAGAACCCTTTGTAATGGAATAATATATGTATATGTATTATATATATATATATATATATATATATATATATATATATATATATATATATATATATATATATATATATATATATATATATATATATATATATATATATATATATATATAATGATCTATTTGCAGCCTTGTGGGATACTCATAACTATAGCATTTTTGAGTACAGAGGGTAAATTCCTGTATTTACATGTCATTTAAATTTCAAATGATTTCAACATTCCTACCCTGTTGTTACTAAACGTTTAACCTTTTCATTTTCACTAATCATTAAGATGAAGTAATTATTATATATATAAAATGCCTAATTATATATATATGTATATTATGTCTTCAGGAGTTTGGACTTGAGTAATTTTTTTGTCTCTTCACATACATATATGTATATATATACATATATTGCATCCCCATCTTCTAAAGGATTCCCTATCTTCTATTGCACACCCCACCTTCCATCTCATCACCCATCTTCCATTCCCTATCTTCCATTCACCTTCCTCATTTTTATTGCACCCCTCATCTTCTATCCCACTCACCATCTTCCCATCACCCGTCTTCCATCCCCCATCTTCCAATCACCTTACTCATCTTCTACTCTATCCCTAATCTTCCAATTACGCACCTTCCAGTCACATTCCCCCATCTTCTATTGCGTCCACCATCTTCTCATCGCCCATCTTCCATCCTTTGGGTTATGAACCTCGTGAATATCGGTGTGTCCTGCCTGCTGTGTTTATTATTAAAAATTAGACCCATTTAAATATATACATTTAAATATATTCCTTTATGCATTCATTCGCTTGGTTAATTACATATCTCAACGAGCTATAATGTATTTAGAATATATCATCATTCTCTGCTTCAAGTAAAAACATTTGTTCAAGGTAAAACGTTAAAAGAACCGAGTTGTGTTCCCGCCTTGGAGACGGTGCAGTTGGAATTGCCAACCTATTCGATTCTCAAAGAACGAATCCGCCGTCAATGTACCACTTTAAATATTATTTAACAAGATAAAAATAATAAATAATAAACTTTTGCTTCTTATACTTTAAATTGTCCTGATAATCGTTGTATATTTCTCCGTGATCAGACGAAATTCTTACTTTTTTGTTGGTACTGTTTACATTCCTTGCACCCGGCGCTGTCAGAATTGCCACTTGCCAGGTTTTAGACGAAGATAATCCACGCAAATGTACCACTATATTTATAATTTAACAAGCTAAACATAATAAACAATGAATATTAGTCTTTTATATTTTTAAAATGTCCTGATAATCTTTGTATGTTTCTCCATGGTAAGGTGAAATTCTTACTTTTTGTTGGTATTTTTTACATTCCTTGCACCCGGCGCTGTCAGAATTGCCAACTTGCCAGGTTTTAGACGAAGATAAATCCACGAAAATGTACCACTTTATTTATAATTTAGCAAGCTACACATAATATAAAATGACTATCAATCTTTTATACTTTTATGTGCCGACAGAATCGCTTCATATTTCTCAGTGACAACGCACGAATGCCTACTTTTTTGTTGCCAGTCCTGCATCTACGTGGCGCTAAGTTGGACGAAGGAATTTTTAGTGTGGGTGAAACTGATCTTCACTTGAGACTGTAAACTTCTTATCGACATTATATTAAGTTAAGATATTTACATGTAAGGGAATGTTTTTCTATTAAAACATAACTCTAGATATTCCAGCTGATTTGATTCTTTAGTTGATGAGAAAAATAGAATTATAACCAAAATCTGAGACCCTTACTCCCCCACGTATTAAAATGCCGTCGTCCTATCAATAGATGGCGCCAGCTCCTCTATTTTGAGCAAAAATACATCGAATTTCTTCTCTGGAAAAAGGACTGGAAGTGGCCACGTGGTCGCCCTAACCAATATGATAATCTAATGATAAAATTGAATTATAATATTTATTTCTGTGTATTTTGAAACAGTTTTATGAACTAGAGATAATAGATGTTATCTGAAATGTATTTGTCCATTCAACAATAGATGACTGAATACGTGATTGACATGATATACCTGAATTTAATTGTTAAACTTATCAGGCCATTTTCTAATATGCAACGATGATGATTCTGTTCATAACTGGTTGCTCCTATAATTATCATGGTGGTGTAACCTAGTATGTCATACATTTGCTCTGTCTTCTGCAATTATAAGAAAATTCGTCAATTATTGCAAACCTATTCAAACACTGCATTTGCTTCCTACACAATTTTGCAAACGTTAAGGAAATGATACTGATTCAGAATTTCAAGTATGTATAAGAAAAATATGGTAATGTTTTTCGTTTTAGGCAAATATAGATACAACCCCTGTCAGGCGTCAGACCTGAGTATTTATAAGAAATTCCGTTCACAGTATACTGTCTGATTTTCATAACAAGACAATATTTGTCCCTTGATATTTTGCTAATATAAAGACAACATTGTCATTTGGAATCAGTTACATTTTGTACTGGAGAGAGAGAGAGAGAGAGAGAGAGAGAGAGAGAGAGAGAGAGAGAGAGAGAGAGAGAGAGAGAGAGAGTGCATACAGCAGGGAGCATACGCAAGGGAGCATACCAAATTCTTTGTATCTTATGAATGATGAAAATATCTCCATTACGTCTTAAGGTACCTGAGGTTTACAAGGTAAAGTACTAAATTTATATTATTATTATTATTATTATTATTATTATTATTATTATTATTATTATTATTATCATTATTATTATTATTATTATTATTATTATTGATCTTTATAAAGTAAAATACTAAATTAATGCATTAAAACTACTGAGGCTAGAGGGCTGCAATTTGGTAGGTTTGATGATTGGAGGGTGGATGATCAACATACCAATTTGCAGCCCTCTAGCCTATGTAATTTGTAAGATCTGAGGGCGGACAGAAAAAGTGCGGACGGACAGACAAAGCCACCTCAACAGTTTTCTTTTACAGAAAACTAAAAATTATGGAACTTTATAGAACTTCCTAACTCATTATAATGAAGCAAGCGGGCCTAAGCCCCAGGCTAAATTGACAAAACCTTTCATGGGCTTAGTGTTCATAAGTCCTTTTACTGAATAAAGTCTCAGAACTATAGTTATTTTTACCTTTTACCCGCCCCTGTGATTGGATTCAACGGTGTGACAACTGAAACATTTTACACAGAAGTATAACATGGTAAGCCTATTAAAATGTGACGAAATATACATATATATGTAACGTATTCACTCATGCCAATTGGTTGCATCAGTGAGAGTATTACCGTGTATGGAATTGGGCTTTTAATTGAAGAGAGAGAGAGAGAGAGAGAGAGAGAGAGAGAGAGAGAGAGAGAGAGAGAGAGAGAGAGAGAGCGAGAGAGAGAGAGGGTGAAGGCTTATTACTGTAGAAATGTTTTTCCAGTACAGTAAACGAGAGAGAGAGAGAGAGAGAGAGAGAGAGAGAGAGAGAGAGAGAGAGAGAGAGAGAGAGAGAGAGAGAGAGAGAAGAATATTTACTGTAAAAATGTATTTTCCTGTACAGTAAACGAGAGAGAGAGAGAGAGAGAGAGAGAGAGAGAGAGAGAGAGAGAGAGAGAGAGAGAGAGAGAGAGAGAGAGAGAGGTGAAGGATATGTACTGTAAAAATGTTTTTCCCAGCACAGTAAACGAGAGAGAGAGAGAGAGAGAGAGAGAGAGAGAGAGAGAGAGAGAGAGAGAGAGAGAGAGAGAGAGAGCGGGGAGTCTATCCCATTTTTATTTCGAAGTAAAAATGTTGTACTCTGATACTACAAACGTATTTCATATTTTTTTTCTGTACCGTAAACCCCTCTATTGTGACCCAATTCAAACCCGTTTGACCCAATATTTCTTGCTGAATTCGATTTTAACTAACGGGGCGAGCGATTGATGACAGTCAACGGTAAAACGGAGGTATGGAAATTTTTGTCATGGTTCTCGAAGAGCATGGTGATGATCGTCCTCTCATAAAAGAGTAATGTTTCTCTTATTGAGATCTCGTATTTGAAATGGAACATTTATATATATTTATGTTCTGGGTTTTATCTCAGAGTTTCTCAATTGTTTCTTATCATCTCGTTATCCATTATTCCGGCTCTAATTCCTTTTATAAACAATTTCGACATTTATTTAGTTAATACCTTCATACATTACGTAGTTTCTTTTGTGAATAAGTCTCATTAATTATGACATTATTTGTGCCCACTTTTTGGAAAAACTATACTATTTTCTTTCTTGCACTTTCGGTTTGGAAAGTAATTCTTGCAGATAAGGTATAAAATATTCAATGTATTTTGTAATACTGGATTCGACAAGTCTGGCAAAAAAATCCTAATTGATAATACGTTGCAAAATTATCTCGCAGAAAGATAGCGAAACAATCTGTAACTTATTTTCGATATATATATATATATATATATATATATATATATATATATATATATATATATATTTATTTATATTTATATATATGTACATATATATTTGCATATATTATAAATAATATATATGTATATATTTATATATACAGTACATACACACTTCGGAAATAAGTTATAGATTGTTTCTCGCTATGTTTCTACAAGATAATTTGCAACGTATTAAGATTTTCTTGACAGACTTGTAGAATTAATTATATATAATATATATATATATATATATATATATATATATATAAATATATATATATATATATATATATATATATATATATATATATATATATATATATATATATATATATATATATATATATATATATATGTGTGTGTGTGTGTGTGTGTGTGTGTGTGTGTGTGTCTGTACGATAAGTTAGTGTACACGCACATCCCTGACTATTGGTTGACGTACGTCTCAAACTCGTGACAAAAAAAAGAAAAATAAATAAATAAAACTTTCACGACTGCTCTTGCTTCTTCCTTTACCCACGAATGCAGTGAGTGAGCGAGAGCGCCCATGAAACCGAAGCCTTTGTTAAGAAAGATTCCTAATCTAGATTATCCTGGAGTAATCCCCCAGAGATCCATTTCCAGTGAATAGACTTCCATGGGGGATTAATATTTTTTTTTTTTTATCTTTTCTTGGCAGTTGGGAAATGAATCGAAACCAGAAGATGTTATCGGGAGGAGATTATTCCGTCCGAATGGAACGGCGTGAGACCTCCTGCGTGGCCACTGTGCTTGGGAACATTCAATCCATTCATGGAACCCACGGGAAAATGTACCTGAACTGGAAATGAATAATGAAATTAAGTCGTTGGGAAAACCAGCGAGTGTGTTTCGTCCTTTCTATCTTCTTCTTCTTATTCTTCTTCGTCTTCTTTTACTCAGGTTTTCTTATCTCTATTCCTCGTCAGGGTCTGTCTACGTTACATTCAGTGCATGCAAGACCTTGAATAAGGAAATCACCTCAAGAACGCCTTGTTTTTTGTGAAAACAAGAATTGGGATAAGATTGTTTTGAAAGCAGGATTATTATTATTATTATTATTATTATCATTATTATTATTATTATTATTATTATTATTATTATTATTATTATTATTATTATTATTAATGGAGAAAGAAATCCACAGTTATGTATAGGTACAAATATATTTAAAAATAAACATATATTTATTTTTAGGTGTATTTGTACCCCTACATAAATGTGGATTTATTTCTCCATATAAAGACTCATGCTACTATGAGTATTTTTAATAATAATAATAATGTACACACACACAATAATAATAATAATAATAATAATATATTATAATAATAATAATAATAATAATAATTATTATTATTGTTATTGTTATTATTATTATTATTATTATTATTATTATTATTATTATTATTATTATTGAAAATAATGGCTGCACCATAAGAGTTAAATTCTGAATAAAGTTTTCTGTTTTTGTGACATTAATTATTGTTTCATATTCATTTCAATCAAGAAAAGTTATGGGCCACTCAGGGCCATTTTCATTACACTAATTTTTACAGGTGTCTATATAACACAGGAAGTATCCTTAAGCGGATTAAGAATTTCAAAAATAATAATGGTCCAGGAGATCAGAAAAAAAAATGAAATATCAAACAACATGATAAATATTTTGTCAAGTTATAGGGCAAAATGTCAGTAATAGTATAGGAGGACGTAGATAAAGAAATTGTAACCTCCAGGGAAACTTTCTTTTACAAAATAATAATTGAAAAAAAATTATGAAAATAAGATAGCCAAGAAATATTCGCCAGAAAATAAAAGAGACTGAAATAAATAATTCGAAAGAATATGAGGCTTAAAATTTCCCTAGATTAATATTGAAATAAATAAAGTTCCCGAGCAATCTCCGCGTTCAAATGTTCTCTTATTTTACTTCGAGGGAAGGGCGCTCTCGGTAGAGCCGTCAAATTAAAAGCTTTTTGCAGATGATGTGCCTCAGGGGTCTTTGAGACTCGGGTAAGAAGAAGAAGAAGAAGAAGAAGAAGAAGAAGAAGAAGAAGAAGAAGAAGAAGAAGAAGAAGGCAGGGCTATGTAGATGAGAGAAAGATGCCTTGCCCTAACACCTGTGAAATTCTTAAAGATGCGTTATCTACCTGAGAATCTCAGAATCTCTCTCTCTCTCTCTCTCTCTCTCTCTCTCTCTCTCTCTCTCTCTCTCTCTCTCTCTCTCTCTCTATCTCTATATATATATATATATATATATATATATATATATATATATACTATATATATATCTAACTATTTATCTATCTACCTATATATATACATATATATATATATATGTATATATATATATATATATATATATATATATATATATTTATACATATATATATATTTGTCTCTGTCGATCAATCCAGCTATCGTATATGTCTATATTGAACAATATTTTATGCCAAGAACATTAAACATAGTTTTAGGAATTTGACAACTTAATTCAGGTATAAAAGTATATCTTTATTTTATTTACTTTTGAAAATTATATCCATTTTGAAAAGAAGACAAATTCTAACTCTAATAAACAGTCCAAAGCAACTTGAGAAACGAATTTTCTTCTTTAGCACACCCGTTTCAGAACAACATTTGATCGAAAGCTTCTGACGTAACGTCCTGTTTCTCTTTACAGATCGTATTGCTAACACGTTACGAGATAAATTCCAACTCTTTCTCTAACTAATCCATCAATGGGAATTTCAGCACTGCGTTCGTAATTCTATATCGTTGGTATTTCAGCACAAGATAGATTCATGCAAATCCGAGAGCAGTCATTTATTCCCAGAAACAGAACCGGCATAGAATTATCCGATATTCGTCGACGAAATAAACGGTGGAACCGAAACCCTTTGGGAAATGTCAGAAAAATATCGCTCGAATTAATGACCAAAAGGGAAAGGCAGAATTAAGTCTAGCCGTCGCCCTTTATACTCTACGGTCTTGTTTATTTAATTTAATAATCGTCTAAACAACGCAGGAGCTTTTAAAATACGACTCATGTATCCGTCATAACTGATTCTGAAATCCATAATTTTCCAGTTTTACCCTCCATTCAACCCTTTGCTTATTACATTATCCGCGTAACGAAATGGAAGCGAAATGATGGGAAATGAAAGTGAAATTGGGAAGTCAGTTCGGAAGGTAAAAGGTGGAATTCAGAGGCTTCATCTCAATATTCGAATTTCGTGACTTGCTGTTATATATAATTCGACCTCCCCAAGTAAATGATTTAAGCATCGGTTTATATTTCGACCCCTTTTTGTGTCTACTTCGTCGTGGAATTATTCATGGGAATGCAGTACACCACCTGAAAAACCGACTGTGGTCTGAAGCGTTTGTTATCATTAATCTTATATGAAAACGTTTCAGATTAGTCACTTAAACTAAAACGGTTAGAGTAATTATGGGTATAATTATGACACTTTCTCTGTGAATGCACTACACCACCTGAAAAAGCGACTGTGGTCTAAAACGATTATATTATTAATCTTATATGAAAACGTTTCAGATTATTCACTTAAACTAAAACGGTTAGATTAATTATGGGTGTAATAATGAGGTCATGTACTGACAGAAGATTCTGAATACCTTTTATAATCTTTGGCACCTTCTCTGTGAATGCAGTGCACCACCTGGAAAAACGACTGTGGTCTAAAAAGTTTATATTATTAATCTTATATGAAAACGTTTCAGATTAATTACTTAAACTAGAACGTTTCAGATTAAATATGGGTGTAATAATGAGGTTAGGTACCGAAGAATGATTTTAAATATCTAGTTTCATATTCCCAGACTTATTCTTCCAACGGTTGCTTCGTGATAATGAAATTTTGCAGTATGTAAAGTTGTCATACTGATATATTCATACTGATCATACCTCAAACGTTTTCACCTAACGTAAATGATGCAAAATGAATACATAATCTCGTGCATAAACCTGAAAAACAAATGAATTAATTTTACGCTTTTTCTAAACATAACATCCATTGGATTCTTATTAAGAAAATGTATCTTTTATAAGTAAGTAAATTTATTCATATTAATCAAACCAAAATTGCCTTCATGCAAAGTAAAGGATGCATAATGGCGATATAATTTTATATTTGAATCTGAAAAACCCAATTAGGTAATAATTTTACTCTTTTCCCAGGAATAACTTCCATTCGATTCCTATTAAGAACATTTTATTTTTCTAAAAGCAAGAGCAGATGAAAGCTATTGCGAAAATAGATCTCAGAACAAAATCCTTTGTCAAGAAAACCGAAAAGTGGGTCCATGACTAGCAAGAGTAAAATGAACCCAAATAGGGTTCGAGCGAGACTGGAACAACATTACAAGTCCTGGGAATCTAATTAGCGTTCTGATGGTCATTTAGGGAAGTGCATGAACTTAGAACGCTTTAAAGAGATGTACTCTGATGGCAATTCTCTCGCATGCTTTACGTGTCGTTTCATTTTTGCATTTGAGCATAGATTGGTGTAGTTTATGTAGAAAATCTACAGATGAATATTGAAGTCTTTCGTACGTACAGTGCAATTTTAATTCATATAGTTTTTTTTCTGAGTTATTCTGTGTGTTTATTTTAATATTAATAGAACAACTGTCATCTATACAAGTATGCAGAATGAAGGTGCCTTAGTTTAAGCTACGGAAAGATGAGTATGTCCCCTCTCTCTCTCTCTCTCTCTCTCTCTCTCTCTCTCTCTCTCTCTCTCTCTCTCTCTCCCTTATCCAGGTATCTAGAAAGCATCTCTCTCCCTGTTTTGGGACGGCACGTAACGTCCCAAGGCGGAGACTTTTTGTCACGCCAGACTTTAATATTACTGTCATTTTTAATTTTTTTGATCATATGCGTACACTAGCACTATAGGTAAACGAATGAAAAAAAAACTGTAATTGAATAGAGAAGACTCTATGATAAAAGAAATAAGATTTCAAATAAGAGAATAAGACAGAGTTCGAGTATAGATGGAGTTTTGCTTTTACTGGCTGAGAGAGTTTGGATTATTGAAAAATTCCAGAGATCTGTGAGAAAGGGAACAGAGATAATGGAATGTTCGCCGAAAGCAATTCCCAAAGAATAATGGAGGCCATTCCAGAGTTGAATAAGCTCTGAAAAAACGACCGAAATGTGAAAATGACAGTTAACAGTTCACTATATCTGAAAACGGTGAGGTAGAGTTGTACAGTAGAGTTGAATGATGAGAGGAGAAGCTGAGCCTTAGATTTAACAATATACGTTTTGCCGGAAAACGATATAAATCACAAATAATGAATATTAATGATTAATTATAACAAAACATTCATAATGAATATAAAAAAAAATATCTTAGACCAAAATTAATTTTTATCACAATAAAATCTCTCTCTCTCTCTCTCTCTCTCTCTCTCTCTCTCTCTCTCAACACCCCCTTGGACCCTATCTCTCTAAATAGACAATAGGGAAAGGAAAAAAATATGTTTGGATGGCATTTACCCATAGGCCACATCATTTCACTGGCGAGGAAATAATTTTATTTTTTCTAGAACAGTTCAACAAAAAATACCTGCTTTAAGGAAATCCATCAAAATAACCAAGTATATATGAAACAATGTGGATGACTTTAACAACAACTACAAAAGCAGAAACAACAGTGACAGTGATGATGATAATGATTATGATGATGATAATGATTATGATGATGAAAATCCCTTAATGTTGAGAGAACAATAATGTCATATGTCATTGATTGTAACTGCAACAAAAAAGGCAGCAATAATAATGACAATGATGATGATAATGATTACGATTATGATAATCCCTTAATGTTGCAAGAACAATCATGTCATATGTCATAGATTGTAATTACAACAACAAAAGCAGCAGAAACAATGACAATGACGATGATAAAGATTATGATGATGATAATCCCTTACTGTTGCATGAACAATACTGTCACAAGTCATTACCAAAAGTTCCCTTTAATTTCCTCTAAAAAACTAAACGAACTTCAATGACCTCCAACATAAAATTCTGGACACACTCAAAGATTAGCACAAAAATACAACAAGTAAAAAAATGCGCCGAATTTTCTTCGGCGCAATCTAGATTTCTGTACAGCTGCTACAGCGTATAATCAAGACCACCGAAAATAGATCTATCTTTCGGTGGTCTCGGTATAATGCTGGATGAGCCGCGGCCCATAAAACTTTAACCACGGCCCGGTGGTGGGAAATCCTATATCGTTGCCAGAAGCACGATTATGGCTAACTTTAACCTTATATAGAATAAAAACTACGGAGACTAGAGGCTGCAATTTGGTATGCTTGATGATTGGAGGGTGAATGATCAGCATACCAATTTGCAGCCCTCTAGCCTCAGTGGTTTTTAAGACCTGAGGGCGGACGGAAAAAATGCGGACAGGAAAAGTGCCGACAGAATAAAGTGCGGGCGGACAGGCAAAACCGGCACAATAGTTTTCTTTTACAGAAAACTGAAAGTCTGAAAATAGATGAATGACGAGAGAAGACCGGAACCAGAACTACACAAAACTACGATCAATTTTTCTCCCCCTCCCCGCGAGATGAAAGACCTTTTGTGGCCGAAAGGATTAGCCTATCTGATTCCCTTTTCAATTTACCCAGAGAGGCAGAGCAGGCGATTTGCTTCCCGGGTTCCTATCTATGCCTAAAAGCCTCTCTCTCTCTCTCTCTCTCTCTCTCTCTCTCTCTCTCTCTCTCTCTCTGTTTGACTGACACCAACAGCTGTGCCTAAAATGGAACTTGTAATAAGATTGTTAGGCCCAGATGCTCCATCAGTTGTTGCGCCGAGACGTCAATTGATGTATGGTGGGAGCATAACTCGATGAATTCTTCACGCTCAAAACGAATCTAGGAACTGTCTAGAGCAACTATTCTTTTCATGTTCCCCTTCTGATGGTTTTTTTTTCTCATCTTGTTAATAAATTTAGAAACCTCCGAAACGATTCATCTCTTTTGATGTTTCTGTCCCAGTATTCTCTTCGTCTTTTTAATACATTCAGAAACTGTTTGGGACGATTAGTTTCTTTTTTCATGATTCTATTCTGATTTATTTTATTTCCTACCCCACCCTACCTCCCTCGTGGTTATGATTCATCATTATTTCTTAACTTCCTGGAATGGAAATAAGATCAGAGGAATTGAGAGGCGAAATAGAGAATAATTAGGAATAATTAACTGCGGAGAGGGACTAAAAGAAGGAAGGGGAGAGAAGCAAGAATAATCATCAAACAGTCGGAGGGAAGAAGGATGGAGAGAATGACGAGGAAAAAAAGGAAGAAAAGGTAATGGTAATTGCAAAAGGGGAAAGGGAAAAGGAAGGGAGGGAGTGGGGAGGGGAGGTGGGGAACTGGTGGGGAACCCCCAAGCAGCAGGTAGATTGATTAATTTCCTATTTTTCGTTAGCCAGGTGGGAAAGGTGATACAGTACTGGCCTTCTAGTTTGTTTATTTGTTTGTTTATTGGCCAGAAGCATTGGTACTACAACTTTCCATTTTGAGATACTTTCCGTTCCTTCTAAAAAAAAAAATGCGAGAGGATCTCATGGGCTTAAAAGTCAACCAAACCTGAAGAGAGAGAGAGAGAGAGAGAGAGAGAGAGAGAGAGAGAGAGAGAGAGAGAGAGAAAGAGAGAGAGAGAGAGAGAGAGAGAGAGAGAGGAAATGAGAATTTTTTTTATGACATGCTTATTAGAAACCAAAACATCTTTGATGAAAAATTTCTAGCGTTTATAAAATAATTATTTTCTCCTACTGATATTAATCAGCTCCTCTCTTGAAATCTTAAAAACACTCCTTCATTGACAGTGATGGGAGACTTACCAAAAGAACTCTGAAGCTTTTTAAATCGAATTTTTAAAAATTTTTTCCAAGCTCACATTTGTCTTTTTAGGCAAATGTATGTAAGCCAAAAAGATTTAGGACGTATGAATAAAAATTACGCTTGTGCAACCATTTCCTCTTTTGTTAGTCTCTCTCTCTCGCCCTCCCTTACTAACCCCCCCACCCCTCTCTCTCTAATTTATGCAAAGTTGGAAGCAATACAAAGGCAACATAATTTCTCCTCCATTTAGACACGTCCGGTAGCCTTCTGGGTAAAGACAAAGTATTTTTACAGAAGTAGCGTTGACTTTCCCTTCCTAAAACAATATTTTCTTTCTTTTTATTTCATAATTGCCAAGTCCTTTCTTATTTATTCATTCGTCTCTCTCTTTCGCTAGTAAAGCATTTTTTTGGCACTTTACAGACACTGCGGTACAACATTTTAGAATCTAATTCCGTTTAATATTCGTGTACAAGTTGTTTTTCTTTTATTTTGTACTGGATAAAATGAACCTGTTATTTCCAACTCTTCCTTTTTTCTATTTCAGAATTTCACGTTATATGACGCACTTTGTAATGTGGTTTTAAATAACAACAAGGTTTAGGATTTTGATTATTCAGTTTTCATTTGTTTATTGCCAACTTATTTTTTTCTAATCTTTGGATGACGTCATCGGTGCTTGGCCAAAAAATCTAAGCAAAAGGCAAACCCAAACAGAAAATGCTTTACCTCCCTTCGCCATAAATTACCCAATTTTCTATTTGTCATTGGTTTTATTCAATGGACTCTTTTTATTCATTTATTTTTACACACTTTATTTTTTTCTTTACCGAGATATTTCCTAAACATCATCATCAGCATCATTATTATCATCATCATCATTATCTTCACCACCATTATCTTTCAGTGACAAAAAAAAAAAATGATTAAAAACATACAGAACCAAATGATGTTGGGACTCCGAATTGGACTTATTCATTTCATACTACACTGTTTTATTTTTTTCTATTTATTTATTTTTCTTTATTTTACCATCATCTTCATCATTATTATCATATTTATTTATTTTAGTGACTTTAAAAATAATTAAAAATTTACAGGTTTATTTTACAAATTTATTTTTTATTAATTTCAATTTATTTTTAATTAATTTTTCCTTAATGAACAGATCCCTTAAATATCATCATTATCATCAATATAAGCATCATCGTCTTTCAGTGACTTTCAAAAAAAAAGATAATGAAAAAAATTAAAGAAGGAAATGATTTCGTCACATCTGATCAGGTCAGACACCGGATAATTTCCATTGCGTTCCCGAATCTGCCCCTAATGGATTTTCCATTACCAAATGGAGTCCTCCTCGTCCCTTTGTGGGCACTGCAGAATGCCGCCGCTGCCATGGTAGTGCAGCTGTTTGGTTGCAACTGTTTGGTTGCAACTGTTTGGTTTTGATTTCAACTGTTATTTATTTTTGTGTCACGATTGCAATTGCTCTGCACATTTTGGTATTGAATATAGTCGAACAGGAAGCGGTTTTTACCTATTGGTAAAACTATAGGTATTGATTGATATTAGGACATAACTATCGTTAACTAACTGTAACTATAATGCAGTTCTTGAGACTGTTTCCCACAGCAGTTAGTTGTTTAATTTACTGCAACTTTATGAAATTTTTTCCTCACCGATAAACTACCAGATATTATTTTTATTTGTTTTTATTTACCAATTTTAAATACCAAGTCTTTTATATTATTTTTTTATTTATTTATTTATTTTTAAGTCTAGAATTTTTATTTATTCAGAATACAAAATTTTTATTTATACCAAGCCTAGAATACCAAGCCCAGAATACCAAGTCCAGAATATCAAAACTAGAATACCAAATCTAGAAAACCAAGTCCAGAATATCAAGTCTAAAATACTAAATCTGGAATACCAAATCTAGAATACCAAGTCTAAAATACCAGATTAATAATGCCAAATCTAGAATACCAAGTCTAAAATACCAAATCTAGGAATATTTATTTTGAATATTTAGTTAGGTACCAAAATCTAGAATATCAAGCCCAGAATACCAAGTTGTTCAAATGATTTATTTTTAAATATTTATTACCAAGTTTAGTTATTTTATTTTTAGATTACCAAATTTTGAATACCAAGTTTAGAATATCAAATTTATTTGCAATCTAGAATACCAAGTTTTGTTACCAAATTTACATTACCAAGTTTAGGAATTTCATATTTAGAATGCCATTTCCAGAATACCAAATCTAGAATAGCAAGTCTAGAATACCAAATCTATAATTTATTTTTTTATTTACTTATTTTTTTATTTAGGATGACAAATCTTGAATACTTTATAGAATACCAAATCTAGAATACCAACTGGCGCTTTTATCAATTCCAGTTTATATTATGTCAAATTTTTCACTGTTAATGTATTTCTTCATGCATCCATGACTGCAAAAAAAGTAAATAAATAAAATTTTTTTTGATTTAAACTGAAGATTTTCTTTCTTTAACATCTGATAAGAAAAGATACCGGAGCGATTCCAATTTATTTTTTTTATTTGCAAATTTATTATTTATTTTATGCAAATTGCATTTATTTAATTTTAGCATTTATTGAAATTTATTTATTTTTATTCCGGTTTTATATTTAAAACTGCGGTTACATTTATTTTTTATCGCTCCAACCATTTATTTAGTGTTGGGTTGATTTTTACCAACTTTATTTACTTTATTTTTATTAATTTTTATTTATTTTATTTTTGCAGGCATTTATTTTATTTATTTAGAGTTATGGTTATTTTTTAGGTATATATTTTGATTTATTGACTTATTCTTTATTTAAATGTTCGATAATTAATTATTTTTATTTATTTACAGACGTCCTGACTCATTTATTCATTGCTTGTTTGATTTTTATTTTTATTTATTTATTTTATTTCGACGATTATTTATTTATTTTTATTATTTATTTTTATTTATGTATTTTTCTTATTTATTTATTTTGTTTATAAGTACCTTTAGGCATTTATTTCAGTTTTAATTATTTCTACCACTTTTAACAGAAACCGTGATGTTTCTACACAAATCAAAACTATACGTTTTTAAAGAAACAAAGATTCTATTGTTTCTCTTTCTCTTTGTCACATTCTGCTCTTACCTTATTTTTTGTTAAATCTGACCTTATTTTTAGGGTTATTTATTTTATATTTAGACATGGGTTGTTTATCTTATTTTACCTGAACAGCTTTTTTATCATTTTATTTAGTTTTAGGTCTCTGGAAAAGAAATCATCAATTTGTTTTTAATTATTTAACAGCACTTATTTCGGATGATTTTTTTCATTTTTGTTTATTGAAACGACATTTCTGGACTGAGACTGTTCTTATTTTCATTTGATTTATTTAAGATTTTTTACTCTCTTTATCTTCTATCTATTTATCTATTTATCTGGCTATTTATTTATCTATTTATTCATTTTTATTAAATTTTTATTTTGGTTTAGTCTATATATTTATTTTTATTTAATTCTTTATTTGTTTTCTCTTCTTTATTTTTTTATTAATTTATTTTTTATTTTTTATATATTTTTATTTATTTATTTTTATTTATTTATTTCTTTTATATACATTTATTTATTTATTTATTTTTTATTATATTTATATTATTTATTTATTTTTATTTATATATTTATTTTTATATGTTTATTTTTATTTTTTTTACTTATTTTTATTTATTTATTTATATTTATTTATTTATTCTTATTTATTTATTTTTCTATATATTTTGTGTGTGTTTTTATTTTTATATATATATTTTTGTTATATATATATTTTATATATTTATTTGTTTTTCCCTTTGAAAAACTTAAGATTATTTTATTTATTTATTTTTATTTTAGAGAGATTTAGAGAGAGAGGAGAGAGAGAGAGAGAGAGAGAGAGATTTTATTTATTTATTTAGTTTCCTGATCCATTTTTATACATTTATTTATTTTTTATTTATTTTTAGTTTGTGTGTGAATTTATTTATCATTAAAGATTACGTGTCTTGTTATGAGAAGATCATTCATTTAAAAATTTGATTTAATATCTTTTTATTTTTGCATAGTTATTTTGTTTTATTTCTTTGTAGTGAATGAAGACGATGAAATAACTGTCAAATGGATAGATAAATGCTGATATTATTATTATTATTATTATTATTATTATTATTATTATTATTATTATTATTATTTTTTATCTGTTTGTTGCATAACATTATATTGTGATCAGTTTAATTTTGTTGCAATTTTTACAAAAAGTAGTACATGAGAGACTGTATATTTTTTGTTTTATCTTTTGTATTTTAAAAATACAATTTTTTATGTAATTTTGTTTTTATTTACTTTTTATTTATTTATTTTTATTTATTTATTTATTTTTATTTATTTTTATCTTAAATTCAATTTCAAAGAATATGGCGGTGTTCACTTGAAAAGTAACGGAAGGTATACATTTTTATTTAGAATTTTCAGTTATTTAGAATAAAAAAATAAATAGAGAAATCAGTAATTAAATAGATAGAAATGTAAGTAAACGATTAAAATACAAGGAGAATTGTTTTATTTTATTTAGTGTATATTTATTTTGCCAGAATTTTATTGGGGTTTTATTTTTATTTATTTTTTAGGTAATTGTAATTAAACGTGAGACTCGAATAATTCTTTTATTTATTTATTAACACCAATTTTAACGGTTTCTTAGTCGATATAAATAAAAATTCTCCGTTTCTCCATTAATATTCAACAAGACGTGATTGTTATTCCCTAAAACGAATTTACTCCTTACCTATTTCTTTTTTTCCTTAAACATCTGGAAATTTTATTTTTTCCTATTTTTAGGAAATGATTTATTTATTTTTATTTATTTTGAAACAATTTATTTTTCCTTCCTGTTAATTTATTTTCAAGAGATATGAGTTTAATAATTTGGTATTTTATAACCTTTCTATGGGGATTTCTTTCGGGGGGGAGGGGATTTAGGTTCTTTTGTTTTTGACATTTCTGAAGAGACTTGATTTTTCTCTGTTTCCGTACAGAGGAGAGAGAGAGAGAGAGAGAGACAAAGAGAGAGAGAGAGAGAGAGCCGGCATCATTCTTCATCTTAACCTGGAAAACTATACGTCTGAGGACATAATATTGTTTAGTTTTATAAGTACAAATCATTTCATTTTTATTAAAATCACCTTATAAATAACTGGTTAAAAATTGAGCAGAAGAAAAGAAACATAAAATATATCGTTCGACAAATTACTCTTCTTTGAAGCATTTAACTGCTTTAAATGAAATGTTTTATTATAACGCTAATTAATCAGACAAAAAGGTAAGAGTTAAATATGCAACTTGTATCGGAAATCAAATAGATGTTATATTTATTGCTTAATCACAATTGACGATGTATATATAGGGAATACGGACATATATATATGGTATGTATACATGTAAAGAATAATCGTCTTAAATCTATAATATATACAACAAGAGAGAGAGAGAGAGAGAGAGAGAGAGAGAGACAGAGAGAGTTCAGAGTTCTGAAGAAACAAATTCAGCAATTAAGAGATTCTTACATCACTGACTCAAGTCCTCTGGGAGAGTCTCAAGAGAAAAAGAGAGAGAGAGAGAGAGAGAGAATCGGAGGGGGTGGGGTCCCATTTGTACCCAACAAACAATTAATTCATTATTAACGCACGAATGAGTACTTCTCAATGACATCACCGGTCAAGTCCGGACAAAGGGAGCCTTTAGCTTGGATTTTCCACAAACTGACTTTCCTCCCGGATAATAGAGAGTTCCTTTTTTGTAACTTGTTTCAGCTTCTAAAGGTAGGAAAACGTTGTTTTCCGGCCCGTGTCTTGTCTTGAATGGCCTTTTGCGACTTCCTGTGAGATTAAGAGAGAGAGAGAGAGAGAGAGACTGCGTAGAGAGAGAGAAGGTGATGAAAATGAGGTGGTGGTCAAGGTCAGCCTTCTCGAGCTTACAGGCTGGTTTTCTGTACCTGATGGACCCCGCAATTTGTTTGTGCAAATTTTGTGTATAATTTAAGAAAATGATATTATTATTAAAATTGGAGTTCGAATCAGAAAGATTAATCTGGTTATTTAACTTCTGGTACTGCAGGAACGCTGAAAGGCCTTAATACACTTTTTATATATATAGTCTATCTCCAGCGATCCGATATATATATCGCAAATATTTATATATAATATATCCTATAGTATAGCAATACAGAAAATATGTATATTTCTCAAAGTTTTATTTATTTGTTTATAACGTATTAAAACACTTTCAAACAAATAAATAAATAGGTGATATATTAATATATCCATATATATATATATTTTCCGTGAGTCATATATCGATATATCATATCAAATATTATCGTCTATTATATATATATATATATACTATATATATAGACTACTAGTGCAAGGTCACACATTCTCAATGTGAAAAATTCCAGTTGTGTAGATCTGAATTTTCACATTCAACTCATTCAAATTGGAAATAAACTCTAAAGAACTATTCATAAAAATTCTTTCAATTTTTCAAAAAAATAATGATCCTATTAATACACTGAACAAAAGTGCAATTATAATCATATACATATATATACATATAATAGATACATATATACTCCGGTTAGCAAATATTTCGCAATATATAATTATATATATATATATATATATATATTATATACATAATGAGCTCCTATGTGAGTGGACAAGAAATTTAGTATAATAACAAAATGAATTTTTTATCTTAAACAAAGACCAAACCTACATACTATGATGAAGTGTGTCCTGTACGCTGTTCTCATCCTAATAATTTTCTTACATAGAATTTACAATTTATAGATTCAGACTCGTCCGGACCTATTAAAAATCTGAAATAGTGAAAATCCTAAACGAGAATTTAACCCTTTTCTGTAACTTAAGATAAAAAGTAGCGGGTACAGAAAACCATCATTAACATAATTAGACTTCTCTCCTCCAGGAGCCACGAAATTGCCATTCTTGCCACGAAAGACCCAATTCCATTTATTCCCAAAATCATAGTGGAAACTGAAGGGACCATTAAGAAAGGAATGAATTAGGATCGCCAAGTGCAGAACAGAGAGAGAGAGAGAGAGAGAGAGGGAGAGAGAGATATAAAAAAACAAAGACTCAAATTCAGAGAGTCTACAGGAGAGAGAGAGATAAGTGAAAGGAATGAACTGGGATTCTGGCACAGTTTTAAGAGAGAGAGAGAGAGAGAGAGAGAGAGACTAAGAGGAGAGAGAGAGAGAGATCAGAGAATAAAAAGGAATGAATTAAGATTCTAGAACAGTTTTAAAGAGAGGAGAGAGAGAGAGAGAGAGAGAGAGAGAGAGAGAAAGTCCTCCTGAACTACAACAAACTTCTAGAGTGGCACAGTTTTTAGAGAGAGAGAGAGAGAGTTAAGAAAGGATGAAATTCTAGATGACCCGTAAGGAGAGAGAGAGAGAGATAACAGACAAGAGAGAGAGAGAGAGAGAGGAAGGAATGAACTGACTTAGAGGGTTCTGAGAGAGAGAGAGATAATTTTATCTTCAGAGAGAGAGAGAGAGAGCAAGAAATGAAATTAGGTTCTAGAGTGGCATAGTTTTAAGGAGAGAGAGAGAGACCAGTAACACCAAGTGAGAGTAGATTTTCAGCAGAAACGAATAACAATTCTAGAGTGTTCAGTTTTATTAGGAGAGAAAGAGAGCACTGAGAGAGAGAGAGAGAGAGAGAGAGAGAGAGAGATAGAGAGATCTCAGAGGAATGAACTAGTATTCGAGACAGTTTTAAGGAGAGAGAGAGAGAGAGAGAGAGAGAGAGAGAGAGAGAGAGAGAGAGAGAGACCCAAAGAGATCACACTGGATCGGAATTAGCACTCCTTCATCTTGTGATTAAAAAATATCTGTTTGAATGCATCTGCAAACTTTGCATTCAATGTTGTTTCAAAAGGTTCTGAATCTCTCTCTCTCTCAATGTCAAAACCAACGCTAATATTTCATCTCGGTCTGTCTGTCTGTCTCTATCAGAATGAGCAGAAAGGTTGATGATCTGTAAAAATCTACTTTGTTTTTTATTACACAAACATCTTTAATTATATCTATAAACTGGAAAAGCCTCCTTTTCCACATTGAATCAACAAGTTAAACGCAAATTTCTGGGATAAATAGCAAAATTATTAATTTTATAATAATTTCTGATCAAGTAGTGTAAACCTATACCTTCTGCACTAATGGAATTTAAAAAAACCTCTTCAAGTTCACATTCGTCCTAAATTCAGCCTGAAAAAATGACAAAAGACCAACGAACAGCTTTTTTTTTTTTTTTATCTTACAATGATCGAAGGTTATAAACGCTTACAGTTTGACCTGCCTCATCAGGGCTCGCTCTGTCTCCATCACCAAAACCTGCTGGATCAATATGCAGGCCAAACGGAA
>NC_089742.1:30108347-30135847 GCF_040412425.1 Macrobrachium rosenbergii | reverse complement strand
AAACGGCTCTTAATAAAAGGGCTCTTAAAATGTCTCCTGATAAAATGGTCCTTAATAACATGGCTCCTAATAAAATGGCTCATTATAAAATGACTCCTAATAAAAGGGTTCTTAATAAAATAGCTTCTAATAAAATGGCTCTTAATAAAATGTCTTTTAATAAAAGGTTCTTAATAAAATGGCTCCCAATAAAATAGCTCTTAATACAATGACTCTTAATAAAATGGTTCTTAATAAAAATGGCTGTCAATAAAATGTCTCCTAATAAAAAGGATGTTAATAAAATAACTCCTAATAGAATGGCTCTTAATAAAATGTCTCCTAATAAAAGGGTTCTCAATAAAATGGCTCATAATAAGGTGTCTCCTAATAAAAGGGTTCTTAATAAAACAGCTACTAATGAAATGGTTTTTAATAAAATGTCTCCTTATAGAAGGCTTCTTGATAAATTAGATCCTAATAAAATGGCTCTTAATAAAATGACTCCTAATAAAAGGGTTCTAGTAAAATGACTCTTAATAAAGTGTCTCCTAATAAAAGGGTTCTTAATAAAATGGCTCTTAATAAAATGTCTCCCAAATAAAAGGGTTCTTAATAAAATAGCTCCTAATAAAATGACTCTTAATAAAATGACTCCTAATAAAAGGTTTTTAATAAAATGGCTCTTAATAAAGCGTCTCCCAATAAAAGGATTCTTAATTAAATGTCTCCTAATAAAATGGCTCTTAATAAAATGACTCCTAACAAAAGGTTTTTAATAAAATGGCTCTTAATGAAGTGTCTCCCAATAAAAGGGTTCTTAATAAAATGTCTCCTAATAAAATGTCTCTTAATAAAATGTCTCCTAATAAAAGGGTTCGTAATAAAGTGGCCCTTAACCTGTTGAGCGATCCTGGACAGGGGAGCCAAAGTCCAAGTTACTCAGAGTCGAAGGTATAGAGGGAGACGCTGATACGGTTTCCTTCCGTGGATGGATGAACCCACTTTCCCGCAATTTCCTGTCGCTTTAAACTTCTGGCGACGCTCTGATGCGGTTGATTCTTTCTTTTGAATGTGGTTTGGTGATTTTTTGTTTTGCTTTTTTTTTAGTTTTTGTTTTCAGTTTTCTGTAATTTTTTTTATTGTTGTTTATTGTAATTTTTTCTGCTTTTGATTCACACGTCTTTAATGTATTTTGTCTAGAAGGAAGCGCATTCATAAATTTTTTTTGAAGAATTTCTCTAATAATTCTCATTCTTTATGTAAAAGTTTATTATGAATTTTGCGAGTGTAGGTGCATATCATTATCTTACAGTTTCGATTTACGAAACTTTAATGTTTATCATCTGCAAATTTGGATTTTCATCGTTTATGCTGAAAAGAATTTATGATTCCTGTTGTTGAAAAAGAATTGTTTTCTCTATAATTTCATATTTTTTATCTCAATTCTGAATCGTTCCACGCATCAGAATCAACTTAATTCCACTCAGTAATCATCTGTTATTGCATTTATCCTGTGGGGAGTTTTTCTCTTCCCCTCTTGAAGAGGGGAATGTTATCGTCAAACACCCGTAATATTCCATCATTCTCTTTTTCAGAGGGGAAAAAATTTTTCATTAGATTTACTGAGAACTGGGAAGGAAAAAATGTTCGACATACACCACTGTTAAAATGTTATAAGTTCCTCTAAGAGGATTATAAACGTAGACTTTCCCTAGAGTATGGGGAACTTAGGGAACAGCCTGAAGCGATGAAAACTATTCTGTGGGCCAATTTAGTTACAATAAGAGACCTTTAGACCTTTAGGCCTTGATAGAGAGAATACGTAAGCCTTTACTTACCTTCAAATATTTAACTGTAACTTGTCACCTGTTCAAGAGACAATGATAAATATTTTATTTCAGTCTGTCATCTGTTCACGAGACAACAATAAATATTTTATTTCAATCTGTCATCTGTTCACGAGACAATAATAAATATTTCATTGCAGTTTGTCATCTGTTCACGAAATGATAATAAATATTTTATTTCAATCTGTTATCTGTTCACGAAATAATAAATAATTTATTTCAATCTGTCATCTGTTCACGAAAGAATAATAAATATGTTATTTCAATCTGTCATCTGTTCACGAGACAATAATAAATATTTTATTTCAATCTTTTATCCGCTTACGAAACAGTAATAAGTATGTTATAAAAACTGGAAATAATATTCGATCAAAAGCGTCCCTTTGAAAGATGATTTAATCCTTGTCTAATGCCTTGACAGAGAGAATACGTATGAGTATGCTCGCTTCAAACATTTTACTGTAATTTCTCATCTGTCCACGGGAAAAATAATAAGAAAGGTGGTTTTGAAAAGTGAAAATAATATTCAGTCTAAAAAGCGCCATTCTGAAAGATGATTTAATCTTAATTTTTGTCTCCTGCCTTGATAAAGAAAATACACGTTTCTAATCTCTTCAAATATTCTGCTGTAGCTTCCCATCTGCTCATGAAACAATAATGAACAAGTAAAAATGCACCGAAGTTTCTTCGGCGCAATCGATTTTTCTGTACAGCCGCCACAACGTAATAATCAAGGCTACCGAAAATAGATTTGTCTTTCGGTGGTCTCGGTATAATGCTGTATGAGCCGCGGCCCATGAAACTCTAACCACGACCCGGTGGTGGCATATCCTATATCGTTGCCGGAAGCACGATTATGGCTAGCTTTAACATGAAATAAAATAAAAACTATTGAGGCTAGAGGGCTGTAATTTGGTATTTATGATGATTGGAGGGTGGATGATCAACATACCAATTTGCAATCATCTGGCCTCAGCAGTTTTTAAGATCTGAGGGAGGACAAAAAAAGCGCGGACAGAAAAAAGTACGGACAGAATAAAGCGCGGACGGACAGACAAATCCGGCACAATAGTTTTCTCTTACAGAAAACTAAAAGGGTGGTATTATGAAAACTGAAAATAATATTCGATCAGAAAGTCAATTCGATTTAATTTTAGTCATAACAAACATCAATTTTTCCGAGTCACCGACACCTTCATACTCGTCTAATATCCGCCGCTTACAAAGGGTGCTTACCTCGGGAGAAGTAATTAAACTGGAGCGAAGATCTATAGCCTGTCATGTCTCGCAGCTTGAAAAACAGAGAGAGAGAGAGAGGAGAGAGAGAGAGAGAGAGAGAGAGAGAGAGAGAGAGAGAGAGAGAGACGTATAACATCTCTTCAAGTCTTCTTTGGGATAG
This sequence comes from Macrobrachium rosenbergii, assembly GCF_040412425.1. NCBI lineage: Eukaryota > Metazoa > Arthropoda > Malacostraca > Decapoda > Palaemonidae > Macrobrachium > Macrobrachium rosenbergii. Next base: position 30,132,619 of record NC_089742.1, on the reverse strand, counting down.
ATAGAGATATTTCATCAGTTTAACATTGATAACTTTCGTAAATTAAAATAAAAATCCTCGATAGGAAATAATTGTGAATTTATCGAAAATCCATCCATTTATGGGCAGCAAAGTTTTTCGAATGAATTTGGAAATATTTTGGAAAATTTTATGAACTCCATTAAAGTGATAAACACTGAAATATTTTGTGATTTGAAACAGGTTTGAACTGGGAAATATTTGAAGAACTTTGTATTAAACTCCTCAGTTTCATCAACATCAAAATCCTTGTATTAAAAATAATATCAATCCTCACTGTCCCCTTCCAAGTCAATCCTGAAAACGCAGAACTGCGTCGAAAATGAGATAAATATATTGGAGCATCCTCCTACCAATCCAAATGACTGCACGTTGCATATTCAGATACTTGACCAAACACGTGCGCTTCCCAATACTCGATGCGAACGCGAAATTTGACTTTGATGAGAACGAGAGAAATAATTTCTCCCAAAATCGAGACATTATCCAATTTCACGGTGGTCGAACCAGTTGTGGAATAATCGTCTCCATTTCCACTGGTTATTCTCTTGGACCACCAGGTATTGTATCTGTTTCCATTGGAATTTCTCTCATGAATTATGCCACGCATTACGTGTTATCAGAAGGCTGGGGGAAGAGAGAGAGAGAGAGAGAGAGAGAGAGAGAGAGAGAGAGAGAGAGAGAGAGAGAGAGAGAGAGAGGATTCGAAATTTACTGAAGTAAAGTATATCAGTAATATTGACCTTCATGGGTAGGTAAGGTTAGGTAGTAAAGAATGAAAATAAATACAAAAAACTAAAACGAGTGAGAGAGAGAGAGAGAGAGAGAGAGAGAGAGAGAGAGAGAGGATTCGAAATCCACCAAAGCAGTTTCAGTAAAACTGAATGAGAGGTAGTCAAAATTGAAATAAATAGATAAAAAATGCAAAAAAAGTTTTTAGTTTATTTAAAATAAAAAGGAAAGAAAAAATTAAGCATGTAAAAGACTGAATTATGCTGATAAGTGTTCCAAGCAGAATAACTACCAGAATAAAGAAGATAAGTGAATTTCGTTTTATGCCCCTTTACGAAGCCCAGTGCTCGAACAAAGCGGTATTGCTTAATCATTCGAACAAAGCAAGGAATAAGTCTGCCAAATTCAGATACGGTCTGAAGTCTTCCTTTGATCCGCTCTATACACAAATACACACACACCACACGCACACACACACACACACATGAACGTTTATGTAAACATACAAGCACACACACTCGTGCTCTCTGACTAGTTTTTCCTTGCAGAATTTGAGCAAAATTTAGGGAATAAACCTCTTATTATTTCCTATTTTTGCGTCTTTCTTCAGTTTTTCCAATTTTAGCTTTCGTTGGGAGTAGAGAGAGAGAGAGAGAGAGAGAGAGAGAGAGAGAGAGAGAGAGAGAGAGAGAGAGAGAGCATCCTATTAGAGGAAGTTTCAGCTCTCCTACGGGGTTCAAGGAAGTCAATACTTTATATTTTCTTCTTATTTTTGTATTTTTATTCGTTGAAAATTTCTTTTGGTAAGGAAGAGGCGACTTTACTTTTTAATAATAATAATAATAATAATAATAATAATAATAATAATAATAATAATAATAATAATAATAATAATAATAATAATAAATTGGCAAGGATACTCTTTTAAAAGCGCTTCGTTAAAAATGTTTGGCGTCTCAGTAACGTATATCTTATTTAATGTGCTTCCTCAGGCATGCTAACGCTACTGGTATATTTCAACGAAAAGAAGAAGTAATAATAATAATAATAATAATAATAATAATAATAATAATAATAATAATAATAATAATAATAACTGAATGATCGAAACGTAAGATATTGCCCTGCATAAAACATGAGATAGAGAAATTCGGTTTCATGTGCTTTCGTTCACCAGGTAAACTTTAAAGCCTTATTAAACAGCAAATAACGATAATTACCAATCTTCAATGTCTGATCGGAAGTTTTATTTGATGAGGCTCGATCCAAGATGGGCAATTAAAAGTTCTGAGACGGTTTCCCTTATTTCAGGTTGGAATTAATCCTGGATAAACGGTTGTGGTCGAGAGAGAGAGAGAGAGAGAGAGAGAGAGAGAGAGAGAGAGAGAGAGAGAGAGAGAGAGAGTGGAGGGGAGGCGTCTGGCAGATGAATTAAGAAAATTTGTTATTTAAAAAATGTCAGGTTTCGGACCTCATGATTTCTAATAAGGGGCCTTGTTGCAATTTGAAAACATAATTTAATGGGTATAATCTTCCTTAATATCTTATTAATCTTATTACCTTAACTATGGTATTATCCCATTATTTTCTTTCTTCTTTCTTCCACCAGTTTTCACCTTTGTTCTATGCATTCCATTCTGCGTTATTTAGTAATTACGAGATCATTTTTTTCTGTCATATCTTGTGCTTACTTTATTTCGTTATTTGCATGACCATTCCTCTTTTCTGTCAACCAGTTGGCTACATTCGACACACACTTTACATATATATAATATACATATATATGTATATATATACATATATATACACATATATATATTATATTATATATATATTATACATATGTATATATATGTGTATATGTATATAAATGTGTTTACACACACACACACACACACACACACACACACACATATATATATATATATATATATATATATATATATATATATATATATATATATATATGTATGTGAAGTGTGTACATTTTACTAATATATTCATGTGTACCTCATTGCCTGTTAATATATATATATATATATATATATATATATATATATATATATATATATATATATATATATGTATACATACAATATGAATAAAATATAGTATAAAACACACATAATGCATCATATGGAAGGGCAAAATTACACCACTAGCTACTGATACAAAATTCAATCAGAGATGAAATCAATCAGCGATCTACATCTATATCCCCTCCTAAACACGATTCCCCTTTGACCTTTTTTTTTTTATCTGAGGTCGAGGTTTGATCTCCTTATCAAAACCATTAATTCCTAATGGAAGTCGGGTCTTACGACATACGATCGAGGAAAATTAAAGGAAAGACCATCCATTTATTAATGACTATTTTCCGCATGACGACTCTTCATATGGCGAAAGTAGTCATTAGAAAGTCGCCTTTTGGTCGTGACATTACATCTGCAAGTCGTTCATTGGTAGCGAATTATTTGTTCCTTCATAATGCATGGAGTCCGTCTGAACTGGGTTGCAGATGTGGGGGTTTTATGATGATTAGGGTAAATATGAATAGACGAAACAGAAGTCTCCATCAATCAAAATAATGAACTGGGTCTTTTTAGGTTATGCAATTCGCAAACATATGTATATGGCGAGGATAAGTTTGATTAGGATTAATATAAAGTTGATCTAATAAAAGCAAAGGCGTTCCTCTTTCAGCTTCATAGATTATGTAAATTGCAAATGTACACAGATGACAAGGATAGCTTTCAATCTACGTTAATATATTTTATCCTAATTAAAAGCGTAGGTTCTGATCCACCCTATGCATTAGCAGAGCGCGTAGATATCCGATTAATTGTATTTTCATGTTTTATACCTGAAATGAACGGAATGAGGACACGTCAGACTATTCCAATAAATTTCGAACGGTCCAACTTTGAATTAATGATGCCCTATATTATATTTATTATTTTTGATTCGCAAACTACAAAAAAGTTTACAGTGAGTTTTGACGAAATCTATTATTTTAGTAAACTACGAAAAAGGTCAACTTCTGAAAGGAATGAATGAATGAATGAATACATGGATAAATGAATGACTGTATAGATTTATGAATGAATGAATGAATGAATGAATGGATAGCTGAGTGGATGGATGGATGGATTGGTGGGTGGATTGATGGACGGGGGAGGAATGAATAAATGAATGAATGAATAAATGAATGAATGACTGTATGAGTTTATGAATGAATGAATGAATGAATGACAGTATTAATTTATGAAATAAGGATGAATGAATGACTGTATGAATTTATGAATGAATGGATGAATTAATGAGTTTATGGATGAATTAATGAATTTATGAATGAATGGATGAATTAATGACTGTATAATTTATGAATGAATGGATGAATGAATGACTGAATGAATCTATGAATGGATGGATTAATGAATGTATGAATAAGTGAATGAATGAATGAATGAATGAATATACCAAAACGTCACGAATTATGGTTTTCAGCTTGTCTCATAAAATACCAATACATTAACAATAAAATTCTAGAGCATGTAGAAATACAAAAATAACACAATACGTGATGGTGATGCTTTATCTTGCTTCTCCCCTCAAAAAAAAAAAAAAAAAAAGGAACAGAAAATATTTAAAAATAAAAAAAATAAAAAAATGAGGAAAAAGACGAAAGCGAAAAAATAGAAGTACAAACACAAAAGCTTCCTCTTCATTTCCAGCAAGAGAGAAACTCGGGAAAGAATTCTTTTGTTGGTCATTCTTTGTTTACTTTTGCTTGGAAGGAAAAAAATAATATTCGCTTGTTACGGGACGTCATCTAAGAGTGAGAGAAAGAAGTGACGTATTACCAGAATTTCTGGGAATTGCCCGAAGCTGTCGTTATCATTATGATGGCGACGACAACGACAAAGGAGATATTGTGAGTAGAGAATATTATAATTTGGTGAATTCAGTGTTTTAGATTATTTTTGTCAGCTCTTTCGGGGAAACTCATAAGAAAAAAGAGAGGTAGAACAATGTCCCTTGAATTATCAGAGATCGAAATGTATTTCGGCCAATGTTGGAGAGAGAGAGAGAATTTAATCTCTGTTATCAGGGAATTTATTTTGCCCAGAGAAATAACAGAACGGAAAACAAAAGTTTATTCAACAAAACGTAATTCTTTTGTAGAATAATATTTATCAAATTATTAAAGATTGAAATGTATTTCGGCTAATTCCAGATGTATTATTTGGACGAACTGATGTTGGGAAAGAGAGAGAATTTATTCTGTTATCTGGGAATTTATTTTGCCCAGAGAAATAACAGAAAGAAAAACAAAAGTTTATTTAACAAAACGTAATTCTTTTGTAGAATAACATTTCTTAAATTATCAGATTAAAAGGTATTTCGACTAATGCCATGTGAATTATTTGGGCGAACTAATGTTGGGAAAGAGAGAGAATTATTCTCTGTTATCAGGGAATTTATTTTGCCCAAAGAAATAACAGAAATAACAGGAGTTCATTCAACAAAACGTAATTCTTTTGTAGAATAATATTTCTTAAATTATCAGAGGTTAAAAGGTATTTCGACTAATACCAGAAGAATCATTTGGACGAACTATGTCGAGAGAGAGAAAGAACTGTTTTCCACTTTCATTTCGGAATTTATTTTGGCCAAAGTATTACCAGGAAGGAACATCAATACTCATTTCTATAAAGTACATCATTCTCTTCAAAAAAAAAAAAAAAAAAAAAAAAAGAAACAAGGCAAGTAAATGAAACGCAAACAAAGTAAAAGTAAAATTCTGAGATGCGGTTGTTACTTGTCCGGAAAATACTTCTCCCCCGAGGGATCATTTCTTTCAACTTGAAACGGACCAAATATATTTTTGAGATGGTCTTGCCGGCGCTGAGCGACTTGTGAGGGAAAATGTGTGTGGGTGGGGGAATAGGTCAGATGTGGGGATGTGGGCATGGTTTCTCTGTTCAAAATGATAAAAATTGACAAAGGAATGGATGGCCTTGGTAAGATGCTAAATTGTATTCTCTGTAGCTACTTTCCAGGACTAAGCATAAGGGTAGTTACTTCTATAAATGTCATTGTTATTTTCGTAAACAATCTGTTTTATTTATTAAAAATTTATCGTGATTTAACTGTATAGATTTCATTTCTGAATACATGTTTTCAGTAATTCTGTTTCATTTATATTTGATGATATATATGGATTCAATTTGTATTTGATAGTATATGGATTCCGTATGAAACTCTTAAAAACAACATCGAAAATCAAGAATTGCTAAATGATTAGTTGGCAACTTGCAGTTTCGGGAATCTTCAGTAATTCCATTCATTCTTTTTTTCATTTTCCCTTCCTTTGACAGGGCGGTCTTATGCTGACATCAAGAACTGAACCTCAGCTTATATCTCAAGCATCCTTAACCAAGACTTACCTAAAGAAAAAAATAAAAAGACACAACGACTTGGATTAACAACACCAGGAAAAGATAAATACAAAGATTCACACCTCTGAAGAAATCATTCGAAACGAATCAAGGCGAGAAGGGAAAATAGTCGAGAAAAATGTAAACAAATTAAAAATGTGACACCCTCCCCCGGGGAAGGACGTCATTACCTGGCAGGTAAAATGCTTCTCAGGTAGGTAGAGATGGTTCCTTTTAATTACCGAGTGGGGAGAGGGGGGATTTCTAGGCTAATCTACCTGGAGTTGGGAGGTGGGCTGGCGTTTTGGGGGCATTGTGGGAAAGGAGGGTTTTTAAGTGAGATGCTAAATTGAATTTTCCTGGCCACTTAGGCGAATTAAACTTGGGGGTAATTAACTTTGTTGGAGACATTATCTGGCTAATAAGTACCTAGAGTCTTTCTGGGGCTCGTCTAAATTTAATTAAGAGAATTTAGGATGGAAAATATTTTGGCGGAGTGATTGTACCTCATTATCTCCTGGGGGATAAAAAAAACATTTATTAGATGTTTCTAAACGTAAAATTCACTGGCGTATCTGTCCAGTCATGAATAGCAGTAGTATTGAAATAAATGTACAATTTCCTTGTACCTACAATATAGGTACGAGGAAAACCGTTTGGTTTTTGGGGTGTTCGCAGTTTGTTGCATGAAATGTCAGATTATAATGTGGTATGTAAAATCATCCATAACATAATGCAAGAGTACTAGGAAGATGTTGCTCATTACATTGACAATTAGTACTTTCTTGACATGGATTTTATATGTAAGTGTCAAAATAAACAACAAACATTTTTTTTGTAATTCATTTTGTTTTTTTCTGGAGTGCTTCCCAGCTTTACAAAGTCGTTTTGTATGATATTTTGATACTGACCGGACTAAAAAAATGATTTTTTGAAAGATATGAAAATACTGTAATTTTGAATCTTTTGTTATTATGAAAGTTGTAATTTTGTGGTCAGTAAGTCTGTCTATCTATCTATCTGTCTATCTATCTTTTTACCTATCTATCTATCTATCTATCTATCTATCAATCAAATACATCGTGCTGCTCTCTACTTTCCTTTTGAAGCTTTTATAATTGCTAAACAAAACGTCTGACCTTGTACACTCTATTACAGAACCAATACTTTTACGGACAAACAAAACATATTATAAAACACGAATAAGAATCTTCAAAGAAAGAGCAGTCAAAGAATATCTTTCCCTTATTTCTCGCGCTCTGGATAAAGACCTTACGTTGCTCTTCCAATTAGCCTCTGCACTGGAAAAGAAGATACAAAGCTATGAAGTATCAGAGTGAAAGAAGAGGAAGCTACAATGTCTTGAGATTAAAGGGAAATGGAATGGGGTCATCGGGGTTCATAAGACAAGTGATATATTCTCATTTCCTCGCTTAATTAAGAGAGAGAGAGAGAGAGAGAGAGAGAGAGAGAGAGAGAGAGAGAGAGAGAGAGAGAAGGGTTACCTAACAACTGCTAGGAGAGAGAGAGAGAGAGAGAGAGAGAGAGAGAGAGAGAGAGAGAGAGAGAGAGAGAGATAAGGCTTTGACGACTACCGTGAGAGAGAGAGAGAGATTACCTCAGAGAGAGAGAGAGAGAGAGAGAGAGAGAGAGAGAGAGAGAGAGAGAGAGAGAGAGAGAGAGAGTTATTCGCACGGACAGCCTGATTCACTAAATACAATTTATTCTTGACAAAAGTTATGGAATTTTTCACGTAAACTCTGGAATATGCACAAAATATACGTTTTATTATTGTTAGAAAAGAAAATTTATAAAACATACGCTTTATTAGTTTTCTGTAAAAGAAGACTATTGTGCCGGCTTTGTCTGTCCGTCCACACTTTTTTTTGTCCGCACTTTTTCTGTCCGCCCTCAGATCTTAAAACCCACTTAGGCTTGAGGGCTGCAAATTGGTAAGTTGATCATCCACCCTCTAGTCTCAGTAGTTTTTATTTTATTTAAGGTTAAAGTTAGTCATTATTGTGCTTCTGGCAACGATATAGGATAGGCCACCACCGGGCTTTGGTTAAAGTTTCACTGGCCGCGGCTCATACAGCATTATACCGAGACCACCGAAAGATGGATCTATTTTCGGTGGCCTTGATTATATGCTGTAGCGGTTGTACAGAAAACTTGACTGCGCCTTAGAGACTTCGGCGTATTTTTTACTTGCTTTTATTGGAAATGAATAATTACAAAATATACGTTTTATTTTTGATATTAGTGAATCCTTGATAATAGAATTTTGTGTAGTTCTGCAGTGAGTATTTCTAAATAAAATACGATAACTCGTCTTATTAGTAATAAGGGCTGGTTCAGTTTTTGACTGCAGTGGCGTAAAGTAGCTACGTACCAATTAGATCTATTTTACATATAGTTACCTAAGCTGTGATTTTGTTCCTGATAGTGAGTCAACCCAGGTGTGTCTAAGGGTTGTAAATGTGCATATTTAAGTTGTTTTTGCAGGGGTATACCTATGACAATGGAAGTATACGTACATATATTTACTATCTGTTAATAATAGAATCCACTTATCTCTTTTTATGGTATTTGTAAATATTCTTAATAGAATCTCTCTCTCTCTCTCTCTCTCAACCAACCAACTCACATCCCCCCAAAAAGTAGGAAATAAGATCCGGGTACTAAAGTCCACGCTGTTTATTAGGCTAACAGATTTTTGTGCAGAACAGAAAGAGTCGGGGAAAGAGGTATGAAGAGGATTAAAAAACGCCAGAGAGAGAGAGAGAGAGAGAGAGAGAGAGAGAGAGAGAGAGAGAGAGAGAGAGAGAGAGAGAGAGAAAGGGAAATCATACTTCGAAAAATTTAGGTACTGCTCAAATGTCAAAGGTCAAGCTGCTTCGTTTCAGGGCTGTTACAAAGTCGGGATGAATGATGCTGGGTTTCAATTTAACCACCAAACGATGGAGAGAACAAAGTTTCTTTGTGTGTGTGTGAGAGAGAGAGAGAGAGAGAGAGAGAGAGAGAGAGAGAGAGAGAGAGAGAGAGAGAGAGAGAGAGCAGGCAATACGACTTTTATGAGAAGAGAGAGACAGAGAGAGAGAAAAGAGAAGGCAATGCCTTTTATGAGAGAGAGAGAGAGAGAGAGAGAGAGAGAGAGAGAGAGAGAGGCAATGTCTTTTATGAGAGAGAGAGAGAATATGCTTTTTATGAGGAGAGAGAGAGAGAGAGAGAGAGAGAGAGAGAGAGAGAGAGAGAGAGAGAGAACGGGCACTATGGCTTTTATGAGAAGAGAGAGAGAGAAGAGAGAGAGAGAGAGAGAGAGAGAGAGAGAGAGAAGAAACTCCAAAGTAATTATGGTCTTCCCAGCCCAAGCGAGTTTGTGCTATTTACCATCCGAGTTTACCTGTTGGCCAACGTTTGCGTTAATGAGCTTACCTGTGTGAATTTGCATCCGCGTGTTTACCTGTCCGAGTTAGTGTAACTGCCCATTTTCCAACGCCGTTCTCGCCATTTATCAAGCGAGAATTCCTGAGAATTCGGAGATTTCGTGATCACATTGCCTCCACTTCAGAGTTGTGATCACATTGCCTCCGCTTCAGTGTTCATCAGCATTCTGCTCCGAAGGGGTAAATGGAATGTCATTAAGAGAGATCTTGAATCCAGTCGACGCGGATTGTGACTTTATCACGAACTGGCAACTCTCGCGTGACACACTGAATCGGAACCGTATTGCGCCTTAATGAGGCAGACCTTTTCGTTGTCTCCTTTCATTCCGCTCTTTCGATTCTCGTCGTTTTTTCGTCTCCTCTGCGAGAAAAGGTTTGGGAGAGGAGAAAAAGGTTGTCTGGAATTGGGTGGGTTGTGAGACTGAGGAAAAGGCGCAATATATTGAGGTGAATACATGTTTTTGAGGAGCGAGTGTGGAGTAAATGGAGCTGAAGGAACGTAAGGTAAACTTCACCGAAGCTGGAAAGATGGGTCAGTGGTTAGTGGGTGGTTTGGTCATGTGGAGAGACTGGAAGACCATGAAGAGAAATATTGGTTGGATGTTCCAGGAAATTCAAGAGTGCGTGCAAGATGGACACACTTCTTTGTGGGAGTGATGTATTTCTTTGGAGTGATGCACTTCTGTGCAGGTGTTAATAAACTGTTGATGCACTTCCGTGCAGGTGTTAATGAACTGTTGATGCACTTCTGTGCAGGTGTTAATGAACTGTTGATGCACTTCTGTGCAGACACAAGAGCCTATTAATGTTAGGAAGTTTTCTGCTGAGCTTTCCTCAATTTAACAGACAAAGGATGAGATAGACACAGACTATTGTTTTGTTTATTACTGGATCACACACACGCACGCATATATAATATATATATGTATGTATATATAATTATATATATACATATATATTATACATATATATATTTCTGATTCACACCGGGATCGAATCCCGGCCTCTCAAATGGAAGGGTCAGGGAGCTGCTAATTAAGCCACACAATTTGTTAATTGGCAGCGCGATATGTCGATTGGTAGCGCCCTGGCCTTTCATACGAGAGGCCGGGGCTCGATCCCGATGTGAGTCAGTAATTCATTTTAGGAAACACGTGATCATGTCTTAATTCATTCCATTATATATATATATATATATATATATATATATATATATATATATATATATATATATATATATATATATAAATATATATATAGATATATATAATTTATACATATATATATGTATATATATATATATATATAGACTATTATATATACATAATTATTCAAGAATATAAATATGCCCCCTTTTTTTATTTATTTATTTCATTTAGATATACATACTGTAATGTCATATATGTGTACAAACGAAAATTTATATCTACCGAAAAAACAGCAGATTGTCATATTCTCTCTATTATTTTTTCAGTCCATTTACTCAAGAGTAATCAGGTGGAAAGTATGACTCAATAAACTTAACGTTTTTATGCCCCCTGCCCCGGTAGGAGGAGATAAGGGCTGTTAAAGAGTTCGCTCTCATATGTCTGGAAGCAGAGTAATATTGTTAAACATTTATGGCCCATCGATGAAACTTTGCATAAAAAACGTTCTTTAGTATGTCGTCCTGGCAATAAATTGAGAGAGCCCAAACCCACGAGTTCCCGAGAGAGAGACCCAGAGAGAGAGAGAGAGAGAGAGAGAGAATAAATATATGCTCCTTTACTGAAGCACAAGTATACTGGTAAGCAAAACGGCTTATTTCTACAAAAAGTCATCCATGGACCGCTTTCTGCTCTGAAACCAAATCTGCCTTCTCTCTCTCTGGAAGACCTCCATTCAGTCACTCTTTTGTCTCTGACATTTACTTGATTTATCAGTACATCAAATCTCTTGTCAAATTAAGTCTTATTGAATATAATTAATTTAAATTTGATGGATGACATATGTAATATATTCTTTTGTCAATTTTCATTGTGGAGTACAATTTAAAAAACAGGGGACTTTTAATCGTGGAAAATTCTTGGAGTGTCTGAGATGACTTCAAAAATAAGGATTTCCCTTGGGATTTTAATCAACCTGTTTCCCCGTACTAAATTTAAAATACACTCCTTTAATTATTACATAATATAAAGTTTAAAGTGAGAAAATGCTGATTTACGTTCAATTTTGTAAAGACAAATTGTTTTAAAACGCTTTGTGTTTTTGGACCCACGAAGTCATGTATGAAAATAATCAATTAATGGAAGTTTTTCCACTACCAGATATATTGAAATATCAGGAAAAAACATAAAGATATAGAGAGAGAGAGAGAGAGATAGAGAGAGAGAGATTTATAGAGAGAGAGAGAGAGAGAATAAATATATGCCTCTCATTTTATCTACAGAAAAAACAGCAGATTGGCATAAACGGCTTATTTCTACAAAAGTCCATTTACTCAAGAGTAATCAGGTGGAAAGTATCAATAAACTTAACGTTTTATTCCTCTCGGTTCTCCGAGGGCTCTAAAGAGTTCTCTGATGTTGCAGAGTAATATTATCATACATCAGATATTTTTAAACCTAAAATTAAGTCTTATTGAATATAACTAGGATTTAAATTTGATGGATGACATATGTAATATATATCTCAAACTCATTGTGTCCTTTAAAAAATAGGGGGGATTTTAATCCTGAAAATTCAGTAAATAGATGACTTAAAAATAGCTTCGCTCTCTCTCTTTCTCTCTTGGGATTTTAATCAACCTGTTTCCCCTTGACGTTTCAAGAAAAATTACATCAAAATGTTTAAAATTAACATGAATATAAAGTTTAAATTTGAGAGTAAAAATGCCGATTTACGTTCAATTTTGTAAAAGACAAATTGATTTTAAAACGCTTTGTACTTTTGTAGTGCGTTTATTTCATGTAAGGAAAATAATCAAGTAATGGAAGTTTTTCCACTACCAGAGTATCCTGGTGAAATATCAGAGAGAGAGAGAGAGAGAGAGAGAGAGAGAGAGAGAGAGAGAGAGAGAGAGAGAGAGAGAGAGAGAGAGAATATGAAATAGACAGACGGATTGTGTATATTAAGAGAGAGAGAGAGAGAGAGAGAGAGAGAGCAATATAAATCCCCCAATCCTCATTTTACCAGCATCCGCAGAGCGAAAATTTATGCCCCCAATAAAAGTAAAACGCCTCGCGGGAGAGACATACGTCAAATACTTCGTTTTTCCTTACATAGACTACAGCTCGCGATCATGAAAAATGCCTTATGAATTATTTATAGCATAAGGAATGATTCTGGGGTTCTTTCAAAAGGCTAGAGTGGCAGATATTTCAACTATATATCTGGTTTGTTTCACTGTGCGTGTTTATTGTACGTTGTTTATGATCATATTTTAACCATTTCTTCCCTCATAAAAACTTGTGACGTAAGAAAATATTTGCCAAAAATAGATTATTATAAATGTATAAATTTTTTATTACAGTGCAGGGGTAAGTTGGACTGCCTATACAGTGCTAAACAGTTTAATGCTATTTAACATAGTTATTACGCATCAAAACAGGTAAAAATAGTATTAACGGATAGTATTAACTATACATGTGATAGTACCAACTGCGATTTTTTACTTTATATACTTCATCTCAAATAATAATAGTATTAATTGACAGTATTAACTATCTGTTATATTAAATACGATTATCACTATATAAATTTTATCTCAAATAATCGTTTAACTTCCGCCAATATCATCGAATGATTTTTTGAATAACCGCATTAATAAGCGACCTCCCCCTTCCCTCCCCCCTTCCCAGTTTCATAACTCTCCCCCACCAACCTCTCGAGAGATAAACGCAATCTAATATATAAGAGCCTCTCGCGCAGACCGTTCATGAGATTATTGAGAGCCCAATCTATTATTATCTGGCCCGGTAATTGGCTGGCTTCAATAACCCTCTCTTCGCAAGAAAGCGCCAGCCATCATCTCTAATTTGAGTCTCATAGCCGAGAGAGAGCCATTACCTGGCCGCAATTTCTTCCTCTGCTTGCCCAAGGAGAAGCGGAAGTTACGCGCTATGCAAATTGCAATAGCGCGCCATTAGCGGGCCGACTTTTAAGGCCGCCAAGAACTTGATCAAACATTTCGAGGGAAAAATTGTGTATCGTGGAATCTGAAGGCACTGGTAGTTCCTTTATTATTATTATTATTATCATTATTATTATTATTATTATTATTATTATTATTATTATTATTATTATTATTATTATTATTATTATTATTTAGAAGATAAACCCTTATTCATATGGAACAAGTCCATAGGGGCCATTGACTCGAAATTCAAGCTTCCAAAGAATATGATGTTCATTTGAAAGAAGTGAGCGAAGGAAATATGGAATGCAGAAAGAAGAGATAAGCTATTCGAAAAGAAAAATAAATTAACGAATTAATAAATAGATTAATAAAATGCAAGTAAATTATTTAAAATCAAGGAGAATAGTATTAGGGTAGCAATGCATTGCATCATCTTCGCTTGATCTTCTGAGGTTGCAATTGCATAACATCCTCAGAGAAAGTGTTCTATAATCCAACGGTGTACGGAATATTGGTTGAATGTCAAGAAACAACAGCAACAAGAAAAACAACTGCAAACAATGACATTCTCACACATCATACGTTTTCATCCTAGACCGACGGCTCATTAACCCAAAATATACGTTTTTTTATTTCTGACCCCTTTCGAGAAGAAAAGTGGAAAGAGGAAAGAGAAAAAGAAAGTAGCTGAACTAACGTCTTTTTACACCAAGGGTTCCAGAGAGAGGTTTTTTAAAAGGCTCTGCGTCTCCGCAGAGGTAAATTACATTACCTTTGTTCTCCTCCAGGCTGCTACGTAAAAGGGAAGTTTTTTGTCATCTGTCGCGCGTACTCTAATAACGCGTCCTTTTTATAATATGAAGAGAGAGAGAGAGAGAGAGAGAGAGAGAGAGAGAGAGAGAGAGAGAGAGAGAGAGAGAGAGAGAGAGATCTTTTGAATGGTTTCGCCTTGGTGGGTTGAGATTACCTCGACAGGGCCCTCCCGTTGTTTAATTATGATATGGAAGTATGTTCGTTCAATAGAAGAGAGAGAGAGAGAGAGAGAGAGAGAGAGAGAGAGAGAGAGAGAGAGAGAGGTTGAGGGCGTAGGATTGTGGAGGGAGGTTTGGCGGAACCGCATCGTGGGGGAAAAGATAAAAAATTAACCTTTTATATTATGATCATTATGTCATACTAATGCCAAAAATTTTAATTCCACTATTTAGTGGCATATTGGACACAATGAACTTTTACGTTTTCAGTCTCCTCTCCTGTTCACCCTTTGTTATTAACCAATGCCGTCTTCCCTGCTATCTATGGTATTTAATACTAATGTACTTCCTCAACACACCCAACTCAGCTTTCCTGTCCATACATTACTTATCCTCAGTTCATCTCTATCTACTGTTGGCACCATTTGATGTGCTTATTACACTTATTAGCAAGACGTAATTTGAAACAAATAAAATTTACACTCTATTAAACAAAGAAATACTTAGTGAACGCAGTTCTTGCTTTAACAACTTTTCACAGGAGCCCTAATCCAGCGTGCCTCCAATTTAGGGTGGACGTTTTCCAGTAATGAAAGTGTGCCTCGACTTTCACAAAACGCACGAGTTTTGAAAGTGGCAACATTGAAATTAGAAAAAAACGAAAATAAGTTCCATTCTGCAAGATGTGGTAAAAAATGATAAGGGACCATTGTAAGTGGATACTATTCCTTTTAAGCGTTCTAAAACAAAAAGGCTAAGAGCGTAATAAAGTTGGCTGCTACTCACGAAGGGTGTAATTAACAGCTGTTCTGCAAATCTGTGACTTTGAACCTCTGTAATTATTATTGTTATTATTATTAAAATAGTTATAATGATTTTTGATAATCTTTGCTAATAATTTCAGTACCAAAATTTACATGATTTTTTAACGCTGGATTTACAATGACAGCATTAAAAATTATGTAACAATGAAAATATACACACAATACACTAAAGGAAATACCACTGGGTGACTATTTTGAAAAACACCTTCAAAGGATGGTCTGTAGGTAGACAGTGCTACTCTTATGTGAAGAATAAGTAATAGCGTTTGTTGAGTTAAATTTCCATAGGTTTGTAGTACTGTTATATATTGGTTAATAATAATAATAATAATAATAATAATAATAATAATAATAATAATAATAATAATAATAATAATAATAATAATAATAATCACATGAGTCACTGAAATAGTGAAAATTCCACTACGATGTATGTGTCAATATATATTTACACTCACATCGATGTGGAATTTTTCACCATTAATAATAATAATAATAATAATAATAATAATAATAATAATAATAATAATAATAATAATATCTACGGTTACATGCGTTATTTTATGAAATTATAGGATAATACATGTCTATGGAAGTTAGTCTATCTGTAACCGTGTTCTTGTCATAACGCCTATTATATTATATTATATTATATTATATTATATTATATATATATATATATATATATATATATATATATATATATATATATATATATATATATATATATATATATATATATATATTGAAACTTTCAAAAGAATAATTGTACTGAGTCTTCTGACGTACATCACTCAGACAGAAATATATATAATTCTGATTTCAATTAAAAATGTGAAACGCTCGAAAATTGTTAACGCGTGAATAAACAAAATGTGTCAAGTACAGCTTTCCGTACATCACATAGAAATGCACTCCATTTACCTAAATGCGTTTATCGTCATATTTCGTACATAAATGAATTCAACAAAAACATTTAGCCTGTGATTTATAGCTGTCCATCTTTTGACGAAGCCCGTGGAAAAATGTCAGTCAAGTTCTTCAACGTGAGGCGGAATTATTAAGTTGAAAATAGGGCTGCGTAATGGATGAAAGCCAAATCTAACTGGAGCATTTAATACAAAGCCATTAAAATAACACATAAGAGATTTTCCAACAACAAAAACATGCCTGTTTATACATTAACAAATGGACGGATAAAATATTAAATCTCTGACACTAAAATGGCATTTGTTTTTGATGAAAAAAACTGAAAGCAAGGTAAAAATTTGTCGGCGTTTTTAAACGTAATATTTTTATATTCAAACTTAAATCTGAAAACACAGGCAACATTATATCCAAGTTATTCATATGAAAGATACAGTAAAATAAATAATAGAATGTAGAAAAAACAAATAGAATAGTACATAAAACATATACCATTGCCAATCAATTTCTGCTTAATTGAGAGAGAGAGAGAGAGAGAGAGAGAGAGAGAGAGAGAGAGAGAGAGAGAGAGAGAGAATGGAAGTCAATCTATATATCATATTCAAAAGAGATATCTATATATTATCTGAATTCAAGTACTACGTCCTATTCATTTTTTCTTTTTCATTTTATAGGAAAACCACAGGCACAAAAACATATTTTTTCTCGCTCCCCACAAAAGGATCAAGTCGGTCGTAGGGTTGGTTAAGGGGTGAAAAACATCTTGATTGAAAAATGAACAGTCCCTGAACGTAAGGGGAGGGAAAGATACAAAGGATTATCTCTCTAATGCCAAGGATAAGGTGACTGGATACGACATAGGGGAATGCAAGAAGGACTGAATTGTTCCAAGTCTTCTCAAACAGAATCCTCAGTACATAACATATTAT
Source organism: Macrobrachium rosenbergii (assembly GCF_040412425.1). NCBI lineage: Eukaryota > Metazoa > Arthropoda > Malacostraca > Decapoda > Palaemonidae > Macrobrachium > Macrobrachium rosenbergii. The sequence continues at coordinate 30,115,214 of NC_089742.1, read as the reverse complement.
TTTCTTTTTCTCTTTTTTTATTTGTATATTCCCTTTCTTCACGCAATACGAATATCTTTTTACGCTCTCTCTCTCTCTCTCTTCAAACGAGTAAGTATAGAAATATTTTCAACTTACATTGTGCAGGTCTCATATATATATATATATATATATATACATATATATATATATATATATATATATATATATATATATATATACACACACACACACACACACATATATATATATAGAAATCATCAACACATAATCACGTGTGGAACAGAAATAAATTTCTGACTCGTCGAAGGATCAGACCCAGGTCTCTCAGGTGGAAAGCAAGGGCGTTATCCATGGGCCACACAAGTCTAAAGTTGGAACCTGAGAAGCAGCTGCACCGGGAATTACCTGGGCAAGCTAACTGCTTGCATACCAGCGAGTTTCCCCAACTTCCGACTCAGCAATGACCCAATAGACAACATTTCATTCGAATTATCCTTTCTGAGTGAATAAGATAAATCATCAACACACAATCACGTGTGGAACAGAAATAAATTTCTGACTCACGTCGGGATCGAACCCAGGTCTCTCAGGTGGAAAGCAAGGGCGTTATCCACTGGGCCACACAAGTCTAAAGAAGTTGGAACCTGAGAGCAACTGCCCAGGAATTACCTGGGCAAGCTAACTGCTTGCATACCAGCGAAGTTCCCCAACTTCCCGACTCAGCAATGACCCAATAGACAACATTTCATTCGAATTATCCCTTCTGAGTGAATAAGATAGAAATCATCAACACACAATCACGTGTGGAACAGAAATAAATTTCTGACTCACGTCAGTGGATAACGCCCTTGCTTTCCACCTGAGAGACCTGCCTGATCCCCGACGTGAGTCAGAAATTTATTTCTGTTCCACACGTGATTGTGTGTTGATGGATTTCTATCTTATCTACACTCAGAAGCGATAATTGAATGAAATGTTGTCTATTAATCATTGCTGAGTCGGAAGTTGGGGAAAATCCGCTGGCATGCAAGCAGTTAGCTTGCCCAGGTAATCCTTTGCAGTTGCTCTCAGGGTTCCAACCTTTAGACTTGTGTGGCCCAGTGATAACGCCCTTGCTTTCCACCTGAGAGACCTGGGTTCGATCCTGACGTGAATGTACCTATTTGTTCCACACGTGACTGTGTGTTGATGATTTCCTATCTTATTCACCAGAAGGGATAATTGAATGAAATGTTGTCTATTGGGTCATTGCTGAGTCGGGAAGTTGGGGAAAACTCGCTGGTACAGTTAGCTTGCCCCGGTAATTCTGCGCAGTTGCTCTCAGGTTCCAACTTTTTAGACTTGTGTGGCCCAGTGGATAACGCCCGCCCTTTCCACCTGGAGACTGGAGTTCGATCCTGACGTGAGTCAGAAATTTATTTCTGTTCCACACACGTGATTGTGTTGATGATTTCTATCTTATTCACTCAGAGGGATAATTCGAATGAAATGTTGTCTATTGGGTCATTGCTGAGTCAGGAAGTTGGGGAAAACTCGCTGGTATGCAAGCAGTTAGCTTGCCCAGGTAATTCCTTGGGTGCAGTTGCTCTCAGGTTCCAACTTTTTAGACTTGTGTGGCCCAGTGGATAACGCCTTTGCTTTCCACCTGAGAGACCTGGGTTCGATCCCGACGAGTCAGAAATTTATTTCTGTTCCACACGTGATTGTGTGTTGATGATTTCTATCTTATTCACTCAGAAGGGATAATTCGAAAAATGTTGTCTATTGGGTCATTGCTGAGTCGGGAAGTTGGGAAAACTCGCTGGTATGCAAGCAGTTAGCTTGCCCAGGTAATTCCTTGGGTGCAGTTGCTCTCAGGTTCCAACTTCTTTTAGACTTGTGTGGCCCAGTGGATAACGCCCTTGCTTTCCACCTGAGAGACCTGGGTTCGATCCCGACGTGAGTCAGAAATTTATATATATATATATATATATATATATATATATAAAATTATATATATATATATATATATATATATATATATATATATATATATATATATATATATATATATATATATATATATATATATATATATATATATATATATACTGTACATATACATATATATATATATATATATCGTACATATACACACATGTATATAATATATATATATATATATATATATATATATATATATATATATATATATATATATATATATATAAATATTATATCACACACTATTTACCTAATAAGTAGAAGTATATTCGTGTACTGGTCAGTAACTGTGTTAAGAAAAATCACATACTACTGAAAAATTCCGGTGTAGGAAACAAACCTATGATGGACAACATTATATGAATTCCAAGAACAAATGATACTAATAACGTACGAGGAAGGGAGTCCTATTTCCCTCATTAGCAAAGGATAAGGCCAATCCTCGTCCATGGAATGACGTAAATGCGAATACAAAATATCCTTCGTTCTGGTAAAATCCTCTTTTGGAAAATAATGAGAATCATGACGGTACTAAACTACCAGGAAATGCAACTGAAAATATAAATAAAAAAGTAAGTAAATGAAAAAGAAAATGATGAAAGACTTGACTGTACTAAATTACCAAAAGCCACCAGGTGCAATTGAAAATATAAATAAAAGAGTAAGGATATGGATTAAGTATACCTTAGTTTAACCAGACCACTGAGCTGATTAACAGCTCTCCTATGGCTGGCTCGAAGGATTAGATTTATTTTACGTGGAAAGAAAATAATGAGTCTTGACGGTACTAAATTACCAAAACCATCAGGAAATGCAACGAAAATATAAATAAAAAAGTAATGAAATGAAAAGAAAATAATGAGAATCTTGAAGGTACTAAATTACCAAAAACCACCAGGAAATGCAATTGGAAATATAATTAAGAAAGTAAGGGAATGAAAAGAAAATAATGAGAATCTTGACGGTACTAAATTACCAAAAACCATCAGGAAATGCAATTGAAAATATAAATAAGAAAGTTAGGGAATGAAAAGAAAATGGTGAGAGTCATGACGGTACTAAATTACCAAAACCATCAGGAAATGAAATTCAAAATAAAAATAAAAAAGTAAGGGAAATTAGAAAGTATTTTAAATGAATATTTGATATTTTTAAATCATTGTTCTAGAGAGGACGTAATAAAGAAATTCTTTCCTGAAATGGATGAGAACATTAACGAAAAATTAAGGAATACGGAGCATTTAGAAATGCTCATGGCTTGATGAAATGGGTTTCAATTATATTCGTATAAAATACAGATATTATTATTACACTGTTAACTGATTATATTAGGTTCTTAAAGCTTTCTTTTTGAATTTCATTCCGTCTATATATTTCCTGTTTTTGATCTGGTAAAATGTTAAAGATATTGACAAACCTAAAAAAAAAAAAGACATAAACTATCCATATGACGATTTTAGTTTATTTGTATCATCCGTATCAAGATGAAATTTAAAATTACGATGTAGTTCTATCCACTGATCCCACACGCTAGAAATGAGCACAAAACGACGCGGAATTCTAAATGTTTAAAATCCGGTCGCGATGCAACTCATTTGTTAATGAGTCAGTCTGTTGCGTTCCATCTCATTAGTGAAGGGACATTAACGAATACTTTGTGCGACTCGAAAAAAGAGAGATTTTTTTCTGCCCTGTTGAATTACCTGGCGTAAAATGTAAATTAAAAAAAAAAAAGATCAGTTTGTGTGTATTTCGTAATCGACGGGTTTTGCCCCTAGAGGAAATTGAGAGCTGGGTTGGTGTTTAATATTATTTGAAATTATTACCTTTTTTAGCTTTCTCTGTCCACACTTTTTCTGACTACCCTCAAATCCTAAAAACTACTGAGGCTAGAGGGCTGGAAATTGATATGTTGATCATCCACCCTCCAATCATCAAACATACCAAATTGCAGCCTTCTAGCCTCAGTAGTTTTCATTTGATTTAAGGTTAAAGTTAGACATAATGGTTCGTCTGGCAACGATATAGGACAGGCCACCACCGGGCGGTAGTTAAAGTTTCATGGGCTGCTGCTCATACAGCATTATACCGAGACCACCGAAAGATAGATCCAGTTTCGGTGGCCTTGATTATACGCTGTAGCGGCTGTATAGAAAACTTGATTGCCCCGAAGAAACGTTGGCGCATTTTTTACTTTTTTTAAAGTGAAAACTGTGCGGTTCAGTTACTTAATAACTATTATAAAGAGGATTTAGATTTTTATGGTATGTATTGTTATTTTATGTTATCTCATGTTTTGTCCATTTCAATAAATTATTTACTAATTACCTTTCATGGATTAAAACACTGTTTCAATAGATAAATTTGGCGTAAGGGTGTAAATAAGTTTTGATAATTCCTTTGTCAGTTAATTCGTAGATCTTGGGGTTATTTTCTTCCATTCAAGCCAATTTATGTTGCGAAATTTAATTACATTGTACTTAAATTTCTACTGATAGTTCTCTTTAGATATTCTGCGCCCAGATTCATGTGTAACCTCTTTCTGTACAGCTTATCATGAGAGCAGTATTTGTGAAAATGCCATAAGAAATATGAGATGCTGTTTCTTGTTGTTTTGTGTTAACGGTATATATATATATATATATATATATATATATATATATATATATATATATATATATATATATATATATATATATATATATATATATATATATATATATATATATATATATATAAATGCATTTCCTTTATTTATATATTCATCACGTTCCATATATTCGTGATGGTTATTCATATATACATATGTATATATGTATAGATGTATATATATTCCAGCTCTAATATACAGTATATATCTGAAAACGACAGGTAGCCTATATGTATGTATGAGAGGCAATAGACTTTTATCCTTCTCGTGGTCAGTGGACAATGGTACCTCGTTCGGATTAGGGGACCCGGGTTCGTTTCCCGCTACCGGACATCAGAATTTCTTCATATTTCTTGCACTTGGATCTTAAGGCTTTGTAGTGACAAGCGTATCCAAAAATGCGCGAAAGACTCGAGAAAGTTAAGAGGGCATTGTAGCTATTGCAATTACATATGTTATCTGGTAAAAAGTGACCAGTAGATTCTACACACACACACACACACACACACACACACACACACATATATATATATATATATATATATATATATATATATATATATATATATATATATATAGCGTGTGTGTGTGCATATGTGTGTTCATTATTTCCATAGACGCACAGATACCAACACACACACACACACACACACACACACACACACACACATATATATATATATATATATATATATATATATATATATATATATATATATATATATATATATAATTGTTTTTTTAAATACGTAAACTGACTTCCAGTTATCTACAATCTTCAACTTTTCTTTCATCTCTCAAAAATCAGCACATTCTCCTTAACACATTCATGAATCTTTTATATGGACTGAAGTTCTCTCACAGGAGAACATAGATTACTGACACAATTCACTAATGCAAAAAAATATCTAGCATAAAATTTCATTCAGGTTTTGACACTTCATTCGTCCATTTTTTCTTTTTAAAGAGATTACGAAAACTCTCACTTGACTTACAATGCTCTCTAACTGTTCCTCGAGAGAAATTCTCGGGAGCGCAGTATAAAATACCCTGTTTTAGCACCACTTACACGGTCGGTAAAGCCGTAACGAAGGCTGTAAAAGATTCATGCCGAGAGGAGTGGAGGAGGAAGAATGGAAAAAAGGTAGGAATAAAAGGAAAAAGAGGCGGTGTGCACGATGAAACCAAAATGTAAAATGCCGTGGGATTTGAAGTGTATTGGAATTATAGAAGTCTAGAAAGAAATAGGATCTATATGATACCTGGTTAATATATATATATATATAATATATATATATATACATGTATATGTATATTTATATATATATGTATATGCATATATATATATATTTACAATATATATACATATATATATACATACATACATACATACATATATATGTATGTATGTATGTACATACATATATAATACCATACATGTATGTATATATATATGTATATATATATATATATATACCTATGTATATATATACATATATATATATATATATATATATATATATATATATATATATATATATATATATATATATAAAAGCTATGCATTTAATATATTTAAAATAGATTAATAACGTATGCTAATGCATACCGTGAATTATCATGCAATATATATTTTTCCCCTAATGACCGCGGTAATGATTAGACTTTAACTAGCAATAAATGACCGGTTAATTACAATTTAAATGTTCATTTACGATGGATAAGAAAGCATATTTCTCACTGCTGTACCACTTCGGTTATGCATATATCTATATATATGTGTGTGTATGTGTGTGTCGTGCCTGCTGTATTTATTATTGAAATAGACTCCTTTAAATATATTCATTAATGCATTCATTCGCTTGTTTAATTACATAACACTCGTTCAACGTAAAACGTTACAAGAACCGAGGTGTTATCCCTCCTTGGAGACGGATAGTTAAAATTGCCAACCTACTCGATTCTCAAGAAGGAATCCGCAGTCAATGTACTGCATTAAATATTATTTAACCTGCTAACAATAATAAATAATAAACGTTTGTTTCTTATACTGTGAAGCTGTCCTGATGATAGTCTTATATTTCTCCATGAAAAGACGAAATTCTTACTTTTCTGTTGGTATTGTTTCTCCTTGGACACGGTGCTGTCAGAGTTGCCAACTTGCCTGGTTTTAGATGAGGATAATCCATGAAAATGTACCACTTTATTTATAATTTGACAAGCTTATAATGATAAATAATATACGTTTGTTT